>NC_139028.1:96274508-96859508 GCF_964662115.1 Mustela nivalis | reverse complement strand
TTACTTTCGAAGAAGTTACTGTGTTCAGAGAAAGAACAAACATGGCTGTGTGAAAATCTATGCAGTCTCATTCAATACAAAAATGCCATTACCAGTGACATAAAAAATGTAATTATTAGTAAAAATCAATAAAAGTATAATATTTTTTAATTCATTACATGGAAACTAAATTAATGGAGTTTTCTCCTGGCTGTATTTCTTTTTAATATATATTAGGAGAAGACAATTTAGAATGAAATTATAATTCTTTCCAAAGACTAAAAAAGATGTAGTCTCCATTTATTTATCTGCTTACAGAATTAACATGTAGCTTTAAAAAGAAATTAAGACTTACATATTGGTCAGGTGAAAAATATTTTGATTTGATTTTTTCTATATGCTTAGAATTCTATGAAATAAGACATAATGTACATGTATCTAAATTGCACGTCAACATCAAATTACAGCTTACTTTGGGAAAGTTAGTTCTTTCTTGAATTCTGCGAGAGAAGCAGGCTACATTACTTTTGCCTTGTTTGTCCAGTTGAAGTAGACAGCTGACAGAAAGATGAGAATACACATGTTCTCTTCCTGAGGTCACTGTTTCTGGTTGAAAGAAAAGGACCTAAGTCTTTACTGGATGAACTCTTTTGCATTTGGCTGCAAATTGAGAATAACATAGAGGGGTGGGTGGGAGATGTATTTAGCCAAATTTGAAATGATGGAGGAAAAGAGTGACTGTAACCTCACAGATAAAGATGTTGTAGGACCTTCCCTTACTGTGCCCTTTGAGTTAAGATAGAAAGGATATGCCTCAATATTAATGTCCTTGAGAATTATAATTTGCATTCAAATGATTATGCAATCAGCAATAAAGTCCTATCTTTATGTTAAAATCCAGTGCTAACCTTACAAAACATACCAATGGAGTAGGAAATGTACATGTATTATAAACTGGGATGAGTATTTTTTAAATGTAATATTTGGAGTAATATATCCCTAATTTTCTCTGAAAGGAGTTACTATTTTATGAAAAGTGACATAGGACACATGACTAAATTCACCCCAAAACTTAATTTAAAAACATGAAAAAAAGCAGCAGCAGCCACAGTACTCATGGTATTTGATGACGGTCTGATGGCATTTGCTGCTTCTTCTCCTTCTCCTTCTCCTTCTCCTTCTCCTTCTCCTTCTCCTTCTTCTTCTTCTTCGTATTGGAGAAAGTCTGAAGATAGTAGGATGTTTCTGGACCAATCTTGCTGCTTCCATTGTAATTCGTCTCTACCAATCAAAGTACAGAGACAAATTAGATTAAAAAAAATAGAAGTATTATGCAGGGATTTTACGATAGGGGAGGAGAGTGGGACTAGTATGTGGCCTGTGAACGCAGGGTTGGGGCGGACCCAAGAAATCATTTTGTGTCAGAAGAAAAATAAAAGAGAAATGAGATCTATCAATGTGTCCACAAGAAGCAACTCCTAATCAGGTTCTCTCCCTCATTTCAAAAGTTGCTTTTTTATTATGTTACTTATCTATACAGCACATGAGAAATCCTTTTATAAAAAAAAATATGATAAAGATAAGGAGACTTTAAAGTCAAATCATTTTTCTTTACTTTTGGAAAGTGATTTTGCCCCTAAGGGATACTTGGCAATGTCTTAGAGACATTCTCACATGTAGGGGGAGGATGGTTTTGGCATCTAGTAGACAGGCCAGGGATGGTGTTAGACATTCTATAACACACGGGACAGTATCCTACAAAAGAAGTTTTTCCACCCCAAATGTTAATAGAGCTGAGAATAAGAAATCCTACTTTGGGGCCCCTTAGTGGCTCAGTGGGTTAAGCCTCCCTTCAGCTCGGGTCATGATCCCAGGTTCCTGGGATTGAGCCTCGCATTGGGCTCTCTGCTCAGTGGGGACCCTTCTTCCCCCTCTCTCTGCCTGCTTGTGATCTCTCTCTCTCTGTCAAATAAATAAATAAAATCTTAAAAAAAAAAAAAAGAAATCCTACTTTGGAATTAGAAAGCATTCATTGTTTGTTTGCTTATTTGTTGAGGTACACTCAGCATAAATAATTTCAGGAATATAACATAACTCAATATTTGTGTATATTGCAAAATGATAAGTGTAGTAAGTCTGCATAACATATGTCACCATACACAGTTATGGAACTATTTTCTTGTGATGAGAACTTTGAAGATTTACTCTCTTTGTAACTTTCAAATGTGTCATACAGTATTATTAACTATAGTAATCATGTTGTACATTACATCCTCATGACTTACTTATTTTAAAACTGTATAAATCTCTACCTTCTGATGTCCTTCACCCATTTCACCCACCTCCCATCCTTCTGTCTTTGACAGTCACCAATCTATTATCTGTATCTATGAGTGTGTGTGTACTTGATTCCACATAAGTAAGATCAAATAATATTTGTCTTTCTCTAATTTATTTTACTTAGCACATGTCATCAAAGTCCATCATGTTGTAGCAAAAGATGTGATTTCATTTTTTCTGGCCAAATAATATTACATTGTTTATGTAGATACTGTATTTTCTTTTTTTTAATCTTTTTTTTATTTTTTATTTTTTTATAAACATATAATGTATTTTTATCCCCAGGGATACAGGTCTGTGAATTGCCAGGTTTACACACTTCACAGCACTCACCATAGCTCATACCCTCCCCAATGTCCATCACCCCACCCCCCTCATCCTCCCCCCCTCCCCCCAGCAACCCTCAGTTTGTTTTGTGAGATTAAGAGTCACTTATGGTTTGTCTCCCTCCTGATCCCATCTTGTTTTGTTTACTCTTCTCCTACCCCCCCAACCCCCCATGTTGCATCTCCACTTCCTCACATCAGGGAGATCATATGATAGTTGTCTTTCTCCGATTGACTTATTTCGCTAAGCATGATACCCTCTAGTTCTATCCACGTCATCAACAAATGGCAAGATTTCATTTCTTTTGATGGCTGCATAGTATTCATATATATATATATTCATATATATATATATATATATGTATTTATGGTGAGGTGTAGGATGTGTCTTTGCATATATATATATATATATATACATCTCACCTCTTCTTTATCCATTCATCTGTTGATGGGCATCTAGTTTCTTTCCATAGTTTGGCTATTGTAGACATTGCTGCTATAAACATTCAGGTGCACGTGCCCCTTCAGATCACTATGTTTGTACGTTTAGGGTAAATACCCAGTAGTGTGATTGCTGGGTCATAGGGTAGTTCTATTTTCAACTTTTTGAGGAACCTCCATGATGTTTTCCAGAGTTGTTGCACCAGCTTGCATTCCCACCAACAGTGTAGGAGGGTTCCCCTTTCTCCGCATCCTCACCAGCATCTGTCATTTCCTGACTGGTTAATTTTATCATTCTGACTGGTGTGACATGATATCTCATTGTGGTTTTGATTTGTATTTCCCTGATGCCAAGTGATGTAGAGCACCTTTTCATGTGTCTGTTGGCCATCTAGATGTCTTCTTTGCAGAAATGTCTGTTCATGTCTTCTGCCCATTTCTTGGTTGGATTATTTGTTCTTTGGGTATTGAGTTTCTAAGTTCTTTATAGATTTTGGACACTAATCCTTTATCTGATATGTCATTTGAAAATATCTTCTCTCATTCTGTCAGTTTTCTTTAGTTTTGTTAACTGTTTCCTTTGCTGTGAAAAGCTTTTGATCTTGATGAAATCCCAATCGTTCATTTTTTCCCTTGCTTCCCTTGCCTTTGGAGATGTTCGTAGGAAGATGTTGCTGCGGCTAAGGTCGAAGAGGTTGCTGCCTGTGTTCTCCTCAAGGATTTTGATGGATTCCTTTCTCACATTGAGGTCTTTCATCCATTTTGAGTCTATTTTTGTTCGTGGTGTAAGGAAATGGTTCAATTTCATTTTTCTGCATGTGGCCATCCAATTATCCCAACACCATTTATTGAAGAGGCTGTCTTTTTCCTATTGGACATTTTTTCCTGCTTTGTTGAAGATTAATTGACCATAGAGTTGAGGGTCTATTTCTGGGCTCTCTATTCTGTTCCATTGATCTATGTGTCTGTTTTTGTGCCAGTACCATGCTGCCTTGATGATGACAGCTTTGTAATAGAGCTTGAATTCCGGAATTGTGATGCCACACACTTTGGCTTTCTTTTTCAATATCCCTTTGGCTCTTCGAGGTCTTTTCTGGTTCCATATAAATTTTAGAATTATTTGTTCCATTTCTTTGCAAAAAATATCATTTCTTTGATAGGGATTGCATTAGATGTGTAGATTCTTTAGGTAGCATAGACATTTTCACAATATTTGTTCTTCTAATCCAGGAGCATGGAACATTTTTCCATTTCCTTGTGTCTTCCTCAACTTCTTTCATGAGTACTTTATAGTTTTCTGAGTATAGATTCTGTGCCTCTTTGGTTAGGTTTATTCCTGGGTGCAATTGTAAATGGGATTGACTCCTTAATTTCTCTTTCTTCTGTCTTGTTGTTGATGTAGAGAAATGCAACTGATTTCTGTGCACTGATTTTATATCCTGACATTTTACTAAATTCCTGTACAAGTTCTAGCAGTTTTGGAGTGGAGTCTTTTGGGTTTTCCGCATATAGTATCATATCATCTGCGAAGAGTGATAATTTGACTTATTCTTTGCCGATTTGGATGGCTTTAATTTCCTTTTGTTGTCTGATTGCTGATGCGAGGACTTCTAGTACTATGTTGAATAGCAGTGGTGATAACAGACATCCCTACCATGTTCTTGACCTTAGCGTAAAAGCTTTCAGTTTTTCTCCATTGAGAATGATATTTGCGGTGGGTTTTTCATAGATGGCTTTGATAATATTGAGGTATGTGCCCTCTATCCCTACACTCTGAAGAGTTTTGATCAGGAAGGCATGCTGTACTTTGTCAAATGCTTTTTCAGCATCTATTGAGAGTAACATATGGTTCTTGTTCTTTCTTTTATTAATGTGTTGTATCACACTGATTGATTTGTGGATGTTGAACCAATCTTGCAGCCCTGGAATAAATCCCACTTGGTCGTGGTGAATGATCCTTTTAATGTACTGTTGAATCCTATTGGCTAGTATTTTGGTGAGAATTTTCACATCTGTATTCATCAAGAATTTGGTCTGTCATTCTCTTTTTTGATGGGATCCTTGTCCGGTTTGGGGATCAAGGTGATGCTGGCCTCATAAAATGAGTTTGGAAGTTTTCCTTTCATTTCTATTTTTTTGAGCAGTTTCAGGAGAATAGGAATTAGTTCTTCTTTAAATGTTTAGTAGAATTCCCCCGGGAAGCCGTCTGGCCCTGGGCTTTAGTAGAATTCCCCCGGGAAGCCGTCTGGCCCTGGGCTTTTGTTTGTTTGGAAATTTTTGATGACTGTTTCAATCTCCTTACTGGTTATGGGTCTGTTCAGGTTTTCTATTTCTTCTTGGTTCAGTTGTGGTAGTTTATATGTTTCTAGAAATGTATCCATTTCTTCCAGATTGTCAAATGTGTTTGCATAGAGTTGCTCATAGTATCTTCTTATAATTGTATTTCTTTGGTGTTAGTTGTGATCTCTCCTCTTTCATTCATGATTTTATTTATTTGGGTCCTTTCTAATTTCTTTTTGATAAGTCTGTCCAGGGGGTTATCAATCTTATTAATTCTCTCAAAGAACCAGCTCCTAGTTTCATTGATTTGTTCTATTGGTTTTTTTTTTTTTTTTTTTTTTTTTTTTTTTGGTTTCTATTTCATTGATTTCTGCTCTGATCTTTATGATTTCTCTTCTCCTGCTGGGCTTAGGGTTTCTTTCTTTTTCTTTCTCCAGATCCTTTAGGTGTAGGGTTAGGTTGTGTACTTGAGACCTTTCTTGTTTCTTGAGAAAGATTTGAACTGCTATATATTTTCCTCTCAGGACTGCTTTTGCTGTGTCCCACAGATTTTGAACTATTGTGTTTTCATTATCATTTGTTTCCATGAATTTTTTCAATTCTTCTTTAATTTCCTGGTTGACCCATTCATTCTTTAGAAGGATGCTGTTTTGTCTCCATGTATTTGGGTTCTTTCCCAATATCTTCTTGTGATTGAGTTCTAGCTTTAGAGCATTGTGGTCTGAAAATATGCAGGGAATGATCCCAATCTTTTGATACTGGTTGAGACCTGATTTAGGACCCAGGATGTGATCTATTCTGGAGAATGTTCCATGTGCACCAGAGAAGAATGTGTGTTCTGTTGCTTTGGGATGAAATGTTCTGAATATATCTGTGATGTCCATCTGGTCCAGTGTGTCATTTAAGGCCTTTATTTCCTTGCTGATCTTTTGCTTGGATGATGTGTCCATTTCAGTGGGGGGAGTGCTAAAGTCCCCTACTATTATTGTATTATTGTTGATGTGTTTCTTGATTTTGTTATTAATTGGTTTATATAGTGGGCTGCTCCCATGTTAGGGGCATAGATATTTAAAATTGTTAGATCTTCTTGTTGTAGAGACCCTTTGAGTATGATATAGTGTCCTTCCTCATCTCTTATTATAGTCTTTGGCTTAAAATCTAATTGATCTGATATAAGGATTGCCACCCCAGCTTTCTTCTGATGTCCATTAGCATGGTAAGTTGTTTTACATCCCCTCACTTTAAATCTGGAGGTGTCTTCAGGTCTAAAATGAGTTTCTTAAAGACAACATATTTATGGGTTTTGCTTTTTTATCCATTCTGATACCTTGTTTCTTTTGATTGGGGCATTTAGCCCATTAACATTCAGGGCAACTATTGAGAGATATGGATTTAGTGCCATTGTATTGCCTGTAATGTGACTGTTACTGTATATTGCCTCTGTTCCTTTCTGATCTACAACTTTTTGGCTCTCTCTTTGCTTAGAGGACCTCTTTCAATATTTCCTGTAGAGCTGGTTTGGTGTTTGCAAATTCTTTTAGTTTTTGTTTGTTCTGGAAGCTTTTTATCTCTCCTTCTATTTTCAATGATGGCCTACCTGGATATAGTATTCTTGGCTGCATGTTTTTCTTGTTTAGTGCTCTGAATATATCATGCCAGTTCTTTCTGGCCTGCCAGGTCTCTGTGGATAAGTCCATTGCCAATCTAATATTTTTACTATTTTATGTTACAGACTTCTTTTCCTGGGCTGCTTTCGGGATTTTCTCTTTGTTGCTAAGACTTGTAAATTTTACTATTAGGTGATGGGGTGTGGACCTATTCTTGTTGATTTTAAAGGGGGTTCTCTGCACCTCCTGGATTTTGATGCTTGTTCCCTTTGCCATATTAGGGAAATTCTCTACAATAATTCTCTCCAGTATACCTTCTGCTCCCCTCTCTCTTTCTTCTTTTTCTGGAATCCCAATTATTCTAATGTTGTTTCATCTTATGGTGTCACTTATCTCTCGAATTCTCCCCTCATGATCCAGTAGCTGTTTGTCCCTCTTTTGCTCAGCTTCCTTATTCTCTGTCATTTGGTCTTCTATATCAATAATTCTTTCTTCTGCCTCATTTATCCTAGCAGTGAGAGTCTCCATTTTTGATTGCACCTCATTAATAGCTTTTTTTTTTTTTAAATTTCAACTTAGACTGTAGTTCTTTTATTTCTCCAGAAAGGGCTTTTTATCTCTCCAGAGAGGGTTTCTCTAATATCTTCCATGCCTTTTTCAAGCCCGGCTAGAACCTTGAGAATTGTCATTCTGAACTCTAGATCTGACATATTACCAATGTCTGTATTGATTAGGTCCCTAGCCTTTGGTACTGCCTCTTGTTCTTTTTTTGGTGGTGAGTTTTTCTGCCTTGTCATTTTGTCCAGATAAGAGTATATGAAGGAGCAAATAAAATACTGAAATGGTGGCAAAGACCCCAGGAAAATACGCTTTAACCAAATCAGAAGATAACCCCAAATCATGGGAGGGAGAAAGGGGTTAAAAAGAAGTTCAGAAAAAAATTATAAAATAATTAAAAAACGAAACAATTGAAGAAAAAATATAAAAAAGAAAAAAAATGTAGTAGATAAACTAGTTTTTAAAAACATTAAAAAGTAAAAGGGTAAAAGTTAAAAAAATTTAGCAAAAGAAAAAAAAATAAATTAAAAAAATTAAAGACTAAAGAATCATCGGGAGAAAGCCATGAGTTCTCTGCTCTGCTTTCTCCTCCATTGGAATTCTGCTGCTCTCCTTGGTAGGTGAACTTTATCTTAGCTGTATTCTTGTTGATCTTCTGGGGGAGGGGCCTGTTGTAGTGATTCTCAAGTGTCTTTGCCCGAGGCGGAATTGCACTGCCCTTACCAGGAGCTGGGCTAAGTAATCTGCTTGGGTTCCCTTTGGGGAGCTTTTGTTCCCTGAATGCTTTCCATAGAGTTCTGGAGGATGGGAATGAAAATGGCGGCCTCCCAGTCTCCAGCCTGGAGGAGCCAAGAGCTTGGGGCCCCACTCCTCAGTGCGCCCTCAGAGAAAAGAGCCCAATCACTCCCGTCTCCCTGACTTCTGGCCACACTCCGAGCTCACCCAGCCTGCAACTGGTTCAAGGTAACCCCAAGCTGAGAGCTCACTCCTCGGCTTTGTCTCTGTAGCCAGCTTCCCCGCTCTAATACCTGCGAGCTCTATGACATTCAGACCCCCTGATCCTTCTGTGACCCTACAGGACCTAGGGACATGCTGGCCCTGCGTGGGCTTCACCCCGGTTTAGCCTCTGCATGTTCCTCAGCGGAACAGACTTTTAAAAGTCTTGATTTTGTGCTCCATTGCTCTGCTGCTTGCCGGGAGCTGGTCTCTTCCCCCAAAGTCTATCTTCCTGTCGCTTTGGATTCACTTCTCCGCCGGTCCTACCTTTCAGAAAGTGGTCTATTTTCTGTTTCTAGAATTGCTGTTCTTCTTCTCTTTGATCTTCCGTTGGATTTGGAAGGTGTTTGCAATGGTTTGATAAGCTATCTAGTTGATCTCCTACTACCTAATGTAGTCTCAGCCTGTTACTTCTCCGCCATCTTCTATGTAGATAACTGTATTTTCTTTATTTATTTATCCTTCAGTGGGCACTTAAGCCATTTCCATGTCTTAGCTATTAAAAATTGTAAATGATACTTTAATGAACATAGGAGTACAAATGAGATATTGATTATTTTCATATACACACACACACACACACCCCTAGAAGTGGGATTACTGGAACATATCATTGTTCTATTTTTGGTATTTGGAGTATCCTCCATATTATTCTCCATAGTGGCTGCACCCAATTTAAATTTCCACTAGTGGTACATGAAGGCTCCTTTCCCTTCACCACGTCACCATTCTTACTGGGGCGAGGTGATATCTCATTGTGTTTTGATTGGCATTCCCCTTATGACTGGTGATGCTGAGCATAGTTTCATGTTCCTGGTAACCATATTTCTTTGGAAATACATCTATTCAGTTTTCTTGCCCATTTAAAATCAGATTTTGTTTTGCTATTGAGTTGTAAGAGTTCTTAAAAAGTTCAACTTGCTTATTATAAATATCCTAAATTAAGACAATAGGTTGAACTGTTTTATAAATTATTGAAAGTAGATGTTCAGATGATACTTTATACAGAGATGGATGTGTCAACAGCTCTAGAGTCAGAATCCCTGAGTCTTAATCCTGGCTTTAAGTTTCTCATCTGTGAAATGGACTTATACTTTGAACTATTTCATAGGATGAGTACATGGATTAATTGAAATAATTCAAGAAAAGCTTTTAGAATAGTACTTAGCATAAGATAAGTGCTAAATAAGTGTTAGCTATTCTTAAGTAAAAAGGAAATTCAAAACAACCACCCATCATTGCCTTGATTATGGGCTCGATTTATCATAATGTTCCTCAACATTTGTACCACTACATAGATGTATGTTGGGTTGTTTTAGCCACTAATAGGGGAAAGTAAGTTGGGATAATAAAGTAATGACAGATTTTATTAAAAAAAAAATAATGGCAGATTTTATAAGTATAAATGCAACCAACAACATGGCTAGATTATCTGGGAATTTTATGTAGCTTAGAATTATTAAAAATCCTTTGGCAAGTTGTAATAATAAAAATTAGAATATATTCTGTATAATTTTCCTTATTGGTCTAGCTTTTATTGGTGTAATTGTAGAAAATGCTTAGTGTTTTTTCCAGTTGGCAGCATTTTTTATGTTTTACTGAGTGAAATTATGCCCTTCATATCTATATTTCATATTACATGAATACAGTAGTATAAAAATCAGTGATGTTTATATACAAAAATCGTCATCTATTCAACAAATGGCAATATGCTAGGTGCTGGGAATATAGAGCCAAATAAGACCAGCTTTAGCCATGGAACATATAAACTCTAGTTTGGGAGAGAGACATGCACACAGAAGTTGCAGTACAGTGTGGTGAGTACTTAGATGCAGGAAATAAGTGCTGCTGCTGAAACATACCATTTATGAACTACATTTAATTAAATGGATATAATAGACAACAATTTAAATAAGCATTAAAAATTATAGTGGTAAGGTAACCTACTGCTGCAATTTGGTTTCATTTTCTGTAAATGCCAGCAATGGTGGTCTGATAGTAGTGAAAATGGATTTACTTAAGTGTATCCCCTTTACAATTTACTCTTAGTATTGTTAATATCAAACTGAGATGTCAGTTCTAAAAATTTGTTGCAACATCACTGACCACCAGAAAAAACAACAACAGCTGTTAGTTTGTATATAAAAAAGTATAAGCATCTATAGCACAAGAGTGAAGCTTTAGTTTTCCTTCCTCACATAAGACGTAAAAATGGGGGTATTAGAATCAGTTCTGGGGACCTCCCTCATTTTAAGAATCATAAACACATTGAACAGAGAGAAAGTTAAGATAATGACATGAACACAAATAATATAACAAGGAAATGGGTGAGAAAACTGGGCAGAAATAACCCAGCTGTATAAAGTCTCATGGGTCAACATAATAATTGTTTCCCAATATTATAAAAATGATTATGTCATATAATACAGGACTATGTCATATAATACAATTGATGGACATAAAATTGTTAGGTAATGTATTTGCTTCATCCTATATAGGCAAGTTAAAGTTAAAAAAATGTGAAATGAGTTGTCATAGGATGCAGAGACTTCTTTTTCATTCAAAAGGAATGAAACATTCTTTTTCATGTTTGGCCACAGGACTCAACACAGGTGACAGGATTACAGAGGAGGCATGCAAACATCATATAAGTAGTGATGAAGTATCCCTCTTTCCAACACTAAGAAATTCTAATTTTAAAATGGGAAACTGGATTAATTTGTATTTGACAGAAGTTACTAATGAAAGTTAGGAATGTATTAAATGTTGAATACTATTCTGGGCTGCATTCAAGTACAGGGAAATAAAATTACACCACTGGTGACCCTTGGGTCTGTCACAGAAATGAGATGTCTATCTCATGAGGCTATTACAGTAAAAAAAAAAATTAAATAATGACAATTAAAGGGTGGCTGGCTTCTCTAACTAATGAAAGTTCAATATCTTCTAATTATATTGGTGGCACAATATGGTTGCAAAATATGACCTAGTAGCTCTAAAGCAGTACTGTAATGAGTCTTCATTTCAGCTCTCTGTTGTATGCTTTTAAATCTCTTGGGCATATGAAATACACCATTACTAGAGGACAAGGGATTCAATGTTTTTGACATGGTAGAGGAAGGTGGCTGCTTAGGGAATAAGAAGTTTTTAAAATTCAATTTATTTCAGCAATTTATTACCATTTACCTCCTATCATTCCCTAAGCTGGGGCTAGAAATAATACAAAGATCAATAGAGTATGAAACTTGCTTTTAAGTTGCTCACTGTCTAGTGGGAGAGTAAACACATTAAAAATATCTGTTAGAGAATGGGAAAGTGTGTTAATGAAGCTGTGCCTAAAAGCTATGGAAGTACATGGGCAAGAACCATCTGATCTGCTGGTGGATGGATAGGACAGTGGAGAAGGAAAAGGTCAGAGTAAGTTACATTTGAACTGGGCGATAAATATATATATATATATATATATATATATATATATGTAATTCATCAGAGTAAGCCTTACAAATACTGCAAACATTATAAATACAGCTAATCGTATGGAAGCATGACACAGTTGGAATGATTACACATTCAATGTCTCTGTTGGCCAAGACCTAAAGGTGAAGTTGTAGAATTTGTTGGTATAAAAAGTAAATGGGATTGGATCCATTAAAGAATCTTAAACTTATTTTCCTCAATCATTTCCATCCGCCCCCCTCTCCGCAGAGCTCACCTACTTCCTAGTATGTTGAGATAGTTTTCTGTTATGTTTCTGGGCTATGAGTCCTCTATCCTGACCTGTTAAAAGCAAATCATACAAATCTACTTTCTTCAGATACAGGCCATTTTGAAAAATTAAGCTCTCCACATACTTACCTAGTTAGGTTCACATGTTTTCTAGATTTCAGTCTTTGCAATTTATCAAGAACCTTGGCATTTGCTGATTCTATTTGACTAAAGTTTATATAATTTTGATGATGTCAAGTCTGTATGGTTGGTAATCCCTTCAGTATTTGGCCTCTCAGTTTTCTTGATACCCTGACTTCTAAGGACCTTCTCACTTAATTTGCTTCAGTCAACCACCTTCAAATTGTTTTTTGATCTGTTGTAAATTCTATTCCCCCACATTACTTTACAGATTCTAAACTCTGACCACAAGCTCCTCTTCTCAGATAGCAGGCTTGGTTATGTCTAATACAATCATTCATGACAATCATTTCCACCTCCAGGTCCTTCTCCTTTCTTCTTTGTAATTGTTCAGTTCTTAAATTTCTTTGCCAATCTATCCAGTACAGGTTGCTTGGTTCATCATTATAAAACAAACAAACAAACAAACAAACAAACAAAAGATACACATTGTCTATTCTGTAGACATTTTAGGTCATTGTTCCTACAGAATTATTGACATTGACAATAACTGAACTAGTCAGAGCAACTAGATATTTGAATTGTTTAGTCTTTTTTTTTTAAACTGTCAGAGAGTTTGCCCCAATATGACATCTATGATTACTTTGAGAAGAAAGAGAGATTTTCATTAACCCCCCCCTATGAAAAATATCCCAGGGCTTATTATATAAACTAGGAAAGCAAATCAAGTTAGAAATTCTTACTGTAGTTTGGGACAGTTAGGTTTTTATATAGTTGGTTGGAAGAATAAATGTGAACTGAAACTTATGATGGAAACCAACAGATTTTTCTCTTTTAAACAGATGGACTTTTGTAAATAGTACATACCATAGAACTGAAAGAATAATTTGTTTCTGGCCATGTCTTATTAAATTGTTAGCTATTATTTTTCCTACCTAAAACTATATATTATAGATTTTATCTTCTAATTATCTTTCAAAGCCATATATTTCTCACCATCTCTACTGCAACTATCCTAGATCGAATTGTCATCATGCTAAGAACATATTATGTTCTTAATAAACCTGGTCTTCTGCCTTTTTCTCTTTCCCCCCTCTACCTCAGGCAGACACTATAACTGAAGTTATGTTTTCTTAATGTAAATCTTTCCCTTTTACACTTTAAAGATTTTAGTGCCTGCCCACCTATTGTTCTTTGGGTAAAGATCTACATCCTTCAGATAGCCTAAGGGGTCATGCCCTGGTCCCTACCTTCCTCTTCACCCTCTCCTCCTAGAGTACCATTCTTTTCTTTCTCTAGTCTGTCTCTAGCCTTGTTCTCAGACTTGGGATAAATGATTTTTTCTTCTATAACCTCCATGTTTTTGGTTTTACTCCAGAAAAGCTGTTTTGCCTATCACAATGCTTTGCTCATAGAAGTTGTTTAGTAAATGACTATTTATTTAAGGAAAGAAACCAAAGGGACTGTGTTGGCACATAGGGTTAATATTCATTGGTATATAAATATTTCATTGTTCTTAAATGACCCCCAATACATTCATTTTTGATACTTTAAAAAATCAGGATGTATCTTATAATTGATGAAATAGCTACTTTCTACCAGACAGCTTTTACATCCAGAGTTGTCAAGGCAAGCATTGTGTAAAATTGCTTTTGCAGATGGCAAGGTGGTACAACTGTAACTTTACAATCAAGAAGCCATCATCAGACCATTTGAAGAAGAAATATGAGTCCTGGTTATTGTCTCAGAATGTTCTATTGGAAGTGTCTGTACTAAGTTACAGAATGGGTGTCAGTCATTTGAGAGGCAATTTATGAGATAGTACGAACACTCTTTAAGAAATGCCACCTTATCAAAACTCTTCTTTAAAACAAAGGAGGTTATGATGTGGAAAAGTATGGATACCAACAGCAATGAGTTGAAAGTGTTTCAGAAGAGAAGACCCATGAATGAGGTGATGTTATAGCAGAACCATAATCAATTTATTCTGATTATATTTTTTATGTTCATACAAAAGTGATAAAGAATACTTTTATGTAAGTGTAAATAAAAATTCTAAGTGATGAAATATTATATCATGGTTTATGTGGCAGCATTTTTTCTTAGTGACTTGTAAAATATGGACATTTTTACAACTAATGGGATCTTATATTTAATGAAATTTATTAACATCCACTATTTATAAAGTTCTAGGCCATTTCTTAGATAAGTTTTTATTTTTAAAAATCATGGAGTCATAAATAGGACATTGGATATAATATAGCCCAGTTTTCTCACATTGAGGATCCACATCTTAAATGATGATTTAAAAGATTTACATATTTTCAAGGACCTTGTTAATGATCTGACAGATCAGTATTTTTTTCTTTGTCTGTTGGGTCCATGTTGAATTACTCATTTCTCTCAATGTTATATGGAAGTACTGTATCTCTGCAATCTGGTTTTGTACTAGAAAGAACTGGCTTTTTAAGCAGAAGGTTCTAAAAGTGTATCAAGATGGTAAGAAGTTCCAGAAGCCTATTTTATCCTCTCTGTTCCTGATAACTTGCCTGCCTGCCATGTGCTGAGGCCTATGATTCAAATGAGCTCTCTACAAAATATGGATACCAAAAATATCACTTGCTTCAGAAAAACTTCCTCATCCACCCCCAGTGCCAAAAGGAAGAAAAAAAAAAAAAACATTGTCATGATTAACAGCCTTCCCACAAGGAAATTTTTACATTCATCCTAATTCACTCTAAGCTTCTCATAAATAATAGGAACTACCAATGCACTAAGAAGGGTTTGATTTTCCAATATTCAAGTTAGGATCAACCCCCCCCCCCTTTTTTTTAATTTCATTAAAGTGTTTACCAGAAATTCAGATTTAGGTTGGCAAGCTTAGAAGTAGTCAAGAAAAGTACCATTTTCTCTTCTCTATTCTTTATTAGTTCCATCTTTAGGATAAAACATCTATAAAGCTGGTAAGCCTGGAGGCTGGACAATAGTTGGCACTTTGTAAGTATCTGCTAAAATGAAAAGAAAGGATTATTTTCCTTCAATCTGAGACTGGAAGTGAACTTAAACTCTGCAGAGTCAAACATGAGCACCAAAGTGAGTCCTGTAAAAGGTCTTTGCTGGGGACTCTTTCTGATGGTAGATTTTTTTAATAGGACTGCTCTGTCTCATTGACCACTGACTCAGTGGGTTTGATGGCAGAAAAAACTTACTGTGTCACACAGTCACTTAAAAAATCTTACTGTGTCACAGAGTCACTTAAGAAAGTCTGACTCCAACAATCCCTAACAAGCTGCATATGGAAAGTAACACAGAGCCATTTCTATGTTTTTTCTCCTTTTGTTTCCCTCTTTTTTTCTTTCCTTATATTAAAAATGTCTTTTTTTTTTTTTTTTTAAACTTTGCCTTGCGTTTCTTTTCCAAGTGGTCCTAGAGCTTCTGCTAGGAGTTTCAGAATAAAAATTAAACCAAGATTGCTATTGTTATGATTGTGTAGTGCAAATATCTAATGGCTGACTACTGGTGGGAAAGAGACATATTCTTGAAACTTATGAATTATCTACACAGGAAACTACGGAGGCTCATAGTGTGAAAGGATTCACGGCAACCTGTCAAGGTAAAGAGGATTAACTTGCATTTGGTTTTGGTGCTCAGTGGTAGAAATTATTCAACACCAATCTATGGAGGAACTACTTACCCTGAATTTGGATGGAGTAGTATATACAATGGAGGGAGTCATTGGATTATATTTTTCCTCTTTCAGTCCATAGAATAATAACATCTGGATAGTTGAGTGCTAAACATATACCTCATTTTTGGATAAGTTGCCAGTCTATGTGGGTTTTATTAGAATGTAAATATTCAGTTGATTTATTATTGTTAATCCCATAGGTTGTTCTACAAAAGTGTAGCCAGTAAAATCAGTGTCTCCCATGTGAACAATGTTCATGTAATTGAATGATATTTGACATTTTCTGCTACATGACTTGTTTGGTTGTTAAAGAGACATTGTTTTACTTCTCTTGGTTATTTCTCTGATGTTCTTCAGATACCCCCCTCTCCCTTGAGTGCTCACTATGCTTCCAGGAAAAGTGACTTCAACATTGGTTTACTGAGCATGGAGCTAATCAGTGAAAAAACATATTCTGTATTATTGATTCAAAGATAAGTAGATCCTCCAATGGAGGCCAACAAGATGCAAGTTGTCTGTGGGGAATTCCTTAGAAGGTCTCTTCCTCAATCTTCAAACTCTTCCTCTTTCTATGGACTTAGATAAGGAGCAAGTAGCCTAGAGTTTTTCAACAGTCATCTTGTAACCCAAGACGATGCTTTTCTTAGGTTGATGCTGGTATTATGCATGGCTGTGCACAGGGGCTAAAAATGGAAAAAACTGAATCCTGGGTCAATAAATCAAACAAATTGTGGCACCTGACCTGCTTCTGCCACCTGCAATTGTAGGGGATAATAATTCCTTTTTATTAAGCAGGTTAAAGCTCAGGTTTCCGTTATAGGCCTCATAAAATCTTAACTGCTAGAACGTGTGTTTAAAATATTTGACATAACAAAATAGAAATGAGGCTTATTAATGGAAAATTCTTCAAAAGATATTGCTGACCTTTGTTTCTGTATGTTTAAAAATAATAATCTGAGCTTCATTGTATAAGTATGCTGCTTTGCAAAATGCATATCTATTTATTATTTTCCAGTGTTTTTCTTTTTTATTTAATTTAAATTCAATTAACTAACATATAATATATTAGTAGTTTCAGAGGTAGATGCCAGTCTTATATAACACCCAGTGCTTATTAACTCACATGCACTCCTTAATGTCCATCTCCCAGTTACCACATCACCCCACCACCTCCCTTCCAGCAACCCTATTTGTTTCCTATGATTAAGTCTCTTATCATTTGTCTCCCTTTCTAATTTTGTCTTATTTTATTTTTTCCTCTCTTTCCCTATGATTCTGTTTTGTTTCTTGAATTCCACAAATAAGGGGGATCAAATGATAATTCTCTTTTTCTGACTGACTTCTTTCACATAGCATAATATCCTCTAGCTCTATCCACGTTTTTGCAAAGGGTGAGGTTTTTGTTGTTGTTGTTTTGACGGCGGAATAGTATTCCCTTGTATATATATCTCCCACATCTTCTTTATCCATTAATCTGTCTATGGACATCTGGGCTCCTTCCATAGTTTGGCTATTGTGGGCACTGCTGCAATAAACTTTGGATGCAGGTGCCCCTTTCAATCACTATATTTGTACCTTTGGGTTAAAAACCTAGAAGTGCGAATGTTAAGTCATAAGGCAGCTCTATTTTAAACTTTTTGAGGACCCTGTATACTGTTTCCCAGAGTGGCTCTACCAGCTTGCATTCCCACCAACACTATAAGAGAGTTTCCCTTTCTTTGCATCCTTGCCAATATCTGTCCTTTCCTTGTTAATTTCAGCCATTCTGACTGGCATGAAGTGGTATCTCATTGTGATTTTGATTTCTATTTCTCTGATGCCTAGTGACGTGGAACTTTTTTTTTTTTTTAATGTGTCCATTGGCTATTTGTATATATTCTTTGGAGACATGTCTTTACATGTCTTCTGACCATTTCTTCTTCTTTTTTTTTTTTTTTTTTTTTTTTTTTGCCAATTTTAAATACAGTTTTATTTAAGACATTGCATTTTCCACTTAACAATACAGTGCTTATAAAGTGCAATGTTTATTTCCTTTCCCTGTGCACATATTCCATATTCAAGTATCAAGAATGCCCAGTTTTTTTGCTATAGCAGCTCAACATTATAACTGCCATGGAATTTGCTACAAATTTGGGTCCTTTGAATATTGTATGTGGAACAATGCTCAACCTATTTATTCTCAGATTGGTTTAATCAACCTCTTCAATGGTGGGCCCAGAGGAGGCACCACCAGAGGGAGGAGCTCCACCACCAGGGAAGCCTCCAGGCATTCCTCCTGGCATGCCCCCTGCACTCTGGTACAGCTTGGTGATGATGGGGTTGCAGACTTTCTCCAACTCTTTCTGCTGGTGTTCAAATTCTTCCTTCTCTGCAGTCTGGTTCTTATCAAGCCAGTTGATGATTTCATTGCACTTGTCAAGAATCTTCTGTTTGTCTTCATCATTTATCTTCCCCTGAAGTTTTTCATCTTCAACAGTTGCTTTCATGTTGAATGCATAAGACTCCAGTGAATTCTTGGAAGACACCTTGTCCCGCTGTTTCTCATCTTCAGCTTTGTACTTCTCAGCTTCCTGGACCATGCGCTCAATATCTTCCTTGCTCAAGCGGCCTTTATCATTAGTGATGGTAATCTTGTTCTCTTTTCCTGTGCTCTTATCCACGGCAGAGACATTGAGGATACCATTAGCATCAATATCGAAAGTGACCTCAATCTGAGGGACACCACGAGGAGCAGGAGGTATGCCTGTGAGTTCAAACTTTCCAAGTAGATTGTTGTCCTTGGTCATGGCACGCTCACCTTCATACACCTGAATAAGCACACCAGGCTGGTTGTCGGAGTAGGTAGTGAAGGTCTGTGTCTGTTTGGTAGGAATGGTAGTATTACGCTTGATAAGAACAGTCATGACTCCTCCAGCAGTTTCAATACCAAGAGAAAGTGGAGTGACATCCAACAGCAGCAAATCTTGAACATTTTCAGATTTGTCTCCAGAAAGGATGGCTGCCTGGACAGCTGCACCATAAGCAACAGCTTCATCAGGGTTGATGCTCTTATTCAGTTCTTTTCCATTGAAGAAATCTTGGAGAAGTTTCTGAATCTTGGGGATACGGGTAGAACCACCCACCAGAACAATATCATGGATCTGAGACTTGTCTAACTTGGCATCCCGAAGAGCTTTCTCTACAGGGTCCAGGGTGCCACGGAACAGGTCAGCATTTAATTCTTCAAACCGGGCACGAGTGATAGAGGTATAGAAGTCGATTCCTTCATACAGAGAATCAATCTCAATACTGGCCTGGGTGCTGGAAGAAAGTGTACGCTTAGCACGTTCACAAGCAGTACGGAGACGACGAACTGCCCTCTTGTTTTCACTGATATCTTTCTTATGTTTGCGCTTGAACTCTGCAATAAAATGGTTGACCATTCGGTTGTCAAAGTCTTCTCCACCTAAGTGGGTGTCTCCAGCTGTGGACTTAACCTCAAAGATCCCATCTTCAATAGTAAGGATTGACACATCAAAAGTGCCACCTCCTAAGTCAAAGATCAGCACATTCCTTTCAGCTCCAACTTTTTTGTCTAAGCCATAAGCAATAGCAGCAGCAGTTGGTTCATTGATGATTCTAAGTACATTGAGACCAGCAATAGTTCCAGCATCTTTGGTAGCCTGACGCTGAGAATCATTGAAGTACGCAGGTACTGTGACAACTGCATTGGTAACAGTCTTCCCAAGATAAGCCTCTGCGATTTCCTTCATTTTTGTCAAAACCATAGAAGACACCTCCTCTGGATAAAAGCTTTTTGTCTCTCCCTTGTATTCTACTTGGACCTTGGGCCTGCCAGCATCATTCACCACCATGAAAGGCCAATGCTTCATATCAGACTGGACAACAGCATCATCAAATCTCCGTCCAATCAGGCGTTTGGCATCAAAAACTGTGTTGGTGGGGTTCATCGCAACTTGATTCTTGGCAGCATCACCGATCAATCGTTCGGTGTCCGTGAAGGCGACATAACTTGGGGTGGTCCGGTTTCCCTGATCATTGGCAATTATTTCCACTTTCCCGTGCTGGAAGACACCCACGCAGGAGTAGGTGGTGCCAAGATCAATGCCAACTGCAGGTCCCTTAGACATGGTTGCTTGCGTGTAGGCCTGGCTCGGGTTGAGAAGAAGACAGCAATCCAAAGATCTGGCCCCGCGTTCAATGAGAACCCATTTCTTCTTTTTTTAATTTAATTATATTTTTTTCCAGTGATCCAAAATTCATTGTTTATGCACCACACCCAGTGCTCCAGGCAATACACAATACCCACCATCAGGCTCACTCCACTCCCCACACCCTCTCCAAAACTCTCAGTTTGTCACTCAGAGTCCACAGCCTCTCATAGTTTGTCTCTCCTTCTGTTTTCCCCCAACTCACTTCTCCTCTCCAACTCTCAATGTCCTCCATGTTATTCCTGATATTCCACAAGTAAGTGAAACCATATGATAATTGACTCTCTCTGCTTGATGTATTTCATTCAGCATAATCTCTTCCAGTCCTGTCTATGTTGATATAAAAGTTGGGTATTTGTCCTGTCTGATGGGGGCATAATACTCCATTGTATATATGGACTGTATCTTCTTTATCCATTTGTCTGTTGAAAGGTATCTTGGTTTTTTCCACAGTTTGGTGACTGTGACCATCGCTGCTATGAACATTGGGGTACAGGTGGCCCTACTTTTCACTACGTCTGTATCTTTGGGGTAAATACACAGTTGTGCATTGCAGGGTCATAGGGTAACTCTATTTTTAATTTCTTAAGGAATCTCCACACTGTTTTCCAAAGTTTTGGCTGCATCAACTTGAATGCCCACCAACAGTGTAGGAGGGTTCCCCTTTCTCCACATCTTCTGCAACATTCATTGTTTCCTGTCTTGTTGATTTTGGACTTTCTAACTGGTATAAGGTGGTATCTCAATGTGGCTTTGATTGAATCTTCATGATGGCTAGTGATGATGAACATTTCTTCAAGTGTCTGTTAGCCATTTGTATGTCTTCTTTTGAGAAGTGTCTGTTCATGTCTTCTGCCCATTTTTTGATATGATTATCTGTTTTGTGTGTGTTGAGTTTGAGGAGTTCTTTATAGATCTTAGATATCAGCCCTTTGTCTGTAGTGTCATTTGCGAGTATCTCCTCACATTTCGTGGGTTGCCTCTTTGTTTTGTTGACTATTTCCTTTGCTGTGTGGAACTTTTGATCTTGATGAAGTCCCAAATGTTCATTTTCACTTTTGTTTCCTTTGCCTTCGGAGATATGTCTTGAAAGAAGTTGCTGTGGCCGATGTCAAAGAGGTTACTTCCTATGTTCTCCTCTAGGATTTTGATAGATTCCTGCCTCACGTTAAGGTCTTTCATCCATTTTGAGTTTATCTTTGTGTATGGTATAATAGAATGGTCAAGTTTCATTCTTCTATACATAGCTAATCAATCGATATGATAGAATAAATCAATAAGAGAAGAGAGAAGAACCACATGATCCTCTCAATTGATGCAGAAAAAGCATTTGACAACATATAGCATTTGTTCCTTATTAAAATGCTTCAAAGTATAGGGATAGAGGGAACATTCCTTAACTTCATAAAATCTATCTATGAAAACCCCACAGCGCATATTATCCTCGATAGGGAAAAGCTGACAGCCTTCCCTTTGATATCAGGAACATGACAAGGATGTCCACTCTCACCACTGTTGTTCAACATAGTACTAAAACTCCTAACAACAGCAATCAGACAACAAAAAGAAATAAAAGGTATTCAAATTGGCAAAGAAGAAGTCAAACTCTCTCTCTTCTCAGATGACATGATACTTTATATGGAAAACCCAAAAGACTCCACCCTCAAACTACTAAAACTCATACAGGAATTCCGTAATGTGGCAGGATACAAAAATCAATGTACAGAAATCAATGGCCTTCTTATACACTAACAATTAAAACACAGAAAGAGAAATTAGAGAAACAATCTCTTTTACTATAGTACCAAGAACCATAAGATACCTGGGATTAAACTTAACCAAAGAGTTAAATGATCTGTACTAGAAGAACTACTGAACATTCATGAAAGAAATTGAAGAAGACACAAAAAGATGGAAGAGTATTCCATGCTCATGTACCAGAAGAATAAACATTGTTAAAATATCTATACTGCCTAGAGCAATGACTTTCAATGTCATCCTGATCAAAACTCCATTGGCATTTTTCAAAGAGCTGAAACAAACGACCCTAAAATTTGTCTGGAATCAGAACAGACCACAAATTTGCTAAGGAAATGTCAAAAAAGAAAAACAAAACTGAGAGCATTACTTTGCCTGATTTCAAGCTTTACTACAAAGCTGTGATCACCAAGATAGCATGGTACTGGCACAAAAACAGACACATAGACTAGTGGAACAGGGTAGAAAGCCCAGATATGGACCCACAACTCTATGGTCAAATACTCTTCGACAAAGCAGGAAAAAATATACAGTGGAGAAAAGACAGTCTCTTCAATAAATGGTGCTGAAAAAATTGGACAAATATGTATAGAAGAATGAAACTTTTATCCATTTTTTGACTGGATTATTTGTTCTTTGAGTGTTGAGTTTGATAAGTTCTTTAAAGATTCTGGGTACTAACCCTTTACATGATAAGACATTTGAAAATATCTTCTCCAATTCTGCTGGTTGCCTTTCAGTTTTATCAACTGTTTCCTTTGTTGTTCAAAACCTTTTTATCTTGAAGAAATTCCAACAGCTCACTTTTGTCTTTGCTTCTCTTGCTTTTGGAGACATGTCTAAGAAGTTGCTGTGGCCAAGGGTGTAAAGTTTGCTGCCTGTATTCACTAGGGTTTTGATGGATCCCTGCCTCACATTTAGGTCTTTCATCCATTTTGAGATTATATGTATGTGTGATATAAGAAATGGTCCAGTTTCATTCATCTACATGTGACTCTCCAATTTTCCAAGCACCGTTTGTTGAAGACACTGTCTTTTTTCCATTGGATATTCTTTCCTGCTTTGCCAAAGATTAGTTGACCATATTGTTGAGGTCCTTTTCTGGTTTCTCTATTCTGTTCCACCGACCTGTGTGTCAGTTTTTGTGCTAGTACCATACTTCTTGAAGATTACAGCTTTGTAATAGAGCTGAAGTATGGCATCATGATGCCACAAGCTTTGGTTTTATTTTTCAACATTCCTTTGACTACCAGGGTATTTCCTGGTTCCATACAAATTTTAAGACTATTTTTCCTAGCACTGTAGAAAAAAGTTGATGATTTTTTGATAGGGATTGCATTGAATGTACAGATTACCCTTGGAAGCACAGACATTTTAACAATGTTTGTTCTTCCAATCCATGAGCATGGAATGTTTTTCAATTTTTGTGTCATCCTCAATTTCTTTCATGAGTGTTTTATAGTTTTTGAGTACAGATCTTTTGCCTCTTTGTTTAGGTTCATTCCTTGATATCTTATGGTTTTGGGTGCAATTGTAAATGGGATCAATTCCTTAGTGACTATTTCTTCTGTCTCATTGTTGTGTATAGAAATGCAACTGATAATCTGTGCATTGATTTTCTACTGCCACTGTGCTGAATTCCTGAATAAGTTCTAGAAATTTGGGGGTAGAGTCTTTTGTGTTTTCCACATAGAGTATCTTCAGCTAGTGAGAGTCTGATTTCTTCTTTGCTGATTCAGATGCCTTTTATTGGTTTTTGTTGTCTGACTGCTGAGGCTAGGACTTCTAGTACTGTGTTGAACAACACTGGTGAGAGTGGAATCCTTGATATTCTCCTGACCTTAGGGGAAAAGCTGTTTTTCCTCATTGACAATGATTAGCTATGGGCTTTTTGTAGATAGGCTTTATGATGTTGAGGTATGTTCCCTCCATCCCTACACTGTGGAGAGTTTTAATCAAGAAAAGATGCTGTACTTTGTCAAATGCCTTTTCTGCATCAGCTGAGAGGATTGCATGGTTTTCATCCTTTCTTTTATTTATTTATTTTTAAAGATTTTATCCATCTATCTGACAGACAGAGATCACAAGCAGGTAGAGAGGCAGGCAGAGAGAGAGAGAGGAGGAATCAGGCTCGCCGCCAAGCAGAGAGCCTGATGCAGGACTCGATCCCAGGACCCTGAGACCATGACCTGAGCCGAAGGCAGAGGCCTAACCCTCTGAGCCACCCAGGCGCCCCTTTTCTTTTATTAATGTAGAGTATCACATTGATTGATATGCGGATGTTGAACCACCCTTGCAGCCCAGGAATAAGTCCCACTTGGTAGTGGTGAATAATCTTTTTAATGTACTGTTGAATCCTATTGGCTAGCACATTGGTGAGAATTTTATCATCCATGTTCTTTGGGGTTATCAGTCTGTAATTCCATTTTTTGTTGGGGTCTGTGCCTAGTTTGGGGGATCAAGATAATTCTGGCCTCATAGAATGATTTTGGAAGTTTTCCTTCCATTTCTATTTTTTTGAAATAGCTTCAGAATAATACTTATTAATTCTTCTTTAGGTATTTGGTAGAATTCCCCTGGAATTCTTGTTTATTTCAAGATTTTTGATTACTCTTTCAATTTCCTTGGTGGTTATGGGTCTTTTCAGGTTTTCTCTTTCTTCCTGTTACAGTTTTGGTAGGGTAAAAGTCTCAAGGTAGTGTATGTGTCCATTTCTTGCAGATTGACTAATTTGTTGGCAAGTATGTGCTCATAATATGTTATAACTGTTTATATTTCTTTGGTGTTGGTTGTGATCTTTCCTCTTTCATTCATGATTTTATTTATTCGTGTCCTTTCTCTTTTCTTTTTGATAAGTCTTTCCAGGGGGTTATTAGTCTTACTAATTCTTTCAAAGAAACAGCTCCTAGTTTTATTAATCTGTTCAACTGTTCTTTTGATTTCTATTTAATTGATTTCTGCTCTAATCTTTATTAATTCTCTTCTTCAGCCAGATTTGGGCTGTATTTGCTGTCTTTCTCCACCTCCTTTAGGTGTAAGAATAGGTTGTGTATTTGAGAACTTTATTGTTTCTTAAGAAAGGCTTTTAAAATACTATAGACTTCCCTCCTAGGGCCACCTTTGCTGCATCCGAAACATTTTGAATAGTTCTGTTTTCATTATCATTTGTTTCCATGATTTTTTAAATTATTCTTTAATTTCTTATTTGACCCATTAATTCTTTAATAGGATACACTTTAGCCTCTATGTATTTGAGTTCTTTCCAAATTTCCTCTTGTGACTGCATTAAAGTTTCAAAGCATCATAGTCTAAAAATATGCAGGAATGATCCCTATCTTTTGGTGCTGGTTGAGATCTGATTTGTGACTCAGTATGTGATCTATTCTGGAAAATGTTCCATGTACACTGAGAAGAATGTGTGTTCTGTTGCTTTAGGATGAATGCTCTGAATATATCTGTGAAGTCCATCTGGTCCACTGTGTCATTCAAAGCTGTTCCCTTTTTTGATCTTCTTCTTAGATGATCTGTCCATTTCAGTAAGTGGGGTGTTAAGGATCCTACTATTATTGTATAATTATCAATGTGTTTCTTTAATTTTATTATTATTTGGCTTATATGATTGGTTGCTCCCTTGTTAGGGACATAACAATTTAAAATTGTTAGATCTTCTTGCTGGATAGACCTTTTAAGTGTGATACAGTGTTCTTCCTCATATTCTATTATGATATTTGGTTTAAAATTTAATTTGTCCAATTTAAGGATTGTCACCCCAAATTTTTTTCCCACTCCCTCACTTTCAGTCTAGAGGTGTCTTTTGTTATAAAATGAGTCTCTTACATACAGCATACCAGTGGGTTCTTGTTTTTAAAAACTAATTTGATACTCTGTGTCTTTTGATTGGAACATTTAGCCCATTTACATTGAAAGATGAATTCAGTGCCATTGTAATTCAGGTAAAGTCATTTTCTCTATATTGTCTATATTCCATTCTGGTCTTTGTTACTTTTGGGCTCTCTCTTTGCTTATAGGATCCCTTTTATTATTTCTTGAAGGGGCTGTTTTAGTGATCACAAATTCTTTTAGTTTCAGTTTGTCCTGGAAGATTTTTGTCTCTCCTATTTTGAATGGCACTTGGCTGCATAGTCTTCTCATTTAGCACCCTGAATATATCATGCCATCTTTTCTTGTCTTCCAGGACTCTGTGGATAGGTCTGCTGTCAGTCTAATGTTTCTACCCTTGTAGGTTATGAACCTCTTGTTCCAAACTGCTTTAAGGATTTTCTCTTTGTCTCTGATATTTCCAAGTTTCACTATGATATGTTGAAAGTTGATCTATTTTTATTGATTTTGAGGGGGATTCTCTGTGCCTGCTGGTTGATTGACTGTTTTCTTCCCCAGATTAGGGAAGTTCTTTTCTATAATTTATTCTGATATATCTATATGCCATCTCTCCCACCCCTTCTCTTTTTCTCTTCTTTTGGGATCCCAATTATTCTAATATTTTACACTTTATGATATCATTTATCTCTCGAGTTCTCCCCCTTGTGATGCAGTTTTGTCTCTCTCTCTTTTTTTTAAATTTTAAAAAGATTATTTATTTATTTATTTGACAGAGAGCACAAGTGGGCAGAGAGGCAGGCAGAGAGAGAGAGGAGGAAGCAGGCTCCCTGTTGAGCAGAGAGCCCAATGTGGGGCTCGATCCCAGGACCCTGAGATCATGACCTGAGCCAAAGACAGAGGTTTTTAAACCACTGAGCCACCCAGGCGGCCCTTGTCTCTCTTTTTTAACCTTCTTTATTCTCCATCATTTTGACTTCTATATCACTAATTCTTTTGTCTAATTATCCTAGCAGTTGTAGCCTCCATTTTTATTGTATCTTATTAATAGCCTTTTTTTATTTCAACTTGATTAGATTTTAGTTCTTTTATTTCTCTAAATTGTGATTCTTGACTTTCTTCTATGCTTTTTACAAGTCCAGCTAGTATCTTTATAATCACTATTCTGAACTCTAGTTCTGAAATCTTACTTATACTCATATTGATTAGGTTCCTGGCAGTCAATACTGCCTCATGTTTTCTTTTTTTGAGGTGAGCTTTTCCATCTTGTCAGTCTTTCCAGAGAATAATAGATGAATGAAAGAACAAAATACTAAGATGACAACAATGACCCCAGAGAAATATACACTAAACAAATCAGAAGAGACCTGAAACCAAAAACAAAATAAAAATATAAAAAAGAGAAAGAGAGCATAAAATCAGACAGGTGAACAGAACAGAGCAATACACTGGATCTTGTTTATATTTTGGTCTGTTTGTTAGAAAACTAGATTCCAAATTTGTAAAGAAAGAAAAACTTATATGTGGAAATATAAGATTAAATACAATAAAAGGATAAAATATAATTGTAAAAATGAAAATCAAAAGACAAAAATAATGAAGGAATATAAACAGACAGGTAAACAGAACAGAACAATACACTATATGCTGAGTGTATTTTGGTTTGTTTGTTAGAGGAAACTACATCTCAAAATTGTAAATATATATGTGTGTGTGTGTGTGTGTGACAAAACAAAACTGGATTTTTTTAAATTAAAAAAAAAGAAAGAGTAAAAGAGAATATGATTAGACATTTGAAGAGAACAGAGCAATACCCCCCATTCTGGGTATATTTTGTTCTGTTTGTGAGAAGAAACTACATCCCAAAATTATAAAGAAAGAAAAAAAATATATATACACACACACACACACACACAAGTAAATAAATGGAAGGATGGAATGTAACTGTAATATTGAAAATTACAATGATTTCAAAAAATGTTGATAAAATAAGAAATTTGTTGAAAAAGGAAAGAGAAAAAAGTTGAAATTGAAAGACTAAAGAATCATGTAGAAAATAAATAAACAAACCAACCGTGAGTTCTATACACGATTTCCCCCTAGCATTGGAGTTTTACAATTCTGCGTGTTTGGTAATCTTGATCTTAGCCAGATGTTCTTGCTGATCTTCTACAGGGGGGGGCCTGTTGCTCTGATTCTGAGGTGTCTTTGCCCTGGCAGAATTTCACCACTCTTGCCAGGGACCAGGCTAATTAAGTTGTTCCTGATTGTTCTATGTGGGTTTTGTTCCCTGAAGTCTTTCAGTACCACTTTAGGGGTTGAGAATGAAAATGGTGACCTCCCAATCTCTAATGCTGGAGTTGAGAGCTCTGGGCCCCACTCCTCAGTGAGTCCTTCTGGGAAAAGCCATAAATCTCCTGTCTCGCTGGTCTCCAGCCATATTCCATGCTTACCCAGCCTGTGACCGAGAGTTTCTATCTCAGGCATACAACCCCATTTCCTGTCTCTAAACCCTGTAGAATTCTGAAGTGAACACCTACACCTCCTGTCATGGTCGGGTAGAGGGATCTCCCCATGGTTCTGCTGTTTGCTGAGCCTCTGCTCAGAGAGTGGTCACAGGACAGTGCCATGGTTTGCAGTTTATAGCAAAACTGAGCTTAAAGCCCACTCCTGGGGTTGCTGATTGCATCCAGGCTCCTCTCTCTGTGTCTGGGAGTTCTGCTGGAGTCAGGCATTCCCATTCTTTCTGTGACCTTGGGCATCCTGAGACCACACTGTCCCACCTAGGATTCTGCCCTGCTTCACCACCTGAACACCTTTTAGGTAGTGATATCTCTCATTACAGCAGACTTCCAAGTCTGTGCTCCACTTCTATATTACTCTGGTAGCTGGCTTATGGAGGCTTCCTCTCCCCATGGTTTATCTTCCTATATATCACCTCAGATTCACTTCTCTGCACTTACTACCTTGCAGCAAATGGTCACTTTTTCTATTTGTAGAGTTGCAGTTATTTTCTTAGATCTCTGGTTGAGTTTGCAGGTATTCAGAATGATTTGAAAACTATCTAGCTGAATTCTTGGAACCAGATGAAACTAATGTCTCCTACTCCTCCACCATCTTGGACTATCTCCCTGTACATCAATTTAGAATGAACACAAACTTGTTGAACTCAAGAAGACTTTTAATTAGGAGTGATGATCTACAGCTAAAGTGAAAATTTGACACTTTCTGTTGTATCTTTAAGTATAATATACAAATAGGAGCACTAAGCAAACTTGTAGGGGCACACTTTGAAATTCTATGGATAAGGAAAAGTAACCCCTTGGCCTGCAAACACCAGCTACTTTCAAGTGTTGGAGAAAATTTTATACTCTTTCCCATGACACATCTGCTATGCATTTCTTTCAGTTCTCTACTACGAGGCTGTGACACAGAAATCTCTTAAACTTCTATTAGCAGAAACAATAATTAAGGCATGAGTCTTTTCCATAAGAACATGGTATAAGACCTGGACTTACTGCAGTGTAGGTCTTAAGGGAAGGACACTCGCAGCCTGCCATGTATGCTTCAGGGATCACTTGTCAATGCCCCTACTCAGCCTGCTTAAGGATATTCTCCAGACTGACATCTTTGACAGATGTCAGTTCATCTCTTTACCCTGAAATGAAAGCCAAACAGGATTCACCATTCTCAGGTAGTCAGAAGATTTTTTCCTGCTCCCTTTTTCGCCCTCTTCTTATTGATCTGCTCTTTCCTGTGTTCCATAAAAATACTTTAAAGGCATTCTCCTACATATGTACATATATTTTATGCAATCCATGGTGAAAGCATTTCTATTTCTTCTCTGACATTGCTCAGAAAAAGGAATTACTGAGTACCCTAAACCACTTAGCTAAGTATTTAATAATCTTGCTTAAAATAATTGTTCACTTTTTCCTAAGAAACTGTGATGTCTTATATGTATATAATTGTGTCTCAGTCACTTAGTGGAGTTAAATCCCTTTAAGCTAATACCAGGCAAAATTGCACACTTATACTATTCTGCCCAGGCCACATTCAAGTTTGATTCAAGCAGCCAACCTATCTGACTTCTGTGCCATGATTGCTATAAACTCCTTTACTATGCTCATTTGAACTCTCTTAGGAGTTCCTTTTCTTTGTTTTTTCTTTATCTCTATTTCCTCCTGGAAGTCTGGTAGCCTACCAAATGCGCCATCTTCCTTGCAGCCCTCTCAAGCGGAAGGGGCTTTCTTACCCTGTCTCAAATGTTACAAAAGATAAATTGTGGCAAGTACCCCAGCTCCTGCTTATCATTGAAGTTCCACAATCATTTAGTTTTCTAACTTTTTAGAACCAAAACAATACAGAAATTTAAAAAAAATACAAAAACAGCTTCTTTGAATATCATGCCATCCTGTGCCACTTCATTAGAGAGCTGATTACCTCCAGGATTCCCAATCATTCCCACTCATTAGTTGGAGTTAAACTTTCGGATAACAGAGTTCTGGGTGACTATTCTGGATTTTTTTTTTTTTCAGTGAATTTAGTGAATTTAGATTTCACATATTTATACTCATTACCTATCTAATGCATTGTATCCTTAATATCTCAGCTATCTTTCTTTACCACCCACTCCTCATTCACCCCAGGCCATCACATTACAGAATGCTCATCTTTCAAAATTTTAGCGACAGACCATAACTGCCAGTTCTTCCAGCTCACTTTTTCTTGTATTCAAACTATGATATTTCTTTGACTTTTAAGAGTTCTTAAGTATTTATTAAATTTTCAATTTTTGTTCTTTTCCCTTTTGTTTTATTATGTTAATAGTAGGGTACCATTCTTTCATTTCGACACCCCCCCAAACCCATTTTTTATTCTGTGGACTATTTTTATCATTATCCTCAAGATCCTATGTTCTTGTCTTTCTCTCACACTTTACATGAACTCTATTAAGATATGCTTTTAATTTTATTTTCAACATGTATTTAAAATAATAGTATGCATCACTGCTTTATCTGTTACCATTTTATTGTGAGATTATCATCTTAAACCTGGGTTATTTCAATGGCCTCTAAAATGACATTTCTGTTTCTACTCTTGTGTTCTGCTCTTTCCATATCTTTCTGAACACAGCCACTGTGTGTGTGTGTGTGTTTCAATTTGAAAAAAAAAATCATTCTAATGGTTTTCTTTTTACTCACAATGAAATTTAGTCTTATCTAAATCCTGCAAACCTTTACATGATCTGATCTGTGGCATCCTCTTGGTTTTCATCCTGTAATATTCTTCCCTTACTTTTCTATTCTGTCCACACTGGTTTTCTCTTCATTCTTCAATTTTTTCAGATATACCTGTTCCTTGGTGCTTTTGCACTTTCTGTTCCATCAGGAATGTTCTTTTTCCAGATAGCCTGAAATTTGACTTATATGCTTCTTCTCTTATTATATCTTTTCTTCTGCTTAATGGTATTTAATTTTCTCTTATTTTTCTATTTTCCTAAGGTGGAAACAGATTATTGATTTTAGATCTTTCTCCTTTTTCTAAGATATATACATATATTCAGTGTGATAGCTTTCCTCCAAGCACTGTATTTGCTACATTTCACAAATTTTGATAAATTGTGTTATCCAAAATATATTTTTTTAAATTCTCCTGAGATCTTATTTGGCCCATGTGTTACTTAGAAGTGGTTTTTTTTTTTTTTTTTTGGCTTTTTGTTATTTGATTTTAAGAAGTGGGTTGTTTTTTATCTCCATGTATTTTGGATTTTCCATTTATCTATTATTGATTTCTCTTTTTTGTCTTTATTTTTTCAAAATTTATTTTTTTTCCAGTGTTCCAAAATTCATTGATCATGCACCACACCCAGTGCTCCATGCAATACGTGCCCTCTGCAGTACCCATGACCAGGCTCACCCCAGCTCACCCCAGCTCCCCCTCCAAAACCCTCAGTTGTCTCTCAGAGTCCACAGTCTCTCATGGTTTGTCTCCCCCTCCGACTTCCCCCAACTCACTTCTCCTCTCCATCTCCAATGTCCTCTTTGTTATTCCTTATGCTCCACAAGTAAGTGAAACCATATGACAATTGACTCTCTGATTGGCTTATTTCACTCAGCATAATCTCTTCCAGTCCTGTCCATGTTGATATCAATGATGGTATCAATGTTGATATCAACATGGGCAGGACTAGAAGAGATTATGCTGAGTGAAATAAGTGAACTATTGATTTCTAATTCAGTTTGTGTTCTGAAAGCAGGCATCATATGATTTATATTCTTTTAAATTTATGCAGGTTTGTTTTATAGCCCAACATGTAATCTATCTTGGTGAATGTTTCTGGTGTACTTGAGATGACTGTGTATTCTGCTATTGTCAAATGAAGTAGTCTATAGATACATTTATATCTATAGTGTTGATTTTTAGTGTTTTTGAGTTCAATTGTCCTTGCTGATTTTCTGGCTACTGGATCTATCCATTTCTGATGGAGGAATGCTAAAGCCTCCAACAATGATAGTAGATTCACCCATTCCCCTTTGCAGTTCCAGGAGTTTATGCCTTACTAACTTGATGTTCTATTGGGTTCATACACACTAAGAATTTTTATGTCTGCTTGGAAAATAAATTTCTTTATCATTATGTAATGCCCTTCTTTATTCTTTGTAACTTTCCTTGCTTTTAATTCTTCTCTGTCTGAACTTAATGTAGATACTCTACTCTCTTTTGATAAGTGATAAGTGATTGCATGGTAAATATTTCTGCATCCATTTAATTCTAATCTATATGTGCCTTTATATTTTTAGTGGTTTTTTTGTAGATAACATATGGTTAGGTCTTTTTTTAACCTGTTCTGGCACTCTGTCTTTTATTTAGTGCAGATCACTGACATTCAAAGTAATTGCTGAATTATTGATATAATTGGACTGATATCAACAATATTTGTTACTATTTCTTACTTGTTGCCCTGTTCTTTGTTGCAGTTTCTTTGTCTTCCACTTATTTTACTTTTGTGGTTTTAATTTAGTATCCTATGATTCCATGTTCCTGCCTTTCTTAGCATATCATTTATATGCTTTTAAACTCTTTTTTGTGGTTGCATTAGAGTTTGCAATATATATTTATAACTAATCCAAGTCTAGTTTCAAATAAACTATACCGCCTCTGGAATAATGTGAGTATAATAGCAACATAATCCTCATTCCTCCCTCTCATGCCTTGTATTATCACTATCATCCATTTTGCTTATATATAAGAATCCGTAATTGCTATATGATATTCATAAACACACATCATTGAATACACTATTGCTATTATTATTTTGAACAAAGTATAATTTGTTAGATCAATTAAGAATAATAAAAATGAATTTTTTATTTAATCTTCACATATTCCTTCTTCCATGCTTTCCTTTCTTTACGTAACTCCAAGTTTCTGGCCTATATATTTTCTTCTCCCTAAATAACTTCTTAAATTTTTTCTTACAAATCAAATCTATTGGCAACAGTTTTCCTTAATTTTTGTGCCTGAGAAAGTCTATTTCTTCTTGACTTTTGAAGGATAATTTCACAGAATACAGAATTTTAGATTGGTGTGTCTTTTCTTTTTCCAACACTTTAAATACTTCACTCATTCTCTTCTTGTTTGGATGGTTTCTGACAAGTCATATCTGACTTTTATTATTTTCCCCATTGTAAAGTAGTTTCTATCTCTAGTTTCTTCCAGGATTTTTTTTTTAATCTTTGATTTTCTGTACTCTGACAGTGATATACCTATTTGTTGTGTTTTGTTTTGCTTTGGCATTTATCTTGCTTGGTGTTTTAGTGTTTGAAATTAATTCAGGAAATTCTCTGTCATTATTTTCAATATGTCTTCTGTCGCTTCCTCTCTTTTTCTTCTGATATTCCCAATATGCATATATTACACTTTTGGTATTTGTCCCCACAGTCCTTGAATATTTTGCAGTTGTTGTTGTTTTCATTTTTTTTTTGTTGTTGTTGTTCATTTATATTTGTCTTGAGGGTTTCTATTGAGATATCCCCAAGCTAAAAGATCATTTTCCTCAGACCTGTCCTATCTACTAATAAGTCTATCAAATACATTTTTCATGTCTGTCATAGTCTTTTTGATCTCTAGCATTTCTTTTTGGTTCTTTCTTATTTTTCCATCTCTCTGCTATTGGCCCATCTATTCTTGCATGCTGCAGTCTGCCTCATATGTTAGAGCCCTTAGAATACTAATCATAGTTGTTTTAAATTCCTGGTCAGATAATTCCAACATCCTTTCTGTGTCTAGTTCTGATACTTGCTGTGCCTCTTGAAATCATATTTTTTTTTTTTGCCTTCTGGTATGCCTTATAATTTTTTTTTTCTTCATAGCTGTACATGTTGTACTATGTAAAAGGACCTGTTGTAAATGGGCTTTAGTAATGTGGTAGTAGGGTGAGTGTAAGGTGGGGAGAAGAAAGGACACATCCAATAATCCTGTTATTAAGTCCAGGTTTTTCAGTGATCTTGTGCATTTAGACTGAACTTCATTAAGTGTTTTTCAGGTTTTTTTCTTCCCCCTTAGGTGAGACAGGTTGGCTAGAGTGGGCAGAAAATAGGTATTTTCCTTCTCCCATGTGGAAGGTTACATCTGTCTATATTTGGGCATTTCTCTGTCCCCAGGTCAGTTAGACCCTGCTAATATTCTAGCAGATTAGGTTCTGGTTAACTAGTTTCTCCTGAGGAAAGACTTTGTTAAGAAAAAAACAGCATGCTCTGGTATATTTAAATATAGGCCTTTTCCTCCTACCTCTGTCAGAAACATGAGGGAATTTTTTTCTGATATTTACTGTGAGTACCTAGTCAAGTTCCTGGAAGAAAAACTCACAGTATTGCAGGGGACCCCCCCCCCACCTTGAATCTTTTAACCATTAGAGTTGTCTACCCTGAGCTCTAGCAATTTGTCAATTATCATTCAGGTTTTTCTATCCAGCACCTATTCCCAGAATGATTTCCTTTCTTGCATCTCTGCTCAGGTAAGCCACAATTTCCCATACCTGCCTGTTTGTCTCTCCAATCTTGGGGTCAGTGGTTTTCCCTGTATCCTCAACTCTCCTGCAGATGCAAGAAGAGTTGTTGATTTTTTTTCAACCTGTTTGACTTTTACTTGTTGTTAGGATAGAGTGGTGACTTCAAACATATGGAACTGGAAATCAGAAATATTTACTCATGCTAATTTTTTGGATCTGTGTAATAGAGCTATTCATGATATCTACCTCATAAGGTTGTACTGACTCAAAAATGTTTACTAACTTAATATTTTCCCAGCTCTTCTAGGAACTTGGTATAAGGAAATGTCAAGGTTGAATGTAAAATGTTCTCATTACTAGTCTTTTATAACTTTGAGTATTATTTTAATTTTAACCCCCCCAAATAGATGTAGTAACCATTAATTGACAGATTTATATTTACATTGTAATTTATGATTCCTTTCAATATCATATATTTTCAGAAAACTTATGTTTGGTCCTTGGCCATTTTTAAAATTCTTTCATTTTTGATATTTATGTAGCCCTTGATCATTTTAAAATTTAAGTAAATTGATTATCTCTCGTTATATACTTATATTTATAGTACCCACAGTGAAAAAGGATTCTGAGTGATTGATAGGAAAAATAACCAAGCTACAGGTGCTTGTTCTATATTTGTTTAACACCTCAGGATGATGAAAATATAAGGACCAGATTAATTTGAGGAAAAAAAAAATGAAAGTACTTTAAATATTATAGATGGTGTCTTAGAAAAGCCCAATTGTTTTGTTTTGCCTCCAAATACATGTTCAGAGCATAATGTCAACATTCAGGCAAAAGTAGTTGAGTTTATCTTATTCTTCATTACTAAGTAAGCCCGATTAGAGCAAAGTTATCACACCACTGTGTTATGTTTTCATTTTTTGAGACCTTCACTGAGGCACACTGAAGAAAATGAATTAAGATCAGAAGGTCTTTTGAGATGGATAGAGCCTCATCTAGCAAAAAATTTAATCAGTGCTTCTTGCCTTATAGGATGGAATTCATTGTTCATTACCTATTGCTAACAAATGGCTTTCATGGTCCTCATGTAGGGAACAGGGGTCTTCAGTCCATTCTCCTGAGGCCATTATGTTCCCAGGAAAACCTTCCATCCTATTTTAGTTCATTCCATCTTAGTACTGGAGAAATTGTGTTGTTAAAGACAGAACTCTATGAGTCAGAGTTCAGTTACACTGTCAGTTGGTCCAAAGAAAATGCATGTTTGGGAATCCAGAAGATGTGGCTGTAATTCTCCCTATTTACAAAACCGGAAGCCAGAAATCAAATTACCTTCGGTAAAACAAATCACTATACTTGGAACAATTTTTTAGGAATATTGTCTCTGAGGTAATTTGGTTACTGTCAGATACTGCAAGCGTGTACTTAGGAATGATACTTCCAAAAGTTAGAATTCATGTGACAGCATACAATATTATTAATTTTAATGAATGAGATTTTCTATGAAATATTCCTACAGATTATTCAACAATTGGAATAGATAATCCTGTTAAGGTAGGCTGTGCATATACATATAGACTTACAAATGTAAAATGGAAGAAAATATCTGGATTGACCCCATGTCATTAATCCTAGCAAAGGCATGAGAATAACAGTGATATACATTTACAGTACATTTTCCAGGATCTTTTGTGTTGATCATTTCATTTAATTCTCAGAACATCCATTAAATTAGCTACTTTAATTCTCAGTTTTTCAGATGAGAGAATTTGTAACAAAGAAGAAACAGTATAGAAATTCATGAAGACCCAGGGAGATTTTCTTATGGTTAAAAGAAATGTTCACAAATTCTTCACATTGGAGAGAAATCATCTAAATCTGTAGAAAAGGGAAATAAGCAGAGCCACAAATAGCTTTTCCACAAGTATTAACTGTTTTTTTTTAATATTTTATTTATTTATTTGTCAGAGAGAGAGGGAGAGAGAGCGAGCACAGGCAGACAGAATGGCAGACAGAGGCAGAGGGAGAAGCAGGCTCCCTGCCAAGCAAGGAGCCCGATGTGGGACTCGATCCCAGGATGCTGGGATCATCACCTGAGCTGAAGGCAGCGGCTTAACCCACTGAGCCACCCAGGCGTCCCAGTATTCACTGTTTTAATTAATCCCTGTATTTCCACTGTTCCTTCTTTTCACCTATTTGTGACTTTCTTGCTGTTTGAGGGAGGGAAAAAATCAACTGATCTCTTAGAACTCTAAGAACAAATAGTGATCTAACAAATTAGTGATCTAATTATTAGTGATCTACACAACTATCAGTGCTCAAACAAATTATCTATTATTTTTAACATTTGTAAACAGAAATATAAAACAATATAAAACATATATGAAGAAAGAAAATGAAACAGATGAACTAAAATCCATGCAGTTGGGGCATGGGGAGAGTCTCAAATATGAAGAGAACAGAATATCCTCTTATCATTTGGAAGTTTGGCAACTTGGTGATTTAAAAGTTAATTATTTTATTTTCTACATTATTTAAGTCTGTTTTCTGCATATAGAAAAAACTAAAAGTCTCACTCATACAGCCAAGTAGAAAGGAAAAAACCTTAATTCTTCTCTCTATGCCTAAGACATCATAGACAGGCTGCCCCCCAAAATACGTATGTATATATAGTCCCTTCTGAATTGACAACATCTAGAAATCAAAAGGCAAATGTGAGATTGTATTTTTAATTTAAGAGATATGCCTACTTGAAAATTGTCAAGAGGCACCTACTTTTAATCATTTCCTCTTTCCTGAGCACAGAACAAAAGATATTTTTAAAAATTATAATATCTTCCTACATAGAACATAAGGCTGATATTTTTTAAAAAGTGAAGGAAGGCATTCAACTTTTGGAGGGGTTCTTCCCCCTAACCAATACAAAAGATGTTTTAAAAATACAGAGTGATTATACAGATAAGATTCAATGAGAATAGTAATTTAGGAAATGTGCTCAAAGAGAATCAAATCAATATTACTGAATCTCCTGTGAACACAGTTTTAAATATTACCCTCTATTCCTTCTAGGGTTAGGTTATTGATTACAAAAATTGCTCCCAAGCCTCCATTCTGAATAATTACATTCTACTTGCTTGTTTTTTCCTCCCAGTGCCATGAAAATTACAACATTCTGATCAATAAAGATATAAAATCAGAGGAACAGAAACAGTGGTTTCTACCTTTCCCACATTTCACATTTTTGTAAACAGCAATACTTGTCTGCAATTACTTTCCTCTGAGGGTTGTGTTTTATGAAGCTTTTCAAATGGGAAATACTGGATAAGTTTTTGTTTTCTTTTGTTCATTTTCCTTATCACATCCCATTGGATTGTCAGCTAAACATACCAGTGTACATCCCTCAAATGTCTTTATGCCTAGTTCCATTTGTTTTCATCATGTCCAAAACTATAATAGTGTGAAATATGAAGGCAAGTTTTGGCTGTAGTTAGTAAATTCAACAAAAACACATTTTGGTTATTTTAATCATTAATTAACATTTCCACTTAAAATCAAGACAAGCACTTAAGTCAGCAAGCATTCATACTATTGACTCAAATCACTTGAGCTTAGTTTTATTTTCTTATTGCTAATGTTCCAGGCTGATCTTAATTGGTTTGGGTATTAAAAAGCCCAGGATAAACTGAGCCAGATTTCCTTTTAGCTAAATATAAAGCTAAGATTGCTTTTGTGATTTCTAAAAAATAATGTGGACGAAACCCAGCCACTACTCCTTGACAATAGGTAGAAGCATATCAGAAAAGATAAAAGTTGACATTCTGCTTCTCTTTGAGGCTTTCTAAATTGTTAAAAGAACCAAGAAGCATTAACCTGGCCCAGAATAGGCCCTTTTTAAAAACAAAACCATCTACCAGAACTTTATTAAGAGTGTGAATTTTAGAACTAGCTTCTGATGGGTTTGAATCTTATCCCCAACTCATTGCTGTGATTCTGGCCAGTGTGATTCTGGCCAAAATGCTGAAACCTCTTCAAGAGGTTTCATTCTTTGTACAATATGCTTAGTGAAGAGGTTGTTAAGAGAATTAGATAATTTTCTCCTAGTTAGTGAGATTAGCATAATGTAGTGGCACATAGTAAGTATTCAGTAATTATAAACTATTAATTTTATAACTTTTTTTTTTTTTTTTAACTATTACATAGTCCATGGTAGCTGTCAGCTACTACAATCAAGGACTACTTTTTCTATCTGTTGAACTTACCCATAGGACTTGATAGAGACTAAACATTTTTTAGAATAAATGAACAGTGATGAATAGATTTAGCTTTTAAGTACTGATTGCCAATATTGATTTTGTTGCAGCCTAGAGATTACTGTCTTAAGACAAATCATTGCTAACTCATAACCTCTCACAAAACTGCCATGCCCCTGAGGACCTTTTCCATCCTTTTTTGATTCCATGGACTACATTCAGCTAGTTAATGAGATGGAGTTAACTGGTTTGATGACTCCCCAAGGTTTCCTGAGAAAGAGAACTCTATGCTTCTTTTCGATGTGTGTGAAGTCAGAAGAAGGAGAGGAAAAAGGCTATGTACTAGGCTCCCAGAAATTCAACTCCTTTCCAAATTGCTTTTCCTAGAATGCCCCTTCTACTGTCCAACTTTGTTTTCTGTCCCACTGGTCTAGTAAACTGTGGGATAGAAGTAGACTATCTGGTGTCAAAATTCTATTAGTTAACAATAGTAGCATAGATGCCATATGATAGCATTTCAGTCTCAACCCTACCCTTTCAGAAGAGAGGAAGTCACCTTCACAGGAACTTTTGTAAGTTGCTGATATTATCCAATGATTTCTCAGCTATTTTATTTTGAATAACAAAGGGGAACATGTATTAATGGGAAATGGCCTCAATTAATGGCTTGTTTAGGATGCTTATAAAAGCCACTTGACTCATGGGGCACCTGGGTGGCTCAGTGGTTTGGGCTGCTGCCTTTGGCTTGGGTCATGATCTCAGGGTCCTGGGATCGAGCCCCGCATCGGGCTCCCTGCTCCGCAGGAAGCCTGCTTCCCTCTCTCTCTCTCTCTGCCTGCCTCTCTGCCTACTTGTGATCTCCGTCTTTCAAATAAATAAATAAAATCTTTAAAAAAAAAAAAAAAGCCACTTGACTCGGAACAGGGAAAAATATGGAGTGGAATAAGTTTGTAAGAGTTAGTGATTATTCCTGGGTCTTGATTTCACAATTATAAGAATAGATAATGATTATAAATGAGTCTTTAAAGAAATTTAATTATAAATTTGGGTATTTATCCAGAGAAAATTTAAACATTTATTCAAAAGGAACATTAATAAATTAATTAATTTTTAAAAATCTTCATATATTTTTATTTTTTATAAACATATATTTTTATCCCCAGGGGTACAGGTCTGTGAATCATCAGGTTTACATACTTCACAGCACTCACCGTAGCACATACCGTCCCCAGTGTCCATCATCCAGCCACGCTATCCCTCCTCCCACATCAGCAACCCTCAGTTTGTCTTGTGAGATTAACAGTCTCTTATGGTTTGTCTCCCTCCAATCCCACCTTGTTTCATTTTTACCTCCCTGTGCCCCACGCACCCCCACCCTGCCTCTCAAACTCCTCATATCAGAGAGGTCATATGATAATTGTCTTTCTCTGACTGACTTATTTCATAAAGCGCAACTTTTGATAGAGCCGTAAAGTAGTGCTTACTGTGGTAAAAGGCCACAGTGGATTTGGATATTTAATATAGTCTTCAGCATGTCTTTTATAATACAAGACTTTCATCTAGTTTTGAAAGAATATATTTTTTTAATTTTTTATTTTTTATAAACATATATTTTTATCCCGAGGGGTACAGGTCTGTGAATCACCAGGTTTACACACTTCACAGCACTCACCACAGCACATACCCTTTCCAATGTTCATAACCCCACCCCCCTTCTCCCAACCCCCCTCCCCCCAGCAACCCTCAGTGAAAAAATATTTTTGCTAATTTGGAAAATCTTGTGTCAGATTGATTCACATACCGAAAATCTGAAATATTTTTTAATAGCTGGACAGTTTTGAGCATTAAAAACAAAGTACATTCAAATTGAAGTAGAATATATAGAACACTTTGACAAACAAGCGTCCTATTAAACTCACACTACTTTAAGTAGGCCTTAAACGGCTTATCCAACATAGATGCATACTTGAATGGTGATGCCATTTTAAGTCTTTGATGTCTCTTCTTGATGCTATCTTTATTGTGTGATGAGACATATTGCACAATCACCAAAAGAAAAGGATAGGCACTTCTATCATTAGTAGACTAGGCACTTTGACAATAAAATTGGGAATGTTATTCTTTTGCGAAATATGTGTGATTGTCTTTTATGGCCATTAGGCTAAACCACTGGAGTCCAATAGTTATGTTATTTTGATGCTAGACAACGTGAAAAATTGATAGTTATTTTATGTAAGAAACCTGAGAGAACATTCCATAATACTCATTAACTCTTGGCACTGTTACATTTTCTATCACTTAGCTATGTGACTTCTTACATTTTAATGGGTCAAAGAAATGGCTACCTTGAATTGTGAGTTCTCTAAACAAGAATGTCAACTATTAAAATACTATATTCCAAATAATTGATAATCTTCCAGGAGCACACTTGGGTCCCATCCTCCCCTCAATATGCCTGGACCATCATGGTGACTTTGCACTGATTTTGGACAGATATGTGAATGAATAGCTATTTATGTTGGATGTTACAATACAAAATTATTTCCATGGAAACCTCCTAATGATTATTTTACAAATATAAACACTGTGTTCCAAACCCCCTTTTAATTACATTTCTGATGTAATGAACTTTTATCTTATGATTCAGTTGGTATATGTGTGAAATAAAAAGTGTGACTTCTTTCTTTGTTCTTAGAAAACTCATTAAATTGTGTGATTCCATGAATAGAGTATATATTTTTGGTAAAAATCAGTTTTTAATTTAAAATGAAGTTGGCATTTTCAGTATCTACCTGAAAAAAGGAACAATGACTCAATTATAATGCCAAATAAGTTTGATTTTTTTATAGAGTTCTGGTTTTAGGAATAAAATATATGGTATTTGTTACAGGAGGTTGTGTGAGAGATATTATAGATTGAATATTTCCATGGGGGGGGGAAACATGCACTTTCACTTCCTGTATTTGATAGCAAAAGAAAACGTTGATTCACATGTGATTCTAACATCACCTTCAATTATGTGATTCTATCTGCAGAAACTGTGATGTGGTCATCACATATAGGAATAAATATAACACTTTGGGAAATGAGTCAGAATTTTTGAAAAAAAAATAGGTAAAGACAGTAGACATGAAGGTGGGAAGTGTTTCATTGTTTGGAGTGAAGGAATATTTTAAAAGTTAATTTTTTTTAATTTTTAATTTTTTATAAACATATATTTTTATCCCCAGGGGTACAGGTCTGTGAATCACCAGGTTTACACACTTCACAGCACTCACCAAAGCACATACCCTCCCCAATGTCCATAATCCCACCCCCTTCTCCCAAACCCCCTCCCCCCAGCAACCCTCAGTTTGTTTTGTGAGATTAAGAGTCACTTATGGTTTGTCTCCCTCTCAATCCCATCTTGTTTCATTTATTCTTCTCCTACCCACTTAAGCCCCCATGTTGCATCACCACTTCCTCATATCAGGGAGATCATATGATAGTTGTCTTTCTCTGCTTGACTTATTTTGCTAAGCATGATAGCCAAACTATGGAAAGAACCTAGATGTCCATCAACAGATGAATGGATCAAGAAGATGTGGTATATATACACAATGGAATACTATGCAGCCATCAAAAGAAATGAAATCTTGCCATTTGCGACAACATGGATGGAACTAGAGCGTATCATGCTTAGCGAAATAAGTCAAGCAGAGGAAAGTTAATTTTTAAAATGATTTAAATTGATCTATTTTCTTCTTCATATTTCTCTTAATACTTTTATTCTATTAATCACTCCATTGACCATTCCTTTGCCCCTCTTCTTCTTCAAACATGTATGTACCATTTCTGGGATTAGGAAAAGTTTGTTGGACAAATTCTGTGTTGTTCATGACTTTCCATGAAAAAGGAACAAGTGGTAACTTTCTAGTGAGGGGACATATGAAATAAAGTAGATGAGTAAAATTTATAACAGGTAAGAGAGTGACAAGCGCTAAGAAGAGGATTCAGGGTAGTAAAAGAGAATAGGGTATACGTGCATGTATGTTTACCTTTTTTTGTTTTTTTTTTAAAGATTTTATTTATTTATTTTACAGACAGAGATCACAAGTAGGCAGAGAGGCAGGCACAGAGAGAGAGGACGGGAAGCAGGTTCCCTGCTGAGCAGAGAGCCCAATGCCGGGCTCGATCCCAGGACCCTGGAATCATGACCTGGGTCAAAGGCAGAGGCTTTAACCCACTAAGCCACCCAGGTGCCCCTGTATGTTTACCTTTTTAACAGAATATTTAGAAAAGGCACCAGTGAGAAGACATGTAAACTGGTGACAGAAGAGAGGAGGGTGTCCATGAACATATCTGCAGAAACACTCCTCAAGAAGTTCTTACTGCAGATGTGCTAAGGAATGTTTCTGTGCACCGGTAGAGCAGGCCTGGAAGGTATGAAGTCCATCAAAGAGATTGGAAAGAACAAAGGGAACCAGGAGAGGAGATGAGGTCAGAAATGTCACAGCAGCCCTGCTATCTAGGCCCTTGTGAATGGATTAAGGATTTTGGTATTTCTCCTATGTGAAATGGAAGTTTTGGAGAAATATTTAAGCAGAGAAGTGGCATGTTTTAATGTCTGGTTTCTGTATTCAGAATAATCTGCACAAGGTTTAGGAGGGAGACCAGTAAGAAAGAAATCTTGCCCCAGGTAACCGTGGCTTGGATGAATGGGATAACAGTAGAAGACGTAAGAAGAAATCAGATGTTGGGTATTTTTTCAGGGTGGAACAGATAGAATTTGCTGGTGAATCTCATGTGAGGTATAACAGAAACAGAAGTATTCCTTTATCGTTTTTGCCTAAGAAATGGGAAGAATTGAGATGCTGTCAATTGAGGGAGGGAAAACAAAGGAGCAGGATTGAGAGGTGGGCTGGGCATATGAGTTAGAAGTTCAGTTTTGGAACACTTGAGGTTGGGAGACTATTAGACATCCAATGGAGAGGTTAAATAAGCAGGTGGGTTTTTGGGTCTGCAATAAGGATCCTCAGTAAATAGATGATATTTCCATATGTCATCTTTCTTTTATCTGTTTTGCCTTGATGTTGGTAAAGCACTGAAGATCAAAATGGGGTTTGGGTCTGAGCTTAAATGTAGCAAGATGCAAACTTAGTCATGAAAGTTAGGCCCATTTAATCTGTAGACATTGCTTACTTATACATTCTCAACCAATGTTTAAGAATTTATCTTTATTTCTTATTTTATTGAAAGACTACAATATTGGTTATTTTTAAATAAATATAACACAATAGTATATCTTTCTGATATTTCTTTCATAGTTTCAATGGCAAATACCTATGGGTATGGGGCTTGGAAAAAAAATGAAGACCAAGGAAGCTACCTGGTCTTGGTTTTATTATGGAACCTTGGCCAAAATATGCAATAGTACATATTCATTATTGAAAAATTCACCATAAAATTATCTTGAACTTTGGGTCACAATCTGGTTAATATTATTTTCTCCTGAACACCTGTCTCTCTCTCTCTCTTTCCTTTTTTTTCCTCTCTTTTTTTTTTAAGATTTTATTTATTTATTTGACAGACAGAGATCACAAGTAGGCTGAGAGTCAGACAGAAAGAGAGGAGGAAGCAGGCTCCCCCCTGATGCAAGGCTCGATCCCAGGACCCTGAGACCATGACCAGAGCCAAAGGCAGAGGCTTTAATCCACTGAGCCACCCAGGTGCCCCATCTGTCTCTCTTTCTTAAGGGCAACTGTAGTAGGAAGAGGATTTAGATTTGTAATCCTGCTCATGTTCTGATGCCATTAACTGGGGACACTGTGGTTAGTAGGATTATGTCCTCAAAAAACTTCTCCCCTTTCTTTTCCCCTACAGTGTCCTATACCTAAGGCAGCACATTCTAGGAGAGTCACAAAGCAAGATACATGAGGCAATTACCCAGATCTTTCATGTCTAGGAATGATTCTTTACTAAGAGTGCCCTGCATTTGACACCAGAAGTGTCACCATTTTCTCCTAGATGAAATTTTCTTATTAATTGATACAAGTAATCTCCATGAGGATAAAAAATTTTGGGGTTAGCATTATTTTGAATAATTATTTTATTCCAATCTCTAAGCTGTCATTTTTATAAAAATTACAAAACAAATAAATATTATGCAAATAAATACTCTAGGGAGATATTTAGGTGACATACACTTTAATTTCTTATTGGAAGGATTGGAGAGTGGACAACGTATTACCTACAGTTGAATATATGGAAGCACATGCACACAAAAATACATTTTTTTCCACTCTGGGTTACGTGACAGGCTTTGCAATGAATATCTGTCATTTGTTGTGGCTGGGTTTCAAAGATTTAATCTCAGTAGTTTAAAACCTAGTGAGAAATGCTGCAGGAATGACCTTTTCAAGGTGTAGTTTGTTAATTGAGAATACTGGCAGTTTTCAATTCTTCAGTTCTGTATGGATATTTGTTCTTGTGCAAGGATAGTTCTGCTGACAATATTCCTATTTGTGAGTGCAAGGACAACAGACCCTTGACATTGAGGAGAAAGTCTGAGCAGTTATTGAAATGCAAAACTAGGAGGTCCCCTGATTCACTGCCTAGCTAACTGATTTTACCTTTGTAGGAGAAGGAGAACGGCATATGAAATTCAAAATCACACTTTACATATATTATCTTCTTTAATCTTAACTACTCTGATGATGTAGCAGATACGCTTTCATTACAAATAACTACATGTCATGGGTATTCTGTCCCGTACTAAAATGCAAAAACCTCAGCCATTAAGAATATAAGTGGTTTACGATATGTATAATGTATATATGGTTTACTATGTTCAAGGCAGATACCTGGATTATGGGGTTTTACTTGCATATTTTTCATAATTTTCTTTTCTTTGAGGCATGCTGTCTTCAGTCACTTTTAAAGAAGAGCCAATGTTGTTTTGCAATCCTCCTATTCCTTTAGGTTGCTATTCCATTGTTGGAAATGACACATTTTGTCAACGATTTCTATAGTGAGGTTTGAGTTCTGGAATCATTTTGTTCTCATTGTTGAATTTTCCGCAAGTCCTATCGTAATATAAAGCAGGATGAAGGTGGCATTCTTAAGTCACATTTGTATTCTGTAACTATTCAGGAAATAAGAGTTGGTCTTTGACTGTTCAAGAAGCTATACATAGTTGCCTGAGATACATCTCACTGAGCTTTTTAATTCTGTATTTAAAAAATTCCAATTTCTGAAGACTGCTAATTAAGATATACTGATGTTCTTTTTTCAGAAATTATACAAAGTTATTTTTGAGTTTGGTGCTATTTGAGGTGGGTTATACCAGCCCTCCAGTTTCTCTACCTCCAGAGAACATTTTGGCTTGTCACTGATAGCTGAAAGTACTGAATGGCAACTGCAGATCAGGTTGATAAAATTCACGCTGTTAGCCAATGTCAAAAATAAATAAGGGGCGCCTGGGTGGCTCAGTGGGTTAAAGCCTCTGCCTTCAGCTCAGGTCATGATCCCAGGCTCCTGGGATCAAGCCCCGGCATTGCATTGGGCTCTCTTCTCAGCAGGGGGCCTGCTTCTTCCTCTCTCTCTGCCTGCCTCTATGCCTACTTGAGATCTCTGTCTGTCAAATAAATAAATAAAATGTTTTAATCAATCAATCAATCAATAAATAAATATAACTCAAGTAAACCTGAAATAGATATTGTAATTACATCACCTTTTTTGCCTGTCACCTAGTAGTTTCATTCATTCTGGCATGATAGATATCTTATGCCACTCACACCATAACATTATTTTATGAAAATACTTTCAGGGTACCTGGGTAATGCAGTCATTTGACTGCCCAACTCTTGGTTTCAACTCGGGTCATGATTTCATGGGTCCTGGGATCAAGCCCCACCTGCAACTTTGCACACTCAGTGTGGAGTCTGCTTGAGGTTCTCTCTTTCTACCCCTCCCCCCACTATGTTGCTTGCTCTTTCTCTCAAATAAATAAATAAATCTTAAAAAAAAAGAAAAAAAAAGGAAAATACTTTCCAGGAAGTTTGCAACTTCATGTAAATAGCAAAGAATTTGACATTGAGGACTGCCCAACTACTTTATTAATGTTTCTGATGTTTCAAATGTTCAATATAAATGGCAAAATAAAGAATTGCCAATCTTTCTAAATGTTTTTCATGCTACTCCTGCATGCATTAGGATGCCTGACATAGTATAGGAGTGTCAGGAAAGTCTATACCAATGTATTGTTAGGAACGTTGGGATGAATCAGGGCCAAGATGCACCATTGCTTCACACATTAGTTATCACCTAATGACATGGAAGACCACATCATAGGACATAAAAAGCTAGCACACTATTTTTCATTATAACTTGAAGAATACACAAAATTGCTAGTATGACTTACTATATGTATACTTTGGACATGATAATAATACAAAGTAAGATGTTTTTATTCGAGATTCATTGCTTAGATACACAATTAGTTCTGAACTGTATAAAACTATTGAGAATTTTGTTGTCAACAAGTAAGTTTTGTATAAAAGTATGTTCTGATGGTGCAGCTGCGATGGTAGGACAACATTCTGAGTAATTACTCAGATTAAGGAACTTCCTCCAGAATGCAAATCAACTTACTGCTTTTTCACAGAGAAAGTTTTATGATGGAAAACAAATAATAAGTCAATTGATATAACTGCTGTACTTAGTGCTGTAGTAAAATTTGTGAATTATATAAAGACCATTGTGCTAGAGTCTATTCTCTTTAGTATGTGATAATATGAATGATGCTTATTAAGAATTTTTAAGCATGATGGTTATTGAGTGGAAATTTCATGTCAATCATGTTTAAACTATGTAACAAACTCTTAGTGTTTTTACAAGATAAGAAAGCAGTTTGGTCTCAGCTTTTAATATGAATTAACAGCAGACATACTTATTTTTTAATTACATTTTGTTTTCGTTTCTAATAACCTTAAAACTTCCTGGGAGAAAGTCGTGTCATATTATTTACATATTATTGTAATTTTGTGCATTTACTTCTTCAGAGACAACAGTGCCTGGTCTTCTGCTATCCATTCCTTAGCCTCATAGATGAGGAACAAAAGTAACAATGATGTTTTTGTAGTGAGGTGTGTTTAGACATTTTAATAGTAGTGTCTTGTCCTACCATTGAGTGTCTTGCTGGATGTCACAGGCATTCTGTGAACACTACTTTTCTTCATTCTAGCATATTTTACAAATGTCTTGACTGCTTAAAATAGCTGGGGTGTATTCTATCGTTTATTGACTAAGAACCCTGACTTTGGTAACCATGAAGCAAGTTCCCTCAACTGTTCCTTTTCCTTCTCCTTTTCCTCTTATAGATCCTATGTGGGTTAATATTATATAATCTTCTTAAGTTTCATGATGCTCCTCTCTATGTGCTACAATTTTGTCCCGGTTACCAATGGGCTTTCTTCTCTTAGCACAAAATAGTATCTGCAATAACATATGGTACTCCTTTAATAATTGCCACACCATCAGGACTGGACAACAAACCTCTTTGTGTATATCATACGACCATTTCTTTTTGCTACACTACTCATATTATGAAACTTCTTTTGGCTATGTTTACATAGATTTTTAGTTCTACAAGGCAGTGCTTTTCAAATACCTCTTTGAGAGATTATTTAAGTTTATTTTTTCTTGCCTGTTGTGGCATTTTGGAAAATGTAATAGTGAATTATTAAAAAATTAAAAGCACAGACATAACAGAAGCTCATGTATTTTATTATTAGATTTGACAAGAATATAATTACATTTCAATAAATATAGCTAAAACAAATAAGGTCAAAAACATAATTAAAAACTTTACACATGGTTTTTGAAAGCATACATATAAATGAGTAATCTAGATATCTCTTGTTATATTTCATTATTCTGTATTATAGATTATTAGATAAATAAGAGGTTATGAGTAAAATAAAGTTTCTGCATATCAAGTGCCCATTCACATACTGAATAAACGCCACATATATTGTTATTTAAACTTGATTGTGACAAATAAGCTTGCTTCTTGCCTATGAACTTACATATTTCCAGGTAGATCTGGATAATGACTGAAATTTTTCTTCTGATAACCTATGGCATAAATTTATTAATCTGATACTATAAATGAATACATCATTAGAAAAGGTGAGATTTAAGTTACATATTTTTTTTTTCCTTTTCAACAGAACATCTGTTCTTTTGAAAAGATATTCTATAGTTCTACTGATGTAGGCTGGGATCAGTTAGTCTTGAGGCCAGACTGATTTAGTTTTAGGTCTTCCCCACATGCTTTCATGTTCTTCTTGGACTGGCAGCTCACTGGGGCATACTCTTCATTTAGTTTGTCGTAGGAGCACAACAGTGCAATGTAAATGATGCACAGTCTAAGCCTCTACTCAGATAATACTGACATCCTATTGTTCAAAGCAAGTTCCATAAGCAACGTCAATAAAGCATGAGAGTATATTTCACTTACTCTAGAGAAATAATTGCAAAGCCACATTTAAAAAGTATAATGCCAGGAGTGACTGAGAACAATTCTTTAAGCTACTAAACCTATTTGCGTTAATATCCATTTACTTCAGGGTTGCTGCTGAGACATGATTATTGCTTAAGCCAGCACAAATCAGAAGAAAAAGGTAATGATACTTAGAGTAATAGTTATGATGGCAGGACTTCATACTGTAATCTTCCTTTCTCTGGCATTCATGATGAAATTTAATAGAAAGTTCCCACATTAGAGTTCTATTTTAATATATTCCATATACACAAAGCCAGGAGAAGGCACGTAAGAATAGAGTACAGATAAAAATCAAGGTGATGTCAAAGTAGCATGTGTGATAAAGAAATGTGACCATTCTTTTCTAAGATAGACTACATAGTCATCACTAGTTTTAGAAGGAATTACCCTGGTCTTCTTTAAAAATCTCACAGAGAAAGGGAACATATAATATCATGTTATATTAAAAGACCACCTTATTTTAATCCCTTTAGAAAAATGCCTAACCACTTTAATGCCACTAATATCAAGGGTTGTAGTAGAACTACTACATTTTAATGTATAGAGCCTAAATCTTTAATAATAATATAACAATATAAATTTCCTGAACTTGATGATTTTGATGGTAATGTAGTTATATAGGATAATGTCCTTGTTTGTGGAAAATACACAATAATGTATTTGGATACGGGGTCATCATGTTGCTAATTTATTCTCAGAGATTCAGGGGGAAAAATAGTTTTTTAAACAATTCTTTCAGCCTTTCCATAAGGTTGATAATTGTGTCAAAAAGACAAACCATAAGTGACTCTTAATCTCACAAAACAAACTGAGGGTTGCTGGGGGGAGGGGATTTGGGAGAAGGGGGTGGGATTATGGACATTGGGGAGGGTATGTGCTTTGGTGAGTGCTGTGAAGTGTGTAAACCTGGTGATTCACAGACCTGTACCGCTGGGGATAAAAATATATGTTTATAAAAAATAAAAAATTAAAAAAAAAATTCAAAAAGTTGCACCAGTAACAAAAATGTAATATATTTATGAATAAATATAGCAAAAGGCATTAAGGCTTTTATGTAGCAATGGTAAACATTTACTAGAAGTCATTTAAAAACTAAATAGATGTACCATGTTCATGGAAAGGACCTTGCAATATTTTAATCTATCAATTATCTTGAAATTAATTAACATATCAAATAGACTGTAATATAATTAGTAACAGTTTTTCATGGAACTTGGCAAGGTGATCCAAACTTCACCCAGAAGAGCAGAGGGCTGAGAATAGCAAAAATTCTTTATATGAAAAAAAAAAATCCGGGTAATTTTCTTATGATATAAGAAGACTTATTATAATGCTTTGAATAGAGATTTCAGAAATAGACTTTGCACATATGGAAACTTGGTTTAAAGCAGATTTGTCACGCAGATCAGTGGGGAAAGGATACATTTTTCAAAATAGTAAGATGATAACTGGTTATACAATTAGATTCATTTTTCTCACTGGAAATTTTTAGTGTCTTTTCAATTCCCTCATTGCTCTGAAAATCATGAGGATGTCCTTTAGTGTAGATTATTTTTATTCATTGTGCAGGAAGTGTGGCAAGCCATTTAAATATGAAACTAATGCAATTCATTCAGTCTATCTAGACAATTTTCTTGAATTAAGTCTTTGGTAATTTCCTATACTATATTTTTTTTTTCTGATTTTCTTCAGGCCTGTCTATTATGCAGATATTGGTCCTTTTGTGCTGATCACCTAATTTTGTTTTATTATCACCTATTTTAAACCCATTTTTCTTTTTATTATACTTACCAGGAGATTACCACAATATTTCCCAACCCTATATAGAATTTTAATTTCTTCTATAGTTTTAAATTCTGAGGGACGATTTTATTCTTTGAATATTCCTTTTCATAGCATGCAGTTCTTTCCTATGTGTGATTTTTTTTCTTCTTTCTGCAGAGATTAATTATACTCCTTTTTGAATGTTGCTCTCCTTGCATTGTTTTCACTTATTTTAAAATCCTCTTGGAAATTTGTTTGTTTTCTATATGTTCTGGTAGAAAATGTCTTCTATTGATACTTGGGTGCTCCATATAATTAAGGGGAGCTCTCAAAAGCTGATTGGAAGTTCAATGAATTGATGAGATCATTTCCCTGGTGGATTTCACTCTAGATGACCTAATCAAGGGACTTCATTTGGGGACCCATACTGTCAGGAACCATATAGGTATGTTTGTAAATGTATATGTTTATGTGCATAGGTATGTTTATATATATATATACAGATATACATATTTTTTCCCTCTGAGAAGGATCTTCCATCTTGGGCTGTAGGTTGTAAATTCCTCTGTCATTATCCTGGACCCCAAGTAGGGGAATAATAAAAGTAGTTAACAAAGGGGTGCTTGAGTGGTACAGTTAGTTAAGCATCTAACTCTTGGTTTCTGTTTTGGTTGTGATCTCAGGGTCATAAGTTGAGCCTGATGTCGGGCTCTGCCCTCAGTGCAGAGTCTGCTGGAGATTCTCTCTCCTTCCCCCTTGCTCCTCCCACCTGTTTTCTCTCTCTCTAAAATGAATAAATATATTTTTAAAATGTAGTTAGCACATATATAGTGCTCATTTTTTGTCAAGCACTGGAAAGCATATGCTTCACAAACATTCACTCATTTAATCTTTACATCAGTCTAATAACTATGATTATATCCATTTTTCAGAAGAAGTTGAGGTGCAAAGAAGAAAATTAATTTACCTAAGGTCATAAAACTTATTTAGATAGAAAGCTGGGATTTGAACCCAAGATAGTAGGTTCCTAAATGGAATATACTTGGTTTCTTATCTAGCTGTGCTTTGTTTTTGTTGGAATTACCCTCTTCTGTGTCTGTGTTCTTCTAGTTGAAAGTACTATATTTTTAATTCTACAGGTGATAAACCTTCAGTGATTTTCTAATGCAAGAAATGGTCATTGCCAATCTGAGTCAGGTGGATGAAGATCAACGTGTCCAAACACTTAGCAGATTTTCAAATTATCCTCCTGTTTTTAGCTCCATCTAACCACATTTACAGAGGTCTGTAGTTCAGCAAATTCTTGCACATTTCTAGGATAATGCAATGCAAAGCAGGTGGTTCTCTGTCTTCCTCTGTGGTTATTTAAATTTCAGCTTTCTCTGGTCTTCTAAATTTGTTACCACTATCCATCTGTTTTACATTCCCATATTTTTTTTTTCTTTTTGACTTTAATTGTCCTTGTATGATATTTCTTTTAAAAAAAACTCACTTTACACTTGTTTTCATGAGAATTGAAGAGTAAAGTGGGGTGAATATGTATGTTTATTCTCTCATGTTTAATAAGAACCCACTTTTATCTGTTTTTCTTGATGCAAATTACTTGCAACTCACTTCTTATTTGTAGATGGTGGATTCCAAACTGAGACTTATGTGCTGGATCAAGAAAGTTCCTTTTCATCATCAAAAATTTCCTGATTTCAGTTTGTTGAGGAGCACAGCAAATCAGAAGCCAGATCTTAGGGATTGGCTGGAAATACTGAATCTGCCACATCAGTCAGGGCTTTCTTTCATGTAGGGTATGCAAGTCCTAAATGTAAGTTGAAAGAGGAAATAAAGATGACTCTTTCAGGGTCTACAAAAAAAAATCCAGAAGTTTTAGTCAGAAAAGCATTTGTGTAGTTTCTATATGAAGTCCCTCCATCTTTAAGCTCCTATAGGCTTAAAGCTACATACATTAAATCTGTTTGACAACCAGACAAAATAACAGCTACAAAGAGGAAACAAGCAAGAAATTCAACTGTGTAGTGGGTCTTAGCTTCTACTTTACGTGAAAGTGATCTGTGGAGTTTTTTTTAAAACCCCATTACAAAGGCTTCCCACAAACCCAATTAGATCTGAAACTCTAGGGGTGGAGTCCAAGTAACAAAAATTTTTAAATCTTCCTCATGGGATTTTAATATGCAGTCTTGTTGATAGGTCTTATGCATGGTTTGAGCAAACTTGGATCTAATGATAAATCTGTTAAAGACATTTAGTTGTTGGTTTCTCTGTGACCATCCTTGGATCTTTTTGTATGAGATTAACTCAATAACAGAACAAAGCTGAAGATAATTGATCTGCAATTTAGTGTTTGGTTATTCCCTATTCCCCCTTGTTGGTATTCCTTTCAGAACTCACTCCAAGCATTCCTTCTTTGCTGACAAGTTATTTTTCTAAGACCACTTAAACTCCTAATGTAGGCTTATGAAAAATATATACATATATATATATTCTTTCTGGCAAACTTTATAGCAATGGAGACAACTCTCACAGCAAGGTGACTTGGAAGGCTGAATATAAATAACTAGATCTCGAGTTGCATTAATTGGTAGAGATGGAAAGTGGGAAAGTGAATTTTGTCGTGTTAGATTTTGTTATAAAGCAACCTCTCTCCCCAACAGCCATCTTAATTTAATTACCACTTTATCCATTACAGGCTGAATTTGTGACAATGGCAGCTTTATGTGTCTCTCTTAATAGGAACTGAGCCGAGCTTCCACTTGAAGTGTCAGGGTCAGAGGAGCAGTGGTTGAAGTGCCTCAGTACATCACTTGAGTGGAAGAGCTTTCCAGTTAATATACTTAGGGGAAGTATGAACTGCTCCACTCCCTCCCCTCACCTCATACAAAACAGCATCCTGCTGGCTCTTAACTGTGCTGGGAAATACTAAGGCTCATTTAAGGAAACAGTTGGTAGGACATATAAAGAGAGAAGAAGGGCGTGGAGTTTTAAAGATTTTGAAAAGGAGAACAAATGTTAAGTTTCTTGCAATACTTGAGACATCAATTCAGTCAAGAAGTGGAAATAGTTGTTAAGGGAATAAGCACAATGGAAAGGATAATGCCTCCTCTGAAATAAATAGAAACACCACAGTGCAAGCACATGTTTGTCTATGTTCTCTTTTGTTTGGGGAAGAGGACTGAGTGAGGAATATGAATGCCAAGTGCTTTTCCTCTTTTGTATCCCCTATTACTACATAAGATTTACATGATTTTGATCTCTGGCCAGTAGGGAATATGAGAGCAGTTTCAACAGAGAAGATCCAACAGATAAAAGCCATGCAGGGTCTTATTTATAACTCATTTCTATCCCAACTTGTGATCCTAAAATTCTTCCATAAGATAGTTAGTAATAATTATAATAACTTTGTAGTGCTTTGGTTTTTTTAATTAAAATGAGAATTTTTTGATGTCTGCTTTAAATAAAATTGCTGAAATTAATTAACCATAAATATATACACGGTATGAACAAATCACAGAACCTTAAGAGATTCCCATTGGCCAGCCCAGGATATAAATGGGGTGAGAAGTCAGGGGGGTGGGAGAGGATAAATGATGATGGCAACTCAAGTTCAGGAAGCAAAAAGCAAAAATAACATGCTTACAGAAACTTTGCCCACTGTATTCCCAAACCACTTTATTAAATAGCTGATGTCATTATGAAATAATTTTGATTATAACAGTCAAAAAGAATGGACAAATTAAAACTGTGTATAAGAGGTACCTGGGTTGCTCAGTTGGTTGAACATCTGACCGTGTTGATCTCAGTTCAGGTCTTGATCTCAGGGTCATGAATTCAAACCGCATGTTGGGCTCCATGTTGGGTGTGGAGCCTACTTAAACAAACAAACAAACAAACAAACAAAAACAGTGTGTATGAAATATGTATCAAAATATATATGCAATTTGTTTTAGAGTAGTAGATGATTCCATTTTTCAAATCCACATATAAGTAGCTTTGGAAACTAATATGTAAAAAGGAAAGCAGGAAAATTAGCATGATATATGCCACAACATAGGCATTTTTATTGGTCAGAATTTTGAGGCTGCAATTGACAGAAAGCTCAAAAATGTTAGGGGAAAAAAAGAAACAAGAATGTGTTCTGTCATATAATTTAAAACATTTTGGGGTATCTGGCTAGCTCAGTTAGTTAAGCATCTGTTTCAGTTTAGGTAATGATCCCAGAATCCTGGGATCCAGCCCCACACTGGGCTTTCTGTTCAGCAGGGAACCTGCTTTTCCCTTTCCCTCTGCCTGTTGCTCCCCCAGCTCATGTTCTCTCGCTCTGTCAAATAAATAAAAAAAAATCTTTAAAATAAATGAAACTTTTTTGTTGATCCATAGGCAATTTGAAATTAAACACTTTGACCAAGATAAGTGGAATATGAGGTAGGATCATGTGCCTACCACTGGAAAAAGGAGGTAGGGTCAAGGCCTTTTGGATCACTGTGTTTAAGTAAGAAAAGACGTCATCACCCAGGTAGGAGGGTATAGATAATGGGCAAAGAAAAACAGCTGATGTTACCACTAGTAATTAAGTCGTGCTAATTGAATGAGTGGCCATGTTATGAATGGAATAAAAAGAAAATGAGGAGAACAAGTATGTGAACAAGTGTAAAGGATTGAGGCAAAATGTTCTGCAGTGCACCAGAAATGTACTGCAGTGTCCCTTTATTTTTGTCTTTTGGTTAAAAGGTTTTCTTCCATTGAGGTATATGCCACGTTACACTAGAGGAAGAAATGAATAGTCATTTCTGATGTTTTTATATATGAAAACACCCCATTCCCTGTGAACCACTACTGTTTAAGATGGGAACTATTAAAATCAAATAGTTTCTGAATCCAGTCAGGGCCCTGTTTGTTTGTTTGTTCTGGCTTATCCTCTTTTTCTCCTTTTCTTTCTCCTTTCTCCCTGAAAAGGAGATCCTCAGATCCTCAGATCCACACCCATACAGTTTTTTTTCTTTCTCCCCTTCTCCTTCTTCCTCCTTTTCTTCTTCCTCCCCCTCCTCCTCCCCCTCCTCCTCCTCCTCCTCCTCCTCCTCCTCCTCCTCCTCCTCCTCCTCCTCCTCCTCCTCCTCCTCCTCCTCCTCCTCCTCCTCCTCCTCCTCTTCTTCTTCTTCTTCTTCTTCTTCTTCTTCTTCTTCTTCTTCTTCTTCTTCTTCTTCTTCTTCTTCTTCTTCTTCTTCGTTCCCCTTCTTCTTCTTCTTCTTTTTTTTCCCCTTCTTTTAGTGGTGTAGGGCTTAGGGGAAAGGGAATAGACAAGGACCTAACTCTTCAGCAAGAACACACAACACTGTTAAGATGTTCTCTGTAGGTCCCTGGATGATTAGATGAACAGCAAATCATCCAGGTCAAACTAAACTGGGTTGTCATTCTTGATGACATCTCAGGATTACAGTTAGCACTTTACTTGGCACTTAATGGTTACCAAAGCAAGGATAGTTTCCCTTCCTTTCTAGATTAACAATTATCAATCAATCAATCTTAGACTTCTAGTTTATCAACTAAGCAAACTTTCTGGCTGAATAATTATTATAGAAAATAATGAGGTAAACAGTATTTCCTGTTTAATGTTTTGAGAAAACATGTGATTCAGTTTAACTTTTTCTTTGTTGTAAATGCACTTTTAAAAATAAAAGCACTTATTCAGTTGAAGAAATGTTAATTCCTGAAGGAGCAACATTTTATCTAGAACTTGCTTCAAAAAGACCTAAGCTGTTCTTAATTTCTCCATGCTATTTTGATCTAGAAATTGAGCTAGAAATTCCATAAGGTGTGATCTGAACCTTACTCTGACAAAATTCAGGTTTCTTTAGCAACACAAAGTATTTGCATACTTGAGAGAAATGTTAATTTTAAGGCAATAATGCAAAGAACAAAGGAGTGTTTCAAAGCTTTCAGTGTTCTCAGTGTAAAAACAGAACAATTTAAAAAATAATAGCCACATCACAGATCTAAATTATACGCCTTTAGCCTGTCAATAATCGTGACAGTCTCAAAAGTAATTACTGATGAAAGACTTTGTCACCTTTCTGTTAAAATTCATTTAATGACATGCATCTTAGCTTGGATCTGAGTCATAGCAACTTTTTTTTTTTTTTTTTTGAGACTTTACAGTAAATTGTATGGGATGTGGTGGCGGGATAGTTCAAAAAAATGTGCATATTCTTTACATAAGAGTGGCAATATCTTACCCTTATTCATTATTAGTTTATTTGTAGAATATTTGCTTCTAGTTTTTTTTTTCTATTTATTATTGTCGATTTTAGATCTTGGAATAATAATTTTAGATTTCATTATCATTGTAACTTCTAATATAGTGTTACCTACAATAAACTAAAAAATTCTTTTAATTTTTATCCATTAAACACTATTAAATTGAAGTGCAAAAAGTTGTATTAACCATGCAAGATATTTTTGGTGGGGGAAAAGAAAATTCTTCAGTGGGTTTTTTTTGCTTGTCCAAGAGAACACAATTCTGATGCATTAAGATATATACTTCCTTATAATCCGCTTCTACAGTTCAACTCCAAAGCAGCAACTGATGTAAACAAAAAATAACCATTTTACCGGATGACTCAGTCACACTTTGCCCTTCTAATCAGAAACATCAGGAAAGATGCTAATTCATGTCAAAATATGATATTTCTTAGATATGCCAGGCTTTTCTTGGTTCCTCAAATAATTGGACTCTTTGTGGCTGCAGTCAGTCAACACTGCTCATTGTGTACCTTGTTTGTACAAGCTATTTTGTTAAATAAACACAGTGAAATCTTATACAACACATAAAAATGATTGGATTTTAGGGAGCTGTTTAGCTGAAAAAATAATTGACATACACAGAAAAGAAGATACTAGCTATCTAGATTACATCTTTAATTATCAATGTAAATAATAAACATAATAGGAAGAACTGACACTGATGTACCAGTTTTATAATTTCTGTGCCTGGATTTCCTTATCTGCAAATGGGTATCTTAATAAAACCTAAGGTTGTTGTGGGTATAAATTATACTGTATGTCATATGAAATTATTCACATCTATTTCTCTCTTTCCCTCTACTTGAGAATACCCCTAGAACTTAACTGTAATGAGAGAGCAGTAGGCAAGCTGAGGACAAGGCTCCAGCTGACACCCTACAACCCCCCACGCCCCCCTTAGGATATGCGTGACATTCTTCAAGCACTTCTGGCTTCCCAAAGCTAAGGAAAAGCAAAACAAATGGTTAACTTACAGAGATTACACTCTAGCAAGACACGAGTCTCCCTCAGTTTACAAATATATTCGTGATGTACAAGAAAAAGCATTCTTATCAATAGCTTAACTTCCAAAGCTTTCTTATCAATAGCTTAACTTTCAGAGACCCATAGACTCAATTTTCTGGAGCTCTAACATCAGGCACCCACCCATAGTGATGTGTGTAGAAGGTAGAAGATAATTTAAGTGAAATAAAATTTCCATGTAATCTGTAGCCCATAAACAAGCAATTGAGATACGCAGAGTATAACATTCCTCAAGGAAGCTCCCAACTATCTTAATGTTAATGCTTTACTAGAGGGAAGAAGTCTTAACTTGACAATGGCAAGACCTCCAGTATCTTGTGGGTCCTCTTTAGCATACAAAAATTATTTTGAGAACCTCTCTTTTTCCTAACTGGCAACTCCCAACTACATAATCAATCACCCCTCACTCTGTAATATAGCTCTTTCTGCCTACAGGTCCTATCCTCAAGCTTTAATAAAAACACTATTTTGCACCAAAGACATCTCAAGAATTCTTTCTTGACCATTGGCTCCAGACCTCACCTGTATTCCAAAATTATATCAATAATTTCTATATAAATGTCTTTTATTTCTCTTTATTTTAAATTCTTTCTTGACCATTGGCTCCAGACCTCACCTGTATTCCAAAATTATATCAATAATTTCTATATAAATGTCTTTTATTTCTCTTTATTTTAAATTTTCTTGTTGTTGCTTATAATGAAGAGTGTTTCCACCCTTGGACCTTAAAATGTCTGAATATACTTCATTGGATCACAGTCAAATTTGTATCACTACAACTTTCCTAAATACAAATAATGAAGCTATAAGCTAAATGAACATTGACTTGGACTGCTAGGTTCAGATCTGGACTGAGCCTCGTCAGAAATAATTAGACACTGAAGATGAAGTAGAGGATGAAAAACTGGCAGCTGTAGATGATCTTCCACTGGATATTAATTTACATCAAAATTACCTGATGTTTTGTGTCTTGATAACCCATGTTTCATATACTTTGTCAAATTTTTTTGCTAGGTCAGATGGTAAATTCTTTGCCTGTTCTTTTCTCTTGAGTGGGGAGATCCTTGTTTCTTAAGAGAAGGTTTGTCATATATTATTAAATGAGATTTATTCTGAAATATGATGCTGCATGTATAATGTTGGGTACACAATCATTAGTCAGATTATGAGTCAATTTGTCCAATTATATAACTTGGTAAAGGGGAGGATAGATTTTTTTATATATTTATTTTAGACAGAGCCCGTGTGCACAGTAGGGAGGGGCAGAGGGAGAGAGAGAAAGAAAATCTTCCAGCAGACTCCCTGCTGAGTAGGAGCCCAATGGGGCTCCATACCAGGATCCTGAGATCATGACCTGAGCCAAAATTAAGGGTCAGATGCTTAACCTACTGAGTCACCCAGGTGTCCGAAGGAGGATAGGTTTTTATTGAACCTATGTAAATACCCATAGTGCCAGGAAAATGTAAGAAAATTCCACAAAACATTTTTCTCTCAATTCTGAGGAATTATTGAGAACAAATTTTATTTAAAATGATTAATTTCTGTTTGGAAAAGCATATCCTATTATACTAAGAGTTAAAAGTGCTTCGTTGTTGTCTTAGTCTATTCAGGCTGCTATAACAAAATAGCATAGACTAGGTGGCTTACAAATGATAGAAATTTATTTCTCACAATGTAGCCTGGGAAGTCCAAAATAAGGGCACTCTATATTTGGTATCTGGGGAGGACCTGCAACAGACAGCTTTCAACTCCTCTCCTCACTTGGAGGAAGGGAAAAAGAAGGGCATTAATCCCATTCATGAGGACTCCATACCATGAGCTTGTTACTTCCTAAGGACTACCTCTAAATACTATCACATTAGGCATTGGGATTTATCATATGAAATTGGGAGAGAGCACAAACATTCATTCTATAATACCTATATATACATAAAACTAGAACATTAGAGTTATACCAATAATATTTCAGGTAAATATTGTATGAATATTGTCTAATCATTGTCACGTGGAAGACCCTTCTAATCATCTATCCCTGAAAGGCCAATAATTTAAAAATTTAAAGCATCAGATACAGCCTCTTTCTTTCTTTCTTCCCTTTTTCTCCCTTCCTTCTTCCCTCCCTCCCTTTTTTTTCTTCTTTCTTTCTTTCAAAAAGGAAGTAGAGGCTAAATTAGAGTGAAAGAGAGGGAAAGAAAGAAATAGATATGAATAATTTTATATGACATACAGTATAATTATTTATGAATAATTTCATATGACATACAGTATAATTTATACCCACAACAACCTTGGGTTTTATGAAGATACTATTTGTACACGAGGAAATCTAGGCACAGAAATTATAAAACTGGTACATCAGTGTCAGTTCTTCCTATTATGTTTATTATTTACATTGATAATTAAAGATGTAATCTAGATAGCTAGTATCTTCTTTTCTGTGTATGTCAATTACTTTTTCAGCTTTTTGGGGGGGATATAGTCTTTTCAACAGACATTTTGACCATACTTTTTTGGTGATGACAGAAAGTCTAACTTAAAGTTTATAGCAAGTCTTCAGGCAAGCATCAGTGGGAAGCAGAAAGCTATTTGGTTTGTTATTAAATGATTTAGAGTAAGTATGAATATCAGAAGAGAGAATCAATTTTCTATTGGGGTTCAATGCATAGTATTTTAGGATTTTGATCAATGTTTCTCCTGAGGATTTTGATCAGTGTTTCACGATTAAAAAAAATATTGTGGATAGTGAAGAAACAGAAAAATCTCGAGGAACATAGACAGTGTAATTTTTGAAATCCTGTTGAAATAATATTTTATTTGTGTAGTGTTTACTTAGGAAAGGCTGCCTGTTTCTTCTACTTTGATCATTATTCCCTTATAGACTTCATACTACTGTCAAGCTAATTATGAATATAGTGCACAGCAAAAACCTTCATTGTTCCCATCATATCTTTTTTTATAAGGTGAAGTAACAAATATTTATGTTTAGGGTGCCTGATTGCCTCAGTCTGTTAAGCTATCTGCCTTCAGCTCAGGTTATGATCCTAGGGTTCTGGGATCAAGTCCCACATCTGGCTTCCTGATGAGTGGAGAGTCTGCTTCTCCCTTTCCCTCTGACCCTTCCGCCTGCTCATGCTCACTCTCTTTTCTCCTCTCTCTCTCTCTCTCTATCTCCCTCTCACAGTCATGTTTGCACATACTCTCTCTCAAATAAAATCTTTAAAAAAGCCCACAAATATATGTGTTTGTCTAGAAGACCTATAGAACCCTTCCTTAATATAATATTTTTTTCCCTAAATTTGGGATGTGATATTTGAGGCAAATCAAAAAATTAAAACATATTTGATGACTCAAGATAGGACCATGGATGCTGAGAAACTATATCTGGTTATCTATTTAATCAAACTGATAACATGTTTAAAATAAACATAAAAGATAAAAACAGTTGTTTTGTTTTAACTAATTATATAATTTAAAATCAACTCTATGCAGATAAGATTCTTCTGATAAGGTATGGAATCTTTGCTATGTGGGAAGTTTACAATGATAAAAAAATGATATTTTGTTACCCCTTACGAGTTTCTAAGACTTATTTATCCACTTTATAGGAAAGAATGAAATTTATGTTTTGCATGGATATATACCTGACAGGGAAGTTTTCATGAATCTTCTTCACCTCCTCAAATTATCTGGAGAATAAGCTCATCAAAACTGATTTCACTTTGCCAAAATTTAAACTATTCATAGTTTCCTTTCAGTGTCATGTATTATAAACCAAAACAAATAAAATTAATTTCCCTCATGCCTTCTACTACTTGTATGCACACTAATGTTCTCTTCTTTTCTATATTTTTTTCTTATTCAGGATCAAATTTATACTTCAAGAAAAAACTTTATTTTTTCCCTTGAAAACCCAAACCCCAATTTTATATAACACACTGTTTTTTTCAATCATTATTACTCATAGTGTAGTCCCAATAATCCATATTAGTTGTAACTTTTAACCAGAAGACTCTCTTGTATTGAACAGAGAAAATTAGGAGATTGTACTAAGATATATCTATTATATATAGGCACAATTTGAGCAGATTATCACGGTCATAAATACACACAACATACTCCTAGCTTCATATATCCCTTTTCTGTTTTATTGAAGTGGCAAAAATGACCAGGTTCATTTCTCTAACCCAAAGTATAGTGACTCCATATCACATGCAAATAAGGAGCAAACTACATAAAATTAAAATTATGCCCTGTAAGGATTGGTTCACTAATCTCACTTTAAAATTATCTATGAATTCAGATTGTCCATTAACCAATTTCAGTATTAATTGAAGGATTTTAGTTATCTAAGATCTAAGAAGTTTTATTCAGTATGATGTACTATAAACCATATTTATACTTTACATAAAAAGCGTGTCAGAATTATTAAATTTAATTAAATCAATAGTTACATTTTTATGCTCTCTAACATTATATAGGTTTAAACCAGTATGAGAAGTTTGGAATTTCACATTACCTTATCTCTTTGTGAAACAACAAATCCAAATTTTATCAAATATAAAAATCTTTTAAATGTTATAAAAAGACATAATTTATAATCTCATAAAGTGTTTATATCTTTGTATTGAAACTCAATACACATATAGCTAACATTTATTTTTTAAATACAAAATATAGAAGTAGTATAATTTGCAAAATTCACCTCATTTATGTGTTTTGAATTCTTTAAATGGTTTTAACATAGCAATGTATATAATAAAGATTTCTCTTAGTATTTTTGAAGTATGGATTCTTCTGTGAAATGTAGAAATATATTATATCATAAATACTTATGTTATATAAATATATTATGTTATATAAATATATAAATAAATATATATAAATAATATATAAATATAAATATGTTATAAAATATATAATATATAAAATAATCAGAAAACAGTTTAATTTAAGAAATAGTAAAATCTAATTTGTATCCTCTGAATTAAGAAAATATTTCATACTTAAAATGCCAAGTAAAAACTTTATTTACAAAGAGACCCATAGTCAAATTATACCTTTTGTTCTACAACGTAAACCACAAGTCAAAAGTAGACACAAAATTTTAAAAATAATGTATTATCGGGACGCCTGGGTGGCTCAGTTGGTTGAGCAGCTGCCTTCGGCTCAGGTCATGATCCCAGCGTCCTGGGATCGAGTCCCACATCGGGCTCCTTGCTCCGCGGGGAGCCTGCTTCTCCCTCTGACTCTGCCTGCCACTCTGTCTGCTCACTCTCGCTCTCTCTCTCTGACTAAATAAAAAAAATCTTAAAAAAAAAAATGTATTATCTGTTTAGATTTCAAAGAGCTCTTCTCTTCTTAGTAGGTATCTAATTCTTAATTAAGATAAACTCACAAGTAGGCCAAATTAAAAAATAATTTAAAAAACTAACAAATGACTAGAATAACACATATATTATTTTTCTCACAATCAAGAAGGAATACATCTTTATAATCTGTTAGAGATTATCAGAAAATTTAGATCATATACCAAATTCTCAATTTTTATTACAACCAAAGAAGAATAGCTTTTGTCTGTGCACAAACTAAGAATAAAAACAAAATCATAAAATCAGTGGAAAGTAAAGAAAAATAACCAGAGTCATAAGTGTCAGTTCCAAAGTCATTTGGAGTTCAGTTACTGAAACCAAGTAAAGATATGTTGGATTTAAACATTCCATGGGAATGTATTTCTGGGTCATCAGTAATTACTTGGCTCTAACCGAGGTGTCAATTTGATATCTCAGAGGATGATACATTTTTTTTTTCCCTGACATAAATTTTTTATTTCTCTGTGCCACAGTAATATCAAGATTTTACACCTAACTTTTCCTTATTTTGAAAGCACATTAAAAATATGGAATATAAATAATTATGAACTATTTCCGGTTTATAAGTCATTAAGAAAATTGAAATGAGCATCTGGTGGCTCAGTCAGTTAAGTGTCTGTCTTCAGCTCAGACTATGATCCTAAGGTCCTGGGATCAAGCCCTGCATTGGACTTCTTCTCCCTCTCCCCCTTACTCATATTTGCTCTCTCTCTCTCTCTCTCAAACAAATAAATAAAATCTTAAAAAAAAAAAAAAAGAAAAGAAGCAGATGATATCCTCATTTAGAGAAAGTCAAGCGGAAATGAATGAGTAGCCCCTATGTGTTATGCCATTTAATTCATAAATTTGTCTAATGAGGTAAGATTCCTATTTCCTAATGAGGACCCTGAGACCAAAGTTTTCTTAGACAGAGATGGTATATCAATTGTGGTTTGTCTAATCTAGAGCCAAGGTATAATTTTCATTGACTAGACTGCTCACTAATCCTTCCATGGACTTTCCCGAAAAAAGTCTTAAAGTAATACAGTGAAGAGTTATCCTTATTTTAGATTCCCTAAACGTCAATCTTTGGTTTTTGCAAAGGCCCAAGATTACTTTTGTGCACTCATTTGAGTTTCAACTTTTGTTCTAACCATATATCACTTGAATTGTCCTTTACTCCAAGGTTTTCTTTATGTGAGTTTCCTTTTAATTTTAAATTTATTTAAAGAGGAAACTGAATATCACATTGCATGTGTAAACCCACTGTGTTTACCAGAAACAACAAAAAAGAGAAGTAAGTATGAGAGGATGGGAGTTAACCCCTTAAAAGCTCTCAGGCACTATCAACTGTGCATCCTGAAGGGTGGGAGTGGTTGTGGTAATGCAGGACTGGGAAGTCTAGAGGGTATTTGGGTTTAGAAGAGGGGTATTGAGCAATTTTCGGAGGTGTCACATTCATACTTTGATGTTATTGTATCATTTACTTTTCTACCATCGGTCACAGAGAATTTTGACATTGTAGAAGAGATTCAGCCCATTATAAATATTTTTTCTCATTTTAAACATGAAAAAAATACAGAAACAAGGATCCATATGTTACTGGAGCTAGAGCTTTAATTCCAAGTGTAAATATCAGAAGAAATTAGTTTCTAGTGTTTAATTATTTTTGGTTTTCCTGGTATAACAACTTGAACTGAATGCTGATATACATAACACCCAGTGACAGCGTGATCTATTATATTAAATTGAAATTTTCGATATGCTGTACCTTCAATACAAATCTGGTCAAGTGGCTGCCTCTTGTGTTTCTTAGCTCCAAACTTATAATTCCATTAAGTAATTTATATTAATTTGGGGAACTTCGGTCGATCAGATCAATAAGCTTTTCTCTTAAAATATTTTGAGCTGCACAAAACTAACTGTATCTCAAAGGCATGTTTAGGGCCTTACTGTAAAAAGACATGACCTTCATAGAATTCAGAATTATCTTTTATATGTTCATGATATTTTCAATCAGTGATTATTTTCTAGTTGTACATCTTCCTCTTTCATCTGATAAAGAGACACATTTAGTGGGACCAGGATCTGGGAAATAGGTGCAGTGAATGGAAATTTGTAAGGTCCATTAAATGTAGAATCTTCCATTTCAAAAATACTAGTAGAAATCAGAATGGCAGAATCAAGAGAAGTCACACAAGAATGAACTAAAATATTCTGAAGTGAATATACTTCAGTGGTAGCAGAAGTTTTGAGTAAAATTTCCTAAAAGTTAAAATCACGACTTACAGGTACATTAAAAAATAACTGGTGTCATAGATTTTATTTAACTCATAAATTAATGAGAGCAGTAAGGAGATGTTAAAACTTATCCACACAGCACTTGAGTAGGGGATTTATAGTGAAATTTTTTAAAAAAAGTAATATTAAAACATTATTGGTTTATATAGAAAAGCCATCAATATCTCACAACAATAAAAGATAATCTTGTGGTTATCTGCTTTACTGAAGAAAAATAATTGGCATTTCTTCTAGATAAAAAGAAACCTTAAGTTAACCTGCAACTCCTCTATCTGAGATTTTTAATTAATTAGAAATAAACTAAGGACACTTCCCTTGGTTTTCCTCTGGTGGACTTCAAATCATCCTGCCTACCTCTTGGATTTATTTATATACTTTGGTTATATATTCACAAGAGCATAACAATGGAACAGTGACCTTTGTTATATCATAAAGCTTTCCTGCCCAGGGGCACCTGGGTGGCTCAGTGGGTTAAGCTGCTGCCTTCGGCTCAGGTCATGATCTCAGGGTCTTGGGATCGAGTCCCGCATCGGGCTCTCTGCTCAGCAGGGAGCCTGCTTCCCTTCCTCTCTCTCTGCCTGCCTCTCCATCTACTTGTGATTTCTCTCTGTCAAATAAATAAATAAAATCTTAAAAAAAAAAAAAAAAAGCTTTCCTGCCCATTACCCCTAAAGCTTAAATAGAGGTTGGGATGATCAAAGATGAAAGAGAAAATATCTTTATTAACAGGGATCCAAATAAATATGGTAGGCGCTCCCCACCACCAAGAGGCAAGGACAGAAACCCAAAATATATTGATATTAGAACATATACCATTGTGTTGTGGGCAAAATAAGAGAGAAATCATCATACTACCTGGGGAGGGAAAAAGTGACCCCTAGATAACTGGAGTCAGGAAGTCACCAAGATACAAATACTTATTGCACAAGAAGTATATACCTTGAAATATATGATTGGTAGATTCAGTATCACCAACAAGGTGCCTAAGGACTTGCAGCTGACACTCAGCGGAAGTGCAGGTGATGATCTTGAGGAAAAAGAGATAAGAATTTAGATGATGATCAAATGGCATGAACTTGCAATTCCAATGCTGTTGACTAGTACAACCATGAAGGATGGTGAAGAGCACTTGGTAGAATGTTGGGACAGCAAAGAAACAAGTATATGTCTTGGAAATTTCCAAGGGAAGACCAGAAGGAGAAGACACTTGGCTCTTATTGTTTGAAAGATGCAGAATTGGCCTAGTGGACTCCAAGAATAACTAGGAAAATAAATTTCTGTGGAAAGTAAAATTTGGTGATAACTATGGGATGATAAGATTATAAAAAGTACCATGGAAGGGGGGTGAAGTAAAAAATTCTAAAATAAAAAATTTCTAGGTACAAGGACAATTTATACCATTTTCATTACCAATCAAGGTAGAATAGATATTTCCCTGTACTACTCAGAATGTAATTAATATAATTTTCTCTCAAATGGAAAGCTCTGATTATCCTTGTGAAGCTCTTCTGACACAGCCATAGTGGGTAAATCTCAATTGATGAAAAGAGGAGAAATATGGAGCTTGGCATGAGGCACATTTCTCAGGGTATGGAGGTTAGTAAAATAGCAGAGGTTAGATCAATTTTTGAAGACAGAAAAAGATATGAATGCAAGAAATTATAAAAATATCCTTTTTCTATAAAATGGCCGGCCTTCTCCCTCACCTGTCTCCTTAAAGCTTAACCTCTTGAATATGTACCCTTGTTCTCTAAGAAAATCATTATGTGGCACACATCTCTAAGTGTTCTCCTCCTGCACTATAATTACATTTCCTTTTCTCAAACCTTTAGTTAAGTTTTACATACCTGGATGTTTTATATAATAGTGTCATGGAAAATAAAGATATAGGACAATAAATAAGTGTGCCTCAACCTATTGTAAATCTTCCAGTGGCACTGGTCAGAAGAGTTCTGTGTCCTGTTGAGGAAACAGTGACCAAGAGTTACAGACAAGACCTTGATTGTAAGGAAATTCTTCCTTAAGACTTTGATAGCAGTGAGTAATAAGCAGAACACCAGAAGAAACATGGATTGACAGCTCAAGGAGAAATTAAAGTAAAATTTACTTTTTCTCTCTATGCCAGAAAACTGACCATTGAAGGTAGTGGGGTAAAATATGGTAGAAATTTCCACAGAAGTGAAGAAACTAAACATTAACATGTAGGACCATGGGCAAGCTGCTAGTCAGCAGAATGCTAGATAGAGCCTGAAATCTTTCAAATCTAAGTGAAATGTATTTTTCCACTGGACTGGTTTTCCTGAAAGGTGCTTGATGAGGATATAGCTCTGAAAGGCTCCATGTAAGCAATAGAGAAGACATAATCCCTGCTGCAAAGGAGAACAAAAGAAACCACCAGAAGCTAGTTTCAAGTTCCCACTCTACCCATAATAGTTATGGCAATTTAGGCAAGACACTTCACTTTGAGCTTTACTTATTTATGAAATGATTAATATCATTACCTTCTTGGAGCATTGTGAGGTAAGATAATGACCTGTAATTCTAAAGTATTGATTATATAAATGTTCTACAAATCTAAAGTTCTTATAATATGCATGCAATGAAAAAGATCATTTCCAAATCTTTTTGTGAATCTTATTTTCTTCCTCTTCTTGAGATGAATTTACCAAGGTTGGTGTATTCATTCATACAGTGAAAACTGTTCTCTTCACCAGAATATAATTTTTTATCTTTATGTTCTCTCTCCTCCCCCACATGTAAAAGATCTGCCATAGTAGAAATGTAATATTTGTTAAATGAATAAATGATTAAAGTAATGACTGAATTATTTAGTGCCACATTTTTCCTGATCTTTGCTTGACGCTTAGAATGAGATGAATAAGAAATGTTCCTTGTCCCCATAGACTTCATCATTTTCTGTCTTGAATATATGAACTTTTAATCACTGCATTACAACTTCCCAGTTTACCACCAAATGAGATTCTTTTAAGTAAGGAAATGCACATATATAAAGCAGTTCACATTTTATGCATATTTAATGAGCCCAGTGAATCATAATCTGTGTTCATGTCTTGCCACATTGTGGTGCCATTTTAAATGGTAAATACAAGCCTAGTCTGCTTATAAGGCCTTCATTTTTAAATAATTCATGTTTCCAGTCATGTGTTCTCTATGAACACTTCTTTGTTTTAAACATGGTCACAAAAAAGAAATCTTAGTAAAAAGAAGTCTGCATTTCCCTGTTTTGGTTCTCATAATACACAATGCTATAAAATTTTGTAATGGTTCTTCAATAATCCTTCTGTGTCTGCCCACAAATAATAAATACATGGCTGTTGGAAACCTTGCATGGTACCATCCTACTCCAGCTAATACATATGTGAGAGTGGTGAGACGTGAAGGTAAAATAAGTAACAAGGAATAAAAGGTCCTTCTCCCCTTCAGATGATGTGTTAAACTTCAATGGGTTTCTAAAGGCCACTAGTCAAAGACTAAAAGGCCACTGTCAAGAGGAAGTCTGCACTTTAAAATGGTCTCTCTCTGGCTGGTTAATCTATGATTAATTTTGTATTCTCACATCATTTCTCATATCCTCTCATTTTTCCTTTATCTTATTACACACTTCCACCCACGCGGTGCTGGTTCTTCACTGGTTTGTGCTTTCCATTTCAAATGAAGACCCATATTAAACAGACAGCAGTTGATTATGTTGAAATTTTAATTTTGGGATAAATTTATTTTTATTTTTTCATCTGAAAATAAAATACTAACCTCTCTATATGAGGCCAAAACTAAATAATAACTTAGACAATCCTTTCCTTTGTGTCGTAACTTTCTTGATATGTCCAAATTCAACTTAAGGAATTTTATTGCTTTATCCCATATGGATCAGTTCGCTATTTGTTTAGTCACAGTTGTTTCTAATTTTCAATGTAGACAGATTTCCCCTCAATGAGACAATACATTTCTGAAAATCTGTCATCCACTTTCTTTTTTTTTTTTTTCCCCTTCTGGTTTTTGTGTTCATTCACTTATCCTTTCATCCAATTTTATTAAGTACTCTGTGCTAGGAACAGTACTTGTAATATAATAAATACAAATATAAACAAAATAATAAGATATCTTCTCTTCCCTTAAGGGTGTAATAGTCTAATATGGAAGTTTCTAACACATCGTCTCTATAGAGAGCTTTCTCTGTTTTCATAATTATCTGCAAGACATACAAATTTTGGGTGAGTATGCATACGCTCATTTTTTTTGATAGAAAAAACATTTTCTAAAGAGAGTGATTTTGAGATCTCCATCTGTTAAAAAATAATTTATAGCCATTCTTTGCTCTGTTTTATTCCTGTCCTCTTCAAACTCCTTCTCATTCCCTTCCCTTTTATGAGGCCTGTCATTACTCATCTTGCTTAAAATGAGGACTTATACACTTACTTTCTGCTTAAAAAAGAGACAATAGGCCTGAAATGGAGTCACTTGTGCTAAGCTCGGGTCACCAAACTGAGACTTAATACCTAATCTAAATTCAGTTTCAGTCTCTCCCAGGATCATAATCTTAACTAGTCAGTCTAGAATTTCCTGGTCAGCACTAAGGAGGTAATTGTCTCAATGGACCTCTGCTGTCCCCCAAAGAACGGTGACCTTGTTTGTAACAATCTACTCTCTTCAAATAACTTCCTTATTCTTCCTCCTTCTGCCTATGAAAGTCATCCATTTTGTACAGCTCTTTGGAACTTTCTATTTGCTAGATGAAACGATGCCTAATTTATGCTTAATTGAATTAAGCCAACCACATTTTTTGAATTTACACAGTTGATTTTTTTTTTTTGGCAATTCTTTTGAGAATTTTATCTTAAAGATATTAAGTCATTCACAAGAGTCACTTCTAGATTGGTGGCATGAGGGTCTCTGCAGACCCACTCCCCTATAAGTGAAATAACCATCACTGGAAAAAAATTATATAAAGCAAACAACTATTTAAAGTCTGTGAAAAGTGTCCTAAGCTATCACAGCAAATAAAGACTTTTTTTTTTCAGGAAATTCTGCTAAATTTCAGTAATAATAATAGTAAGAATCTGTGGCATTTGTGCTGTAAACTCTTGCCTGTCTACTTCACCCCAGGTAGGTGGGATGAAGCCCCATGGCAGCAGGTGTGGCCAAGAAGACGTGGCTCCCACTCCCTCTTCAGCTTATAGTCAAGTCTATGGTATTTTCCAGAAAGAGGCAAGACAGCAGCATTTCTCAATCCTCTCACCCATTCTGCCTCACTTCCACATTCGAGAGGTCAAATTCAAATAACTATGGCCAGAATGGTCAGGTCTTTTTCCTTACCCAGCCCCCACTCATAGTCTGAAGTCTCAATAGTGGTGTAGCATGCTGTAAACACTATGGCCTTGAATGCCCTTACCCCAGTTTGTTTACAGGATGAAGTGTTCACACTTGGATAGCCAGTGAGGAAACTGGAGGCTACTGCCATCAACCAGTGTTTTACTCAAAAAGGAGGTGTTATATTCTGGGAGAAGTGAGTCACTGCCCTTGTTTCAAGCCCCTAAACCATCCCTCAGAGATTTTGCCCACAGGGAGAGTTAGATCTTAAGAAGAAAGAGCTCTGAAGATCTTCCAAAAGGAATGGCTTTTATTTGAGACAGGGTATAGACAAACTTTGAGACTAATGATAATCTTGAGAATAATGGAGATTTTGTTGTAAGCATCTAAGAGGAGATTGGTAGCTCTTTGAGAGCAAAACTGTATAGACCACCTAGTTTATCAGAGATAATAAAGAAAAAAAGTAGCTTAGAAGTAGCTTAGAAAAAGCTTCTAGGTGCTCTGAATGAATGAATGAATAAAAAAAGGCAAACAACCAAACAAACTGACCTCAATAACTACCCTTGCAAAGGGGGCCCCTGGAGCCTGTGGAGTGAGTACAGCCCTGTTGACATCTTGATTTTTGATGTCTGCCCTCCAGAACAAGGAGAGAATAAATTTGTTTTGTTTTAAGACACAAAGTTTATCTGCTAATCTGTTATATAACTCTAGGAAACTAATGTAAACTATAAACTGACAAATTCGGTAATTTCAGTGAAATGGACAGAAGCCATTAAATAATATGTAATAAGTAATTTATTTATAGCAAGTAAATAAAAAGTAGTTGTTTAACAAGTCAAAGTATTGGAAAAGTAATCAAAACACTACACACACACACACACACACATACACAAAAAGGCCACATCCAGTTGGCTTTATGAATGAATTCTACCAAACATCTAAACAAAACTTAATACCATTTTCCCCCCACAAACTCTTATAAGAGAATGGAACAGTTTTCAAGTCATTTTATAAGGTCAGTATATTCTCTTGCCAGAACCAAAGATATCACATGAATAGAAAATGAGAGACCAATATTTTTATGATTGAAGATACAAAAGTACTCAACAGAGTCCTAGCAAATTGGATCCAGCAATATATAGAAGGACTCTATACCATGGTCAAGTAGGATTAACTCCAGGAACTCAGGATTAGTACAATGTATGATAATTAAGGTATTAATAAGGTATTACATTATATTGAGAGAATAAAAGATATATGCCACATGGTAAATCTTAGTAGATGAAGGAAAAAACAGATAAAAGTCAGTACCTCTAATAAGAAAAACACTTGACAATTTGGGAATAGAAGGAAATTTCCTCAGCTTGATCAAAAACATCTCTGAAAAACAATCTGAGGGGTTTGAAGTGGTGAGGGGGTGGTGGGAGGTTGGGGAAACCAGGTGGTGTGTATTAGAGAGGGCACGGATTGCATGGAGCACTGGATGTGGTACAAAAATAATGAATACTGTTTTGCTGAAAATAAACAAAAAATAAATTTTAAAAAATCTATAAAAAACAGAAACAACGTCATCTGTAATGGTAAAAACTGAAAGCATTCCCCTACAATTAGGATTAGATTAAGAATGTACCTTCTCACGAAATCTATTCAGTATTTTCCTGGAAGTTCGATGCAGAACAATTAGGAAAGAGTTAAAAAAAAAAAAATGAACCCAGATAGAAAAGGAAGAGTGAAGCTATACTTGTAGATGGCATAATTTATACATAGAAATGTCTAAGGAATCCAGTAAAAAATGTATTAGAATAGCAAGAATTTCAAATGTAGAATATCCAAAGGATTCCTCTTAATTCCTACTCCTTGACCTTCCTCCAAGAAAAACTCCATCTTTTCCCCCACTCTTCTTTAACTTAATCAAATGCAATGTCCCACCCTATTGATCTAGATAGGTCTCAATATCATTCTCCTTTCTTCTTTTCCTCATTTAACACATCTAAATCCACTACCAAATGTTACATATTCTACTTCCCAAATACATCCTGTTATTGTCCCATAGTGTCTATTTCCCTCCTTGACACCCCAATCCAGATCAGTGGGATCTGCTCCCTGTACCAATACTGTAACATCCCAGCTGGTCTCTAACCTGGTCTGTTAAAAGTCACCAGAATTATCTCTTAACATGTAAAAAAGATCATATAATATTCTCTTGTTTAAAAATCCCTGATGACTCTCCATTGTATTTTAACACTCAGTCTGTTTTTAAGTCTTCAAAATCACATGTGATCTGGGGTCTTTCTACCTCCCTGACATCATATCATATATCATATGTCATATCATATATCATCATCACATGATCTATCTCTCCTTATTTTAATTTTCTCCTTTGTTAACTATGTTAGCTCTCTTTTGATTCCTTGATTAGGCGTGTTAATATATTGTGTTTTTCCATTAGCTGTTTCTTCTGCCTGGGATGCTCTCTTTAGGGATCTTCTTCGGTTATTTCTTCCTTAGCATTAAAATATTAGCTTAAATATCATCTCTTTAGAGAGAGGCCTTTTCTGATCAATCATAATTAATTACTATACACTCTCTACTATGTCATTTATTTGCATTTACGTGCAGCACATTATCACTAGATGGATAGTTTAAATTTAATTAAATTCCTCCACCAAAATATAAATTCTATGAGAGTAGACACCTTATCTTCTTTGTTCATCATGGTACTATCTAGATAGCATGGATACTTTAACATGTGAATTGTACTCATAAATATTTGTGAATGAATGAAATAACCAACGAATGATTTTAATTATATGATACAGACATATAATTACTAAATTGGAATTTGGGTACAAATAAGATGATTGGGGCTTTGCGCCAAAGATACCCATTATTTAATAATGAAGTTTCAGAAATCAGGTATGTAATTGAATTCAAAAGAGATACAGTGCTTAGCTCAGAGGAAGGGGTGTGTATCTGAATACAAAAGGGTGGCTTGTGGGGTATGTTTTGGAAACTGATCACAAAGCAGAAAGGAAAAAGAAGATCATTCTTGACAGAGAAGACACTGTGGACACAGGTCATATAGATGGATTATGACAATTCAGAGGTGGGAGTCCTGCTTAGTACTACTGTAAAGCTGACAGATGCCCTTTTGAGTTCACTTGCAAAAAGAAATCTAGTTGTTTGGAAAGTTCTCTAATAAGTATACAAAGTATACAGATTCTGACAATTATCTATGTGAGGGAACAGTTTCCAGGTGACCCTTGATTTGAAGATCTAAGCAGATTCTGGAGATATTTTTGTCTGTATCTTTTTTTAGTGTTATTTACAGAAAGGAAACATTGGCAGAAATACCTCATCCTGGTGTGCATCCAATTTCTTTCTATTTTGATTGGCTAGGCTTCAGTAAATGATTTTCACATAAACAAAAGGCCATTTGAAATACTGATCTGGAATCTGGTATTTCTTTCTGATGCTGATGTTGATGAGTCTAGATACTAAATGAAGTTCATGAAGGCAATGAACATAGCCTATTGACTTATGATAAAAATAAGGTATTTATTTTATATTACTAGCTACGTAACAGTAAAATAGACTTGAATTTTGACTTGGAAGGAGGAAAGGAAAGGTAATCAGATGCCACAAGGTTTCTAGACTGGAAATCTATTAAAAAGTTTCAATATCTCTATAATTTTGACATTATATTTAGTTACTAAGAACTATTTAAACTTAATTTGTTCACCTTTGAGTAATTCTTCCAGCTACTTTGGGGAAGATGCAAATCCATGTGGTTAAATGTAAATTCTGTTAGGTTTTATGAAGACCTTGGCAACAGAAATCTGCAGAAAAACTATATCCTTTGAGAAGATGATTTATCGGAGCATCTGGATGGCTCAATGGGTTAAAGCCTCTGCCTTCAGCTCGGGTCATGATCTCAGGGTCCTGGGATGGAGCCTGGCATCGGGCCCTCTGCTCAGCGGGGAGCCTGCTTCCTCCTCTCTCTCTGCCTGCATCTCCACCTACTTGTGATCTCTGTCTGTCAAATAAATAAAAAAAAAAAAAAAGAAGAAGAAGAAGTAAATGATTTATCAGCTGCAGACAGACTTGGAAAGAGTAAAGCCTCTTGCTGAAATTTTATACATTTAAATACATAATTGTTTGTGGAATGTAATAAGGAATATGATCTAGGGAGTGAATAACAAAACACTGTCCTTTCATACATATTGGGCTTATCTGTGCTTTAGTTCCTGGCTACTTTGTACAAAGATACAGAAAGACAGATACAATAAGATAGAAAGGCCAAAGTGAAAAATTTCAAGAGTTTTAAGGCCATTTATTTCCATTATAATAACATAACATTTTATTCCAACTTTAAAAGAATTGAGTGCTCCCTAAGAAATTCTGGAAAATACAAGAATATAAAAAAGAAGACAAAATCACGGATAATTTCGACATCCAGATATTTACATCTTGTTACACTAAAAACTTTTTTATTAGACTGGTAGATAATAGATGGATAGAGAATAATAGTTATCATATAGGTGGTTTATATAGTTGGCATTAACCTGTCATCCTGCAAATACATTGCTGTTTTTAATTCATTAATTGTTTGAACATTAGGCTATATTAAATATTCTTCAAAATTATAGTATATTTGATGAATAACATTCTATAACATTGGGAAACATAAGTTACTGAGCAATCATTCCTATTGTTTTGTAGGTTTATCCTTCTCTCGACTGTAAACAGTTTTATACTGCATATCCTCTTACCTATGTTGCTATACTTACGAATTTTTTTCAGAATGGAGTTTTGAGGAGTTTAGTTCTGGCGCAGAGGGTAGAAAATATTTTTGTTCTCTCTATAGATTCCCCCAATTATTTCTAGACCTGTAGCACAATTTTGTCTTTCATTAGCAGCGATAATTTCTGATCACACTATTCCCATTCCTGCAATGAGTTTTAGTCCTAAAAATCTGTCTTAGCAGAAAATAGAACTTAGTTATTTCAAATTAAATAATTGTATCAGTGCTAAAGTAAAACATTCCTATAAAAATGCTCATTATCTTACATCTATTTCTGCTGTTTATTGCTGTATATTGTAATAAGTTTAGTAATAAGTTTACATATTATTACATTAATATGTAATAAGTTTGTATATTAAAGAGATTAACTATGATAATAATCACTTCAAAATTTTTGTTTTTTTAATCTTTTAATGTTCTTTGTAAGTGTTCCAGAGTTTAAAATTTTATAAAATGTTTCCTTAAGTATGTCACCCTATTCATCTCTCATTATTTTTCTACTGAGCATCATCCTTTAACATGTGTCTATATTGCTTTTTGCTATCTTAAGATAACTACTTTTTACATATATCTTTTAAATTTATTGGATGACATGGAGTTTAGTGGGTCTATGATATAAAATAAAGATCCAACCTCAATTTTTCCAGACACTTTTCTAAGAACTATATTTTAAAATAATATTTTTCATTAATTTGTAATGTTCTCTTTAAAATAAATTTAATTCTCATCTCCCAAACATATTCTATGACATTTGAAGGTTTCTCCTGGCCGGGAGGGCATAGGTATTCCATGGGATTTTCTTCATCTATGATCAGGTGACGGGTGCTGTAATGTGAAGGTAGTTGTTTTATGAACGCATATCTGGGGCATAATGAGGGTTACATTGCCTAGTTATTTCCATCTTGAGTAAGTGAAAAACTAAAAACTCTTTAACTTCTTCTTTAGCTGGTTTTTTGTATAACCTGAATAATCAGAAGTAAATGGCTTTTGGGGGGAGAAATTTCAATAATTTCACTCTATTATGGACAATTATGTCTATGGGTATAGTTTGAGGAAACAAGATATAGCTATAATGAAGGTTAAAATTGCTTTGCATAATATAAGAGTATCTTCATTTCAGACATGTAATATCTCTATAGATTATTGCTTTAGGAAAATGGTAATTCTTTATTAATATGGACTTAAACATCACTGAGTCTGAAAATAATTTTATATCCTTAGAAATGGGTGTTACTGTGGTGTCTGTGATGTGTATGTATTTGTATGCACGAGTCTATGTGTGTGTTGTCTGGCAATTAACCAAAGAAGCACTTGAAGGTTTATTTTTTTTAGGTTTTTATTTCAATTCCAGTTAGTTAACATACAGTGTTATATTACTTTTAGGTGTACAATATAGTGATTCAACACTTCCATATATCACCTGGTGCTCACCATGATTAAACATACTCCTTAATCACTGTCACTTCTTTCACCCATCCCCCCACTCACTTCCCCTGTGGTAGCCATCAGTTTGTTCACTATAGTTAAGAGTCTATCTCTTGGTTTCTCTCTCTCTCTCTACTTGTTTCTTAAATTCCATATGTAAGTGAAGTCATATGGTATTTGTCTTTCTCTGACTAACTTCTTTTGCTTAGCATTATACTCTTTAACTCCACCCATACTTTTGTAAATGGCAAGATTTCATTCTTATTTATGGCTGAACAATATTCCAGTATGTGTTGTGTGTGTGTGTGTGTGTGTGTGTGTGTGTGTGTGTGTACACATTCCATATATATCCAGTGGGCTGCTTCCATATTTGGGCTATTGTAAATAACCCTGCTATAAACATAAAGGGACATGTATCCCTTTGAATTATTGTTTTTGTATTCTTTGGGTAAATATCTGGTAGTGTGATTGCTAAATCTTAAGATAGTTCTGTTTTTTTATTTTTTTTAAAGATTTTATTTATTTATTTGAGAGAGAGACCATGTGAGTGGTATGGAGGGGCAGAGCGAGAAGGGGAAGCCAAGTTCCTACTGAGCAGGGAGCCTGACACCCGGCTCCATTCCAGGACCCTGAGATCATGACCTAAGCTAAGACACTTAATTGACTGAGCCACCAAGGCACCTCTACTTTCAACTTTTTGAGGAACCTCCATAGTGTTTTCCACAGTGACTGCACCCATTTGCATTTTCCCTAACAGTGAAGCAAGGTTCCCCTTTCTCTACATTCTCACCAACACCTGTTGGTGATTTTAGCCATTCAGACAGGTGTTAGGTGATATTGCATTGTAGTTTTGATTTGCATTTCCCTGATGGTGAGTGATATTGAGTATCTTTTCTTGGGTCTGCTGGCCATCTGGATGTCTTCTTTGGAGAAGTCTCTGTTCACGTCTTGTGCCCAGTTTTTAATTGGATTATTTGGGGGGGTGTTGAGTTTTATAAGTTCTTTATATATTTTGGATACTAACTCTTTATCAGATAATGTCATTTGCAAATATCTTCTCCCATTCCATAGGTTGCCTTTTAGTTTAGCTGTTTCCTTCACTGTCAAGAAATTTTTTATCTTAATGTATTCACAGTGTATTTTTGCTTTTGTTTCTCTTGCCTCAGGGGACTTATGTAGGAAAAAAGTTGCAACAGCTGATGTCAGAGAAATTACTGCCTGTACTCAATTTTTTTTTTTTTCTGTGTATGGTATAAGAAAGAGATCCAGTTTCATTCTTTTGCTTGTTGTTGTCCACTTCTCCCAACACTGTTTGTTGAAGAGAATTTTTCCTCATTGGATATTCTTTCTCTGCTTTGTTGAAGATTAATTGATCAATAATTGAAGATTTATTTCTGGATTTCCTATTCTTTTAAAATTTTATTTTATTTAAGATAATACTCATTTATCTGACAAAGAGAGAGAATGAGCACAACAGGGGGAGTGGCAGGCAAGAGAGAGGGAGAAACGGGCTCACTGCTAAATAGGGAACCCAATGTGGGCCTTAATCCCAGGACCCTGGGACTGTGACCTGAGCTGAAGGCAGACTCTCTACCAACAGTCACCCAGGCACCCCAGTTTCCTATTTTTTTTCCATTCATACGTCTATTTTGGTGCCAGCACCATACTGTCTTGATTACTGTGGCTTTGCAAAATACCAAGTCCAGAATTTTGAGGGCTTTTGCATTGCCTTTCTCTTTCAAGATTGCTTTAGCTATTCTGGGTCTTTTGTGGTTCCATACAAATTTTAAGATTGTTTGTTCTAGTTCTGTGAAAAATGCTGTTGGTGTTTTGATAGGGATTACATTAAATGTGTAGATTGCTTTGGGTAGTATAGACATTTTTAAAAATGTTTTTTCTTCCAATACATGAGCATGTAATGTGCTTTTTTTTTTTTTTTTTTTTTTTTTTTTTGGTTATGTCCTCTTCAATTTCTTTCATCAGTGTTGCATAGTTTTAGAGACAGGTATTTCATCTTTTTGGTTAGGTTAATTCTAGGTTCCTTATTTATGGTGCAATTATAAATGGTACAGTTATAAATTTATCTTTCTGCTGCTTCATTAGTATCATTTAGAAGAACAACAGATTTCTTTCTGTACATTGATTTTGTGTTTTGTGACTTTCCTGAATTTGTGTATCAGTTCTAATAGTTTTTTGGTGGTGTATTTCAGGTTTTCTATATAGAGTATCATATCATCTGTAAATAGTAGAAGTTTTACTACTTTCTTACTGATTTGGATGCAGTTTATTTCTTTTTGTTGTCTGACTGCTGAGGCTAGGACTACCAGTACTATGTTGAATAAAAGTGGTGATAGTGGACATACTTGTCTTTTTCCTGACCTTAGGGGGAAAAGGTCTAAGTTTTTCCGCACTAAGAATAAGGTTAGCTGTGGGTTTTTCATGGAAATCCTTTATTATGTTGAGAATTGTTCCTTCTAACCCTACTTTGTTGAGGGTTTTTTTATCATGAATGAATGTTGTACTTTTGTCAGATGCTTTTTCTTCATCTATTGAAATGATCAGATGGTTCTGATCTTTTCTCTTATCGATGTCATGGAGCACACTGATTGTTTTGTGAATACTGAACTACCCTGGAATAAATCCCACTTGATCATCATGAATGCTTTTTAAAAATATATTGTTGGATTAAGTTTACTAGCGTTTTGCTGAGGATTTTTACATCAGGGATATTGGCTTATAGTTCTCTTTTTTGTGATATTTTTCTGGTTTTGCTATTAGGGTACTGCTGGCCTCATAGGAAGAATTTGGAAGTTTTCTTTCCTTTTTTGTCTTTTGGGAATAGTTTGAGAAGAATAGGTATTAACACTTCTTTAAATATTTGGTAAAATTTGCTTGTGACACTATCTGTCCCTTGACTTTTATTTGCTGGAAATTTTTTGGTTATTGATTCAGTTTCTTTGCTGCTGATTGGTCCCTTCAGTTTTCTCTTTCTTCCTGCTTTTGTTCGGGCAGGTTATATATTTCTAGGGATTTATCCATTTTTTCTAGTACGTCCATTTGTTGGCACATAGTTTTTCATAGAATTCTATTATGATTATTTGCATTTCTGTGGTATTGTTATTATTTCTCCTCTCTCATTTGTGATTTTATTTGAATTCTTTCTTTCTTTCTTTCTTTCTTTTGTTTTTTTTTTTTTGTTGTTGTTGTTGTTGTTGTTGATAAGTCTTAGAGGTTTTGTTGATTTTTTCAAAGAACCAGTTCCTGGTTTCATTGATCTGTTCTAATGTACCTTTTCATTTCTATATCATTTATTTCTGTTCTAATCTTTATTATTTCCTTACTTCTGCTGGTTTTGGTTTCGTTTATTTTTCTTTTTTTAGATCTTTTAGGTTGAGGTTAGGTTGTTGGAGACTTTTCTTTCTTCTTGAGTAAGCCTGTACTGCTATAAACTTTCCCCTTAGAATTGCTTTTACTGTCTTCCAAAGGTTTGGAGCTATGTGTTTTCATTTCATTTGTTTCTATGTACTTTTTAGTTTTTTTTTTTATTAATTTTTTTTTCCCCCTGGTTGACTCATTCACTGAATAGGAGTATGTTATTTAATTTCCACATATTTGTGGTCTTCCCACATTTTTTCTTGTGGTTGATTTCTAGTTTCACAAAGTTGTGGCCAGAAAAGATGCATGGTATGACCTCAATTTTGAATTTGTCATGGTTTATTTTGTGGACTAATATGTGATCTATTCTGGAGAGTGTTCCATTTGCACTTGAAAAGAACGTGTATTCTGCTGTTTTTGGATAGAATCTTCTGACTATATCTGTTAAATCCATCTGTTCTAGTATGTCATTCAAAGCCATTGTTTCCTTGTTAATTTTCTATTTAAATGATTTATTGTTGCAAGTGGGTGTTAAAGTCCCCTACTATTATTGTATTATTATCAATTAGTTCCTTTATGTTTATTATTAACTGTTTTATGCATTTGAGTGCTATCATGTGGGGTGCATAACTATTTATAATTATTCTATCTTCCTTCTGGCTTGTCCCCCTTATTATTATATGTGTTCTTCCTTGTCTCTTTTTACAGTCTTTGTTTTAAAGCCTATTTTGTTTTAAATAAGTATTGCTACTCCAGCTATCTTTTGACATCCATTTGCATCATAAATATTTTTCCATCCCCTTGCTTTCCATCTGTAGGTGTCTTTAGGTCTAAAATGAGTCTCTTATAAGTAGCATATAGATAGGTCTTTTTTTTTTTTTTTAATCCATTCTTTCACCCTATGTCTTTTGGTTGGAGCACTTAGAGAGTAAGGTGATATAGTTTCACCTCAGAAAAGAACAACAGGGTAGAACCTGGAGGTCAGAGCCCAATCTGTGTCAGTTCTTTTGTAGAAATTACTTTCCCCCTTGACACACCATATTGAAAATGAGGTTATTCCTAGACTGAATATTGCAATTTTGGTAAAGGTATTGGTGGATGATTTTGGGAAACTGTTGAAGATTTTTTTTCTGCCTTTTTGACATTTTTGTTGAAGTATAACCTACATATAGAAATGTACACAAACCCTAAGTGGAAGAATGGATTTGTAATAATATACCTGTAAGTAGCACTGGGATTGAGGAACAGAACATTACTAAGCATCCCAGAAAACTTCAATATGCAATCATCTATTTATTTTTCCCCTAGGGTAATCACTATTTTCATAGGGTCCTGGGATCAAGTCCTGCATCAGGCTCATTGCTCAACAGGGAAACTGCTTTTTCCTCTGCTTGCCACACCCCTTGCTTGTGTTCCCTATCTCTCTCCCTTTCACTCTCTGACAAATAAATAAAATCTTTTCTTTTGAAGAGTAGATTAAATAATCAGTGTCCTTTATAATATGTTAATAGAAATTAGCCATTAAATTCAAGAAAAAATAGGAAGATGACAAAGAAACTGCAAAAACGTTGGATTCTTGTGACCATTGAAATAAAATAATCCAAAGCATAGTACAGTTTAGCTGAAGGGAGTGGATCTAGCTTTGAATTTATTATTGCTATTTTTAAATGAATTAATAAATAAATATTAAAAATTATCATCTAAAATGTCTAATATAGTAAACATGGAGAAATAAAATCTCCAAAAATGCTTTGATATCTTCAGAAACTTTTAGGAGTTGTAAAAGGCTCTTGAAACCAAAATTTGAGAACTACTACTGTCTTAGTCTCTTCAGAGAGAGAGATAGAGAGAAATTCCCAGGAACTGCTAGCCCAGAAGCTATAGAAGATTGCAAATTTGTATTACTAAGAAGAATCCTTGGACAAATCACACTAGTTTGATAATTTTAGTTGAAAACAGAAGAATGAAATTCACTGAAGTCAGAAAGAATTTTAGAAGAAATCTAGTGGAAAGACTTTCTTTGCTTTATTAGCCTCAAGATGAAAGAAATAATAACAGAGGCTTTTACATTACCCAATATGAGATTTCTTAATGAAAATTTGAGAAAAAATTTAATTTTCTTGCTTTAGAACATGCTCAGTACTCTATAGGCAAGGAGAGTGACCCCTTCTCATAGCCCTATATAAATAATTAAGCCAATTGAGACTCTCATTTTTGTGATCAAGAATAATCATTGTAGATTATGTATAATCAAATTGGTGTGGTCACTAAGAAAAAGAAAATATTTACAGCTTGGAAGTAAAGAAAAAGTGTGGACAGTGTATCCTTTCAAATTTATACTGAAACTTCCACAACAAATTATTTAGTGATCTAGAATAATGTACCTGTGGTTGATGTTGCTATTAAATAAAGGCTCACACAGTCATAAATTACATGTTAATTTGTAGGTTTTATCCAATAGAATTGCAAATATTTCTGTCTAGTAGAAAAATAACCCCAAAGGTTATATATTGTTCTTTAGGTCATTAATCATTTCCCCCCTCCTCTGGATAAAGTATTTCAGAATGCCTTTCATGGCAAATCATTCTTCTAATTTTCAGTTGACCCATGTCGGCTATCTGAACCCATGTTCTCTCCTTCATTAATGAGGTAAGTAAAATCCTTGCCCTGTGTTCATTTCATATGTGTATAAAATCTTTTAAAAATTTTTTGAAAAGGTTTAAAACTTAAAAAAATTATATTTATCTTACCAGCTATAAATGCAGTGGTATATTGGAGCATTGGCTCTAAATGGTATATCAGAGCATTGGCTCTAAAGAGCTGATTGCATTTTTTTCCAATTTCTCACTCATATCTGTAAGGTCACTTACAAGAAAATCAGCCATGGTGGGGAGATTTACACCGAAATAATCGGTATAAATCAAAAATTGTGACTTTTTATTATTCTTGAAGAGTCAATTTACCTATATGCTATGCATGTAACTGAAAACCACATTATTTAATTTGATTGTTTTAAATTTTTAAAATGTAGTTCTTGGATGTGTTTTGTTTTTCTTTTTTTCACCAAAAATATTTCTTAGAGTTATCTATATTGTTACATCTAGCTGTAGTTCACCCTCTTACATTGATGTATTATATCTATATGTGAATATTCCATTTATCCATTCCCTTGCTAATGACCTTTTGTGTTGCTTCCAGTTTATGTCATTACAAACATTATTGTTTTCATAGCTACAATCACAAATGTACATTTATATGAAATGCCTGTTTGAATCTTATCTATTTATTTACTAGGTTTTCTTTATTTTAAGCTGATTTATGTGATACATACACACATAAATTAGAAACATAGAATACACACCCGTGTGTGCGTGCGTGCACACACACATGCAGTCTATGAGCTCTATTTGTTTCAAAGAATTTCTTCCACTCTGTGGCTTGCATTTTCATTTTCTTAGCAGGGACTGTGGAAGAATTCCAATTCTTAATTTTTATATAGTCCAGCTTATAATTTTTCCCATTAAGTTTCAAAATTCTCTTTGTATCTTTGTCTATCCTGAAGTCAAAAATATATTTAGATTTTACTAAGTCTCATAAAATTCATATTGTTTTTTTGCTTCAACATTATTTTAGACATATTTAGAAAACTCACCATAACTTAATGTTTTTTCAAAAATCTGCAGCAGCATTAAGTTTCATTTTGTTCCCACATTGGTAACTTTTCAGTAACCTTTATTCAGAACACTATTACTTTCCTATCACACTGCAGTAATACATTTAAGGGTCCACAGATAAGTGAGTTTGTATCTGAGCTCTTTATTTTGCACCATTTGTCTAGCTCTCTGTTCTTATGCCAATGCCATATTGTCATGTTTGTTGTAGTTTTATAATTAGTCTTGACATTCAGTAAAGCAAGTCTTCTCATCTTATCCTTTTTCTCAAAGACTATTTTGGCTCTTCTTGGTCACTTATATTTCAAAATAAACTTAAGGTTTGTCTTGTCAAGTTCCCCAATTTACCTTCTGGATTTTGATTAAAATTGAGCTAAATCTAAATTTGGGGGGAAAGTATCAAATTCAAATATTGTCTTCTAACTAATCTGATAAATCTCACATTTTATAGAACTGACAGCTTTATGGGTTTCTATATAGAACTCTTTCACATCATTTGTTACTTTTATTCCCAGGTTTGTGCTATTGTTGTCTCACTACAAATGGTATATATTTTTACATTTTATTTTGTATTTGTTGTTAGTTTCCAGAATAAAACTGTATCTTTTCAGAAGTTTTCTTCATATTATCTTCAACAAAAATAAAGATATACAATATGGTGACTCCTGCAGTTTCCTAGAGAGAAATTTAGAGGTTAAAAACAATGTTTTAAATGATTTTTAAAATTACTGCAGGTTATTTTTCACAAAACAATCAAATTCTAGCATTATTATTAAATAAATAGTGTGATAAGAAAAATTAACAGCATATGCTACAAAAGATAAATGGCTTAGGTATTCTTCATTTATGTGCAATAAAGCTGAAAGAATTTCAAGAATATAACTTTCATTGTTGTTATTTTGCTATTTAAAAATAAACCATTTTTTCCTTTTTGAGGATAATTTACAAATATAACATACTCAAACTACAAATAATGTATCCTGACTAAAATATCCTTTAGCAGTGCTGTTCTAATGTTGGTTTATTGGTTTTTTTTTTAACTTTACTTTCTAACTCTAAGATCTTTTTAGAAAGTATATAATTGTTGTGTCCTTGAAACTGTGAAAAACACATACTTCATATATTCCTTTTTTTCCATTTTATTTTATTTCTTTTTATTGTTCCAAAATTCATTGTTTATGCACCACACCCAGTGCTCCATGCAATACATGCTCTCCATAATACCCACCACCAGGCTCATCCAAATCCCAACCCCCTCACCTCCAAAACCCACAGTTTGTTTCTCAGAGTCCACCATCTTTCATGGTTCGTGTCCCCCATACTTTATATATTCTATATAGTTGTGATGTTCAACAATAATTGCTTTAAAATATCATTGTATAATGAGTCAAATACAATGGCTCATAATAGAGTCCTTCAGTTCAACCAGCATATATATAACTGACTTATTAAGAGTAGACTAGATTTCAATCTCTTAGTTCGAAGAGGAGGCAACTGAGGCCCAGAAGAATGAGTTTGCCAAGATGAAAAAGTTCAGTCTATTTAGGAGACAGTGGAATTTTTATGAAGGTTGATAACATCAACATAGGGACTAAAGAGAGAAGGGAATTCCAGGAAAAGAGACCAGTAATAACAAATGTCTGCACATAGAACAGCACAGGAGAACAGCTGGGAGAATATGAAATAGTTTAGCTTGAATAGAATACAGGTAACATAAGGGAAGTGGAAAGAAATAGTGTAGGTTGAACAGAAATCATAAAAAAGCTTTGAATACAGAGCTAAAGAATCTAACTTTATTTTAACTCAGGACTGAAAATTTATACAAAGAGAAATGTAACATTCAATTACCTTTCGTAGCTTTTGGATTTAGGTGACCATTTTTTTTTTCCAAGTTCAAATTAAGAGTTAGAAAATGGAAGTTGGGGTGTCTAGCTTGCTCAGTAGGTAAAACTTGTGACTCTTGATCTCAGGATTGTGAGTTTGTGCTCCACATTGGGCATAGAGCTGACTTAAAAAAAAAAAAAAAAGAAGAAGAAGAAGTGGAACTTTTGAAATAATTATATTTTATAAATTAGAAAAAGATTTATTGTCTCTGTTATAGATAATGGTTATACTAAGGAGGAAAGTTTTTTGCTTTTGTTTTTATTAAGTCCTTGATGATGTAGAATAATGGAGGTCATTTTTCTATTGCTGGCAGGGAAGGACTGGGTGCCGAAAAATGAATGATTAAAAAGCAGTTAAATATCAGGTAAAAATGAGTGTAATCACAGAGTGATATGAAGAGAATGGCTTAGGAGGCACTATTTATTGAATATTTATGGGAGACCTCCCTGTCCTTAGAGATATAGTTGAGCTAAGATCTTAAAAACATGAAGGGCCAGCCAGGAAATGATTTGAAAGCAGAACCTTCCAGGAATGGGAAGGAACTAGAACAAAGGCCACAGCATAGAAATGGACTTGTCTGTGAGGCCCAGAAGGAAGGACAATGGGCTAAAGATAAGGAACAAGAGAGGTAGTGGCATAACAGAAGGCTAGATCTTACAATGCCTCATAGGCTACTGTTGAAGATTGAGGCTTTATTTGAAATCTGTTATAATGCATTGAAGATTATGATTTAGTACCACCTAATTATGTTTTATAAGGATCACCCTGGAATGCTCTTGCAGGACTGACTGTAGTAGCAGCGGTAAAAGGAGGGAGTCTATTTATTCCATTAATTTCAGGATATCCTTTCAAGGTTAAGTCAATAGCACTTGACTGAATGTTAGAAACCATAGAAAAATAGAAATCAGGGAAAATTCACAGGATTTTCAGTCAAGTCATTAAGTTGATGGGTATTTGCTTTTTTTTTTTTTTTTGAGATGAGAAAAACTAGAGATGAATACTTTCTGAAAGAAATATTCAAATGTTATTACTTGTACATAAAACTTGAGATGCTTACAAGACATTAAAGAGATTTCAAGTAGCTGGAAGCTCAGAAAAGTCTTGGCAAGTGATATGAATTTGGGAGTTATTGGCATATGGGTGGTATTTAAATCCATGGCCATGGCTGAGATTACTGAAAGTAAACATTATTTTCATGTCTATTTACATATTTTCTTACCTCATTGTCAGTATTTCCACACAGTTAAAGCACCTTTCTTTCACTAGTGCTCATCCCAGTTCATTTAGGTGCCTAATTATTGATTACCACTGAATATAACAAAATTGCTATGGGACAGCTACACAACAAGTTTAGTTAAAAGGTATTTGTTGAAATCTCTGAGCTCTAATAAACATGACATGCTTACTGGTGTACTAATAAAGGTTTAGTTTTACTAAAATAATTTAATTTTCATTCCCCAGGAAGAGTTTAATAAACATTTGAATTAAATTGGTAGCTTAAAATACTCAGTATAATCAGGGCAGCAATAGGAAATGTAATTGTGACTCACAGGAGTAAAAGTGAACAGTGATCAGTGATCAGGAAGAAGAAAATTTATAGAGAAGAGGAGAGATCTCTGGTGCTGAATAAATGATCCCCATGAGGTCAGGAGTCAGAATTTTAAAATCAAGATTTACAGCACATTAAGGTTGATGGCATTTTCTTCTCTTACTTGTCTAAATTCAGAGATGAAATGAATGGAAGGTGAGTAAATGATGCTGGGTGGATTTCCTTCCATTCCTGTGGGAAGGGAAAAAAAAATCTGTAAATAAAACCTTCCAGATTCAACTCTCTGTTGAACTTGATTTTAGTTGCTACTACATAGAAGTTTATAGACAATTGTTGTATTGATAGGTGAGTTATCAAATGCCCAACACTAAAGATTTAGCATAATAAAGATATCCTAATTTGGATTCAGGAAAATTTGGAACGTGGAAATTTTGAATGAGTTTGGCAAGACATAAATGCTGTTTTATCACAAATGACACAGGCTGTGAACAGATGCGGAGGACTGAAGTAGACGTTCTGTCATTCTTGGAAAGTTCCAGAGGTGTATACTCCATAGAAATACTTCAGGAATTTTAGGACTGAGGACATTTAGGATAGGAACATTTAAGATTTTAGGGAAGAAACAAGTAAACAATAGGGTTGGAGTGGAATATACTAGGGGTAACGGCTGAATAAACGTTTTCTATGTTGGCAAGACTTTACAATGTGTGAGAATCATTTCTTGAGTGCTTCCTATACGTCAGTTACTGTATTAACTGCCATGCTTTACTTCAGGCAATCAATTCAAAATCCTATAGAATAGGGAATATAATAATGTTTATTTTAGCGATGAAGAAAACTGAGGCTCAGAAATCATACAATTATTAAATAATTAAGCTTGAACTTGAACCCAGGCCTTAATTCCAAAGCCTATGTTCTTAACCTTTGTATATTCTGATAAAATGGATATTTGAGTATGTCTAAGGTAAAAATCATGCAGAAAATTTGGTTAAGTAATACCTGACTAATGCTTTTTATTTTTCTAATCTATCATCCCTTGAGTACCCTTTACTTATAAGACAAAAGGGAGATTGTCCAAATAGATCTAATCTAATCACACTAGCCCTTAAATGTGGAGGCAGAAGGGGAAGTCAGGGAGATGTGAAATGTTAAAAGAGCTTGACCATGCTGGCTTTCAAGACAAAAAGAATAGTATTAGAATAAATGCAACTGGCTTTAAGGAGCAGAGGAAAGCCCCACCCTGGTACCCCTGTGCACCCAACTGACAAAGAGTGAGGTAGTGAGGACTTTAGTTTAACCCATACAAGGAGCTGCACTCTGCCTACAACATACGTTAGCATGAAAGCAAATTCTTGTGCAGATGCTCTAGAAAGACTAGCTCTACAGTCATGTAATTTTGGCCTGGTGAGACCCCGAGCAGAAGACCCTGTTGAGCTTGCCTGGAATTCGGGCCTACAGAAATTATGAGATAATAAATGGGTTGTTCTAAGTTGTGATAATGGATATGCAGTGTAAGAAATGAATACAGTGAGACATAGTCAATATACAGAACCCTAGTTTGCTTCTTTCTTTGGAGCCAATGAGGCAATTAAATGGCTTTCTCTAGAGAATCAGGAATCAGATGGGCTCTAAGAGATTTCCAACTCCATACAGTAAAGTTGGCAAAATAAGGTCTTATTTTCAGTGCTTTTATTTATTTTTTAAAGATTTTATTTATTTATTTATTTATTTGAGAAAGTGACTTAGTGAGAGAGAGAGAGAGTGAGAGTAAGAGAGAGCACCAGCAGGAGGTGAGAGAAAAGCAGGCTCCCCACTGTGCAGGGAGCCTGACATGTAGCTTGATCCCAGGACTCTGAGATAATGACCCGAGCCAAAGGCAGATGCTTAATCAACTGAGCTATCCAAGTACCCCTGTTTTCAGTGCTATTAATGGTCTTTGGTACCTATATCAAATTTGAAATCTTGTCTCCAACATCTAAATGCTAGCAAACCTTAGTTGAATATTATGACATTTCTATTGAATGAGGATAGTGTTGTCAGGTGGGACCCAAAAATGGCATTTTATAACTCTTGGTTTTAACATCAGTTGACAAAACACAGACATGCCTGATAAAGCCACAAGAAATCTCTCCCTTCAGAACTGGGCACTGTGTACTAAGTAAGACTGAGTATGAAGAAATATTAACATGAAAAGAATAAACTGGGCAATTGTCCTTTGGGGACGAACCACACTGAATATCTGCTTTTAAAATTAAATGATTTTTGTCCATCTCTCTATAATTTAATATAAATCCAGCACACACACGCGCGCACACACACACTCACACACACAGCTTGAAATGTTTTAAGTTAATTATCCTTTTTACAAATATGTATATGCTATTTAATCTTGATATGTTCTTAATGAAATGCTAATGTAAAAAGAAAGAGAGATTTGCCTGAGTGGCTTACTTTAATAAAAATTAAATGAATTTCATAAGAATGTTAATATAGCCCAGTCATCCAGTCTCCAACATCATTTTCACTGCACCACGGATGCTTCAGAAACAGATCCTGACAAGGGACCTCCAATTAGGTGAGCAAGAAATAAGCTCAAGTGAAAATGTTGGTTTTAACATGAATGAGCCCTGAGAAATTATGACTCTAAAAACTTCAGTTTTAATGACACCACTTTGTCTCTTGTAGGCAAGCATTAACAATGAATCCCCTCTTCATCTTTCTTGCTTCATAAACTTTTATACCCAGTGTAGCCTAGTGGCTTCCCTGGGGAGGATGACTCCAATAATTGAAAACTGAGGTCCAGACCATTCAAGTCAGAGCCCAGGAACATCCATTTCTCTCATCTTCATAAAAAACTTGTCCAGGTCAAGAAACTATGAATTTACTCTGCCCACTTGCCAAGAGGATTCTGCTTTAGGACCAGAGAAGGGGAAAGAGGAAGATAGCCTGTTTCTCAGTTTTGTTTAAAAAGGTGTGGATGTAAAGCAAACTCAGACTTCTCAACAAATTAATCTGAAAATATTTCACACTCATATAGCCCTTGCTCCACTGGATAGCCACTAGATGTAAGATCGACTCAAGTCATCTGTATGTCTTCAACACAAAGCAAATAGATGGCAACTAATAATACTTATGATCTTGATAACTAATGACATTTTTCATTGTTGGTGTGTTGGGGGCATATATAGAATGTGCTTTATTCCATTTAATCTTGATGACAACTTCCTGTAATAGAGACTAGTCTTAAACTTAGATATTGAATTTTATAAATGTTTTACCTAAGAAAATCAGCACATTTAAGAACTCAGATGTTTGATAAATTTGGTGAATAAATGACTGCTGATCTCCTCTCTATATGATTCCTCTACTTAACTCCATTGTGATTGGACTATCATTGGGATCTGTGGAATATGTATTTCTTCTAAAGCAGAAAAACAATGTCAGTAATGAAATTTTTATTATATTTTTTTCCTAGGCTAATCCTATTACTAGTGCTCATGAGATTACTTTTATGTACTTTTATATAGGCTTTCCAATTATCTCTCCTTTCTTTTATCTACTCAATTTTTGCTTGCTTGGCTCCTAACTCCATTAATGATTAAATAGATTCTCTTTCACTACTTCACCTATATTGCCATCCTAGCTTATGTATCTGCATGACTCCTCATTTCTTTGTGTATTATGCTGAAATCTCAGCAGATTTCTTTAAATTCTTCACACATCAAATGGGAATCAAATATAATTGTCAAAACCACTTGTGTCATGTTATAAATACAATAAAACATAAAGACCCTAAAATGAGACACTATTTATTTTCCTATTTTATATTCCCAATTTTCTTATTTTTATGTATGTGTTAGTAATTTGACAAACATTAATATAATAGAATATTAAATTTTGAAAATGTAATATGTAAATTATATGAGTTAGCTTAATATTAGCTTGAGGCATTTATTCATGTAAAATATTGGTAGAATGACAATTTTCACCATAGATTATCCTAAATTTATAGTATTAGCAGTTTGTGTCTAAGGTTTCCCTGTCAGCATTTAATTTAAAAAAAAGTTTTTATAAATAAAATTATCAAAAATATTAAAAAGATAAAAATAATACTATAATGAAATGTATATTTAATTCAGCTTCAATAAGTATGAACTGATGTCTGTCTGGTTCATGTGTCCCTCTCTCCCAAATCTTTTTTATTTTTTATTTTTTTTTAATGCTGGAGGATTTTCATACACTCCCAGACACTATGTTATTTCATATTTTCATACATTTCATGCTTTCATGAAGACATATATACTGATAAAGACTTCTGGTTTTTTTGTTAACCAACATGACATTATCAATCTTTAAAAGTATCAACATTGATTACCTAACACCATCTAGCATCAAGGTCATATATATATTGTCCTAGATGACTCAGAGCTTATTTTACACTTGCTTGGTTCAAATCAATTTCCAAATAAGTTCCAAACATTCATATGCTTATTATGTTTTTCAAGTCTCTTTTAATCTATCTATAGTAGTGCTCCTCCCTTTAGCTTTTAAATTTTTATTTGTTGGGGAAACAAATGTTTTATGGAATCTTCCATATTTTGTATTTGACTGCTTCTTTTTTTTTTTTTTTAAGATTTTATTTATTTATTTAACAGACAGAGATCACAAGTAGGGAGAGAGGCAGGCAGAGAGAGGTGGAAACAGGCTCCCTGTTGAGCAGAGAACCCAATGTGGGCATTGATCCCGGGACCCTGAGATCATGACCTGAGCCGAAGGCAGAGGCTTTAACCCACTGAGCCACCCAGGTGCCCCGACTGATTGCTTCTTGATTGGATTTTTTGACTCTATCCCCTTGATTTATGATAGATTCATAGTTAGATCCAGAGGCTCTGTTAGATTCAGGTTCTGATTTTTAGGCTAGGATAATTCACATAGGGCAATGTGCACCTCCTTGTATCACTTCATGAAGCACTTCACATGGTCCTGTTGTCCACTTTTGTGATGCTGAGACTGAACTGGGTTCAGGAGGTGTGATCCTACCTTGCTTTTCATGCAGTGTTACATGGAAAGTATAAGTGTTCATATTTCTTTTTATTGTTGTTGCATGGGTCCAGTGCTAAGTCATTTTCAAGAGGTGCCACATTTTAATATGCATAACGTTTCTGTTCTCCAACTCATCACTTTCAGCTCTGTTATTAAACATAACTTTGGTAAAAACTATCAAAATATACTTTAGAAGTCTTGGAACTTAGGAAGAGATAAGATTTGTTTATTTATTTATTTATTTATTTATTTATTTATTTATTTATTTATTATGCTTCCTTTTTTAAAAAAAAATTTATTTTTTCAGTGTTCCAAAATTCATTGTTTATGCACCACACCCAGTGCTCCATGCGATATGTGCCCTTCTTAATACCCACCACCTGACTCACCTAAGCCTCCACCCTTCTCCCCTCCAAAACCCTCTGTTTGTTTCTCAGAGTCCATAGTCTCTCATGGTTCATCTCCCCTTCCAATTTCCCCCAATTCACTTTTCCTTTCCTTCTCCTAAAGGAGATAGGATTCAGATTAGTGTCCTAGGATACAAAAATGGTTCAAGACACATGAAAAGCAAATAAAGAATGAAAATCAATAATTCAATAGAAGCAAGGAAAAAAGCCACAAGTATGAACCCCAATAGTCTCTAGAAGCACTGGGACTATTTACACTTCCCAAGATATATGAGATTAGAATTTGCATGGAATAATTAAATCTTAAATCTTAAAGGCAAAAATGAGATCAGCACAATGGAGAGGTCCAACAACTGATTCATTCATCAAAAAAATTATTTGAGGGGCTATTACCCAGTAAAACAGTTTAAGTCCCATTATGGACTGAATGTTTGTGTCTTCCCACCACCATGACCACCAAACTTATCTTAGAATCCAAAGATCCAGTGTGATAGTATTAAGAAGTGAGACCTTTGGGAGGTGGTTAAGTCTTGAGGAAAGACCCTCATGAATAGAATTAGTGCCTTTCTCTTTTTTTTTTTTTTTTAAGATTTTATTTATTTATTTGACACAGAGAGAGAGATCACAAATAGGCAGAGCAGCAGGCAGAGACAGAGGAGAAGCAGGCTCCCTGTTGAGCAGAGAGCCTGATGCGGGACTCGATCCCAGGACCCTGAGATCATGACCTGAGCCGAAGGCAGAGGCTTTAACCCACTGAGCCACCCAGGCGCCCCGAATTAGTGCCTTTCTAAGTGATCCACAGAACTTTCCCACTCATTCTGGTGTGTGAGTACACAATGAGATCACTGTCTCTGTACCAGGAAGCTGGCCCCACCAGACAACGCTTTCTTGCCATCTTGATCTTGGAGTTCCCAGCCTCCAGATCAGTGTTGTTTAAATCACCTATTCTATGGTATTTTTGTTAGAGTGCCTGAAAAGGGCCAAGACAAAGTGCTCTGCACTTTTTTCTTTTCCTAAACTAGATATAATTTCTAAACTTAAAGTTATGCAGCATGTTTGATGAAAATAATTTTAGGTTACTGAAGACAAACCACAGTAGAAATGAACATGCACACAAAGAAATTTATGTTCCCAGGAGGAAGAAAAAAGCATAGTGTTGTGTCTGCTTGAGGGATTCTTCTTGTTAAGGTGTGATCTGTGAGTTTATGAATGTGTTATTCTTCTTTTATTTAAACTTCAAAAGGTTAGAGATAAGTAAAACTAGCAAGAGATATTTATTTGTCATCACACTGAAGTGTTAGTATGCCTTTATAAATGAAAATATCTGGGATTCTGTAAAGTTACATTCATCTTCGGGATGGTACTGTGAGTTTAATGGATGAGAAAACTGTGCACAGTGTAGATAGAAGGTCTTGTCACCAATAGAATTGACTTGGAAGCAAAGATTCTTGATTCCATTTTCAGTGCTTTCATTATGCCACCAATAAACTGGAAAATAATGACAGGTAAATTATCAGAAGAAACAGAAGGTGTCTGTAATGTAAATTAAGAAATAAGAAATTAAGATATAAAACATTAAAATAAATAAATAATACATAAAATATTCTAAGTATAAAGTATATATAAAGTATTAAATTTAAAGTTTTGAAGTATGTGTGAAAATAAAATTTTCTGTTTTTTAAAATTTTTTACCTAAAAATAACTATTAGCTATAATTTTTATGGCTGTTAAAAAATACAAGCCATGAACATCAAAAACTACATTATTCTTCTTTTGCAAATTACAAAAAAGTGATATAAAATATCCCATAAAGTAGTTAAACTTTAGTAAAAAGGAAAAATAATTTTAATTAGCAGCCATATTTATTAAATGTAATTTAAATATATGACAACAGTTTTAGAAAACATTTGAATTTTATATTATATATTTAAAATTCATAAAGCATGGTAGCGTATCTCTATCTCTGTTTTGATCGGCATCTGTTTGAACTATCTCATATTTTTTTCCTATGTAAGATAGGACAATGTTCTCCAAGACCCATGTGCCTTTTGTATTGACAGAGATTTTCATTCCTCTCTATGCACCTCATTCTCTGAAGGAACATCTGTCAATTGCAATCTGACTTGAAGAAGTTGGAGTACATGCTTTCTTTTTGATTTGGTACATTATAAGAAGGCAGACTGAATTGCACTTGAGTAATAATTTGGAATGAGGCCCTAAATAAGACTTTTTTTGAGTTAGCTTATGGCTGTTCCAAGATTCAGATAAAACTGTCCACTAGAGTGGGTGATAAATTCTCTGGTTTTCTAATCTCAGAATTAGTAAGAGGACTCTTAAGCAATTTATCAACAATTTCTCTACATGCAATATGATATCCTTGGTATTGTGGGAAAAGAAAAGCACCATACTACAGAATTCCTGTCCTAAAGAAGTTTATACTTTATGGGAGAAGACAGGTGTTTAAGTATATACACAGCAATGTGAATTAAACTATAGCTTGCTACAATTCCTGTCATGACAATTTGCCCAGTGATAAAAAGAGATAATAAAATCTAGGAACAGAGAAATTTCTAAGGCATAAAACAACTTTTATTAAATGCTTCCCCCACACCAAAACATAAAATAAGATATTTTTTATTTATCCAGGTGAAATCTGAAAAGCCACTTCCTAGCATGGCAATATACACTTAGAAGTTTGCTAGGCTTATGTCATATCATCAAGTCTTCACAACATCTCTGAAATCAGTGATATTAACTCTATTTCATTGATGGGGCAATTAGAGGTGCCAAAGCCTTGCTGTTTCTACAAGTTCCCTCTGAGGGAGAGCCAAAGTAAAAACCCAGATAATTTAGACTTGAACATTTGTATACATTTTACTGAGCCATTCAGTATTATTACTAAACGTTATAATTTAAATGGATATATCTCATTCAGGTACATTTTAGAAGTTCTGCTAATACCCATCCTGGATGTCTCTTTAAAGCCTATCCACATAGCCTCTTTAGGAAATTTTAAGAGAAATTATTCAAGATTATCCTCCAATTTTTAAAAAGTAAAAAGAGGAGCTATGGAACTTAGAAAGATTTTCCCCTTTGGGACCAATCTTTTTTCTACATCATTCTGGAAAAAAATCACTTTCCGAGGAAGTAAGATGTAACCTCAATGGAGGTGGTGTTTTGCTGGGTGATACATGCAATCATCATATGATATTACGGGTTAATATTAACGAAGGGATGAAACATACACGGAAACTTTGTGGCCTAATGCCTATCTTCTGCCTCATGGCACACTCTAAGGTCTCAATGTTGGCTTAAGCCTGGCTTCTTCCCACCCTTCCTGCCTGCTTGTCCATCTGGAATCTCCCCTTCATTCTCCTCCTTGTTTCTTTTTCTCTTGCTCCCTTTTTTTCACTTCCTTGCTCATTTCTCTTACTCTTTATTTTCCTCATCCCTTCCATCTCTTTTCTCTCCTTTCTCCCTTTCTCCACTCTGTCTCTTGCTCTCTTTGTCCCTTTTTCTGTCTCCTCACTTTATTCCCCTTTTTAAATTTTTAAAAATTATTTTTATTAACATATAATGTATTATTTGCTCCAGGGGTACAGGTCTGTGAATCATCAGGCTTATGCACTTCACAGCACTCACCATAGCACAGACCCTCCCCAATGTCCACAACCCAACTACCCTATCCTTACTCCCCTACCCCTCCAGCAACCCTCAGTTTGTTTGTGAGATTAAGAGTCTCTTATAGTTTGTCTCCCTCCAGATCCCAACTTTATTCCCCTTTTAAGTGAAAGTATATCTCTCTCTCTCACTTTTAATGCTACACAATAAAAAATAATTCTATCTCCCAAAGTATTTATTCCTCTGCTCTTCCTATTTCTTGCTTGGACCACTTTTTAAATGTATTTATTTATTTGTTTGTTTATTCACAGTCATGAGCCTAATATATGACAAAGCAAGCATTGTAAATCAATAATGAAGAGATAGAATATTAATACTTGTGGGAAATAATCAAGTTAGGTCTTCATCTCTATAATGACCACTTGTTTCCTGCTGGTCTCCCCAGCCCCAAATATTTCCCCTTCCTCATAACTACTCCTCCTGGATTCTTTGGTATAAAAAAAAAATCAGATCCTCAGAGAATGGCTTGCTTGGGCCACTTTTAAATGTTCCTGTGGGGGAACATTGGATGGAAACAGCTGCATTCAAAAGAAAAGTTTCTGACAAGGCACATATGAAAAAAAAATTACAGCAATCACTTTCACAACTCTGGTTAAGCCAAAATTTGTTTGTGTTGCTGATTGTTCTATAGTAAAAACTGCCATCAATGAACAATGCTTTCCATTCTTAGCACATTTAGAAATTATGTAAATTAAAAGAGGAGACAAGAATATTCTGATGCGCTTGAGTATATCTCTGTGTAATGACCACAGTTGTCCCATTTATCTCTTCAAACTGTCAGTATCAGAGGCTTCCAATGGAGAGACCAGATTAAAAAGGCAAATGAATCATAAATAAGCTTGCTCATCCTTTCTGCAGATGACTGTCTAGTTTTTGCTTTAGCTTTATTTGAAATATACATGTCTGGTGGAAGCTAATATGGGACTTGGAAGGGATAATGAATAGGGAATGCATCCATTCATAATGGTAAGAGAGACTTTAAGTGTTGAGGCTTTTAAATTTCATTTGGGATCTGACGTATAGGATTATCTGTATTTGGATTAGAGCTATCAAAATTTCCATGAAAATGGCATGGGAAAAAGATAGTGGCTTGAAATGCAAATACATTCTTCAAGTCAAGAAGTAAATATTTCTTACATTGGCATCAAGTTTTATCTGCTGTAAATAAATGTGTACTTTTGTTACTAGTTTAATCTTGTCAAATTTATATCATTAAGTAGATCATTAAACAGAGAAATATGGTGAGGTTTAGTGTGTGGTGGATAGTGTTGATTGCCTACCTGTTACCATATTTCTCTGACACCCCTGTCCATAAATGTTTGCATGCAATTCCTGAGATGCCGAAGCTAGATCAGGGCAGTCATCAAGCTCATGCTTATGTGACAGAATAAAAAAATAGAAGGTTTTAGGAACCTTGATGAGCTTCTGAATTAACTTTGGAATTGTTCAAACTCTGCATTTTAGTTGGGTAAGATCAGAGACTGGTAGACCCCTATTTGAGATGATGGTTTTTCTACTTACTGTGAATCTATTCTTGGGGTTCCAGAGAAAAGTTTTACTTCTGCAGGAGTAACAGGAAACAAATAGTTACATTTTGACAGCTCGTGTAGCAGTGATGTTTGAAGACACATATCACATTCACTTGGAATGATGTCTCAGGCCTTTGTTTTTTGAAGATTTTATTTATTAATTTGACAGAGAGAGAGAGAGAGAGAGAGAGCGAGCACAAACAGGGGGAGTAGCAGGCAGAGCGAGGAGAAGAAACAGGCTCCCTGCCAAGCAGGGTGGGTGATGCTGGGGCTTAACTCCAGGGTCTTTGGGATCTTGACCTAAGCCAAAGGCAGATGCTAAATGGCTTAACTGCTTAACTGTCTGAAACACCCAGGTACCCCAGGTTTTGTTGTTATCCAGAAAACTATGTAACAATCCTAAATTCTTGGAGATACTGGCAGAATCAAGACCCTGTTTCCTATACCAATGCCCTTAATAACCCATTCTTATATGAACTTCTACTCATTCTATGACCCACTTTTCCTGAGCCTTCACTCCTGGTTTCTCAGAGAGCTTTGAAAATAAGCTATACCTGCACCAATGTCTTTGTATCAAGCTCTGCTTTTAAGTAGATCTCTTACTAATACACCAATTGTTAAATATACCTAGTGTCATAATTTTAGAAATTTAAATTGTATATTTTCCAAATGATCAGAAATAATCAAACTAAGAACGTTTTGATTTTGCTTGGTTAAGCCAACTGGTTGTAAATTGACTGCTGTAAAGGGCTACAAATCTTCTATCTGACTGGCGAAGGATGGTGGGTATGGCTAAGGTGGAAGCCAGTACCCAGTATGCTGATGCTAAGGTGAAGCTCACAATTGGGAGTAAAATTAGATCTCAGAAATCTGAATCTCAAGCATCATTAACTGAAAACCTAGTTAGAGGTTTCCTGTGTGACTCAAAGATAAATGTAATTTTAGTTTAGCCATGATTTTATGAGTCTGAAAGTGTTTCTTACATTCTGCTCACTGCCCAACCTTCCTCCTTCATGATACCTCCCCCCAATTTATGGAAAATCTTCTGTATGGAATCATATCATCCTAGCTCAGTTTAATTGACTATCATATGGTATATGTAATTACTATGTATGGGCATGAAAAAAGCCTTAAAATAATGAGCTAAAATTTCAATAGGGGATGATTTAGTTGATTTTATATTTTAAATGTTTTTTTTGGGGGGGGGACCAATAAATGGATAAACAAATAAGGTATATAATTTAAAAATGAAAAGGTATTAAAGTCCAAATATACATCTTTATCAACTCTATTTTATAAATATAATTTAGACGTTGAATATATAAGAGACATGTAAGCAATTGCAGGAAAATACCTGTGGTTATAATGTACCCTTGTCCCTCCTGGTATCTTTTCATAGAATCATCAGAACTTTACTATATATGTACTCTCTACTAAAATCGTATGTTTATTGGAGGCAGGTGCAATGTCTGATTTATCTTTACTGCACCCACTGTATATTACCATAGTGCTTTACATAAATACTTCATACTTCACCTCCCCCTCACATACACTCTCCTGAATTTCAGAATCATCTGCCTACTTTACATCTGCACTTGGATGCCTCATGGCAACTCAAGCTAACCATGCCCATATCCAAACACTTGATTTCACCCTGAATGAAATGTATTCTTTCCATTGTCCTCTCATTTTAGTAAATGTAAATGCCATATGTTGGTTGCTCAGGCAGAAGTCTTAGGTATTCATCTTTGGCAACTATCTTTTCATCACTACACACATCTATTGCACAAAACAACAACAACAACAACAACAACAACAAGAAACAAAACAAAAATACCTCTATTAGCTTTTCTTTCCCTATTGATCTACTTGACCACTCCTGACCATCTCTACCATTAACATCCTTTTCCAAATCATCTTATGTCTCATTGAATTATTGAAGTTCCTTCGTTATTGACCTCCTTCCTACCACTTTCTTCCTCCTTTACTGTGTATTCCCCACTCAACTATCAGAGCTTCCTGAGTCAAAATCTGGCTTGTCATTAGTGATCTGGACCTCTATTACTTCTCTTACCTTATCTCTTGATATTCTCTTTCTTGTCCACTCTGCTCTAGGACATTTCCTCTTTTCTGTTCTTTGGATCTGCCAAGGAGCCTTTTGTCCTGGGACTGTTACACTTATCATTTATTCTTCCTGATATGGTCTTCCTTTAAATATCTGATGTCTTACTCCCTGTATTAGTTTTCTAGGGATGCTGTGACATACTACAGACTTATATAATGGAAATTCATTTTCTTATAGGTCATTGGGCTAGAAATCCAAGATCAAAATATCAACATGGTTAGTTTCTCCTGAGGACTCTCTCCCCTTGTCTTGTAGATAGCTGCCTTCTTCCTTTTGTCCACACATGGCATATGTAGACATGATTTTTTTTTTTTTTTATTCTTCATATAAGGGCCTCAGTCCTATTGGAATAGGGTCCCATCCTTATGACTTCATGTAACCTTACTAATCCCCTTAAGGGCCTTCTCTCCAAATAGAGTCCCATTGTGGTTAGGGCTTCTACCTACAAATTTTTGGAGAACATATTTCAGTTTATAACATTTTCTTATTCCTTTCATGCTTCACTCTACCAGCAAGGGCTTTTCTGACCAGCCTCTGAAAATTACATTCCATTCACCATCACCCTTTTATCGACCCCCATCCATTCTTCAGAGCCTAAGTTTCACTTTCTTACATTCCAGATAGTGTGGATGCATGTATCCATTTTCTTTTAGGAATGAGGTAGGATGGGAAATAGTTCAAGATCTGGATTAGAAGGTTGATAGAAGATGGGGCTTATGGAAGGGGAAAGGTGCATCCTTTAGGCAAGGGGAGAAGAGTAGACCATCTGGACACCTGAACTAGGCTATGGATATCACTGTTTTTTTGTTTGTTTTTTAAAAGGTTTTATTTAATTATTTGATACATATAGAGAAAGTAAGAGAGAACATGAGAAGGGGTAGGAGCAGAGGGAGAAACAGACTCCTCACTGAGGAGAGACCTCAATGTGGGGATCAATGTAAGAGAGAACATGAGAAGGGGTAGGAGCAGAGGGAGAAACAGACTCCTCACTGAGGAGAGACCTCAATGTGGGTCTCAATCCCAGGACCCTGAGATCATGACCTGAGCCGAAGGCAGAGGCTTGACTGACTGAGCCACCCAAGCGCCCCTGAATATCACTATTAGACTTGGACCAAGAGGGAGCAACAGTAGGAGTTAAAATGGATCCCAATCAGCCAGAGGTGCACCCTGGCCAACCTGAAACTGCATATCCCATCAGTTTAGCTGACACCAATAGAGTGCCTAAGGATGGAACAGTCATACTTGAGGAGTCATCAGTCCGGAGAATAGCACAACACATTTAAGTCAGTTTTAGACTGTTCAAGTGATGGTATGTGCACAGTAAACCCCCTCATACTAGCAGACACTACCTTGAAGTATAGCAGGGGAGAAAGAGGAGAACTGAAACACTGACTATATATCTCAAAGAAACCAATCTCCTATAAGTATATCTCAAGTTATAAAATTAAACTGTGATGTCCAGAATTCGCATTCCTCTCCCTCAAAAAAATAAACTTTGGTTCTTTTTTATCCTCCTTACCAGTGCTTTCATGGGATGCAAGAAGGATCCATGAGAATATGTCACTTTTAGAGAATAAATATTTTTCTGCAAATTTGAATGTACTATGCATAATTCCCCAAAAACTAGAAATCCTATTCCAGGAAAACTAATGCTACAGATCACATATATATTTTGAAGTATATACACGTTTAAGGTTGTTCAGACTCAACCTATGCCTGAAATTCACTCTTGGTTCTGTCAGATCATTGATTTGACATTGATCTGATTTGATTATACGTAGATAGATGATATCAGCTCTAATATTGAGGAAGTAGACAATGCAAAGTAATTAGTCACAAAGCTCTTTTGTAAGCCTCCAATATAATGAACTCTGGGCAAATTAGCCCGTAAGCATAATATCTCCCATTTTAATTTGATTTCTGAGCTCCAGAATTAGGGGAGCCATCAGTAAGATCCGTTGTTATTTTGCCCAATATAATTAGAGGGTCAGCAATTTGATCTTGCCTTGATGACAAAACAATTATCTATGGCATCCCCTTTCCCATTTTGGAAAAATAAAAGCCTGTGCTTACTGAGGTTTCTTTTCTAATTAAGTAGAGCTCCTCCTGGTTTCACAGGGATGGAATGAGCAAGGCATAAATGTCAGAACTGAAGCTCAGCATGAGTATAAAGTATATCCCAGGCAAGAGGACTCACAACCATAGCAGTCAGGATTCTCTAGCACCCTCACCTTATTACCCTCCTGTCTCTGTCTGTATAAACTATCAGCCTTTTTCTTTCCCTCCTGTGAGTGTCACAGTCGCTCTCCCCTCCCACCTCGCCTACATCTGCACGTGAGCTCCCAGCTATTCAGCTCTATGTCTGGTCATTTCATAGTTCTCCATTCCCTGCTACTGGAGTTGGGGGTTTTTCAGTGGAATTACATTTCCTAGTTTCTCCAGGAAATGATAAGAAAATAGAAATCAGTGTAAAATGCTATAACAATTAAAAAATGAACAGTTGTTTTGCTTCTTACTTTTCTTTTCTTTTCTTTTCTTCTTTCCTCTTTCTTTTCCTTTACCATAGCAGAAGTTTGAAATTCTGTCAACTCCCTTGGTAAACCATTCCAATTTCTTATACCCTTTGATGACAAATTTCTCTTAAGACTATTTTGGAATTTTTGACGTTCTGTTAGACCCATTTCTTAGCAATCAGTATTCAATATTGTGGCCCATAAGGCAGTTCTTAATGATGGCTTACACTTAACATGTTAAGTTTCTTTGGCCTTTTGCTCTCTACTTAACAATTTTTGTTTTTTCCTGACTTATAAAAATAGGAGTATGAACTACATATGAAATGGCTGAATCTCTACTTCTATCACTAAATAGACAATGTTCCAAATTTCTTTTTTAAAATGGTCTCTTTTAAAGTTGGGGAGTGATAGCAACCTGAATATACCAGAGAAAATGGAACCAAAACCCACAGTGTGCCTTATAGACTATAATAGAAGAAAAAAAAAAGTGACATTTTTTAATGCTTCTTTGCATAGTGAAATTTGCCAAGTACATGAATCTCCCCTTGTAATCTTTTTTTTTAATTTTTTCAATTTATTTATTTTCAGAAAAACAGTATTCATTATTTTTTCAGCACACCCAGTGCTCCATGCAATCCGTGCCCTCTATAATAACCTGGTACCCCAACCTCCCACCCCCCGCCACTTCAAACCCTTCAGATTGTTTTTCAGAGTTCATAGTCTCTCGTGATTCATCTCCCCTTCCAATTTACCCCAACTCCCTTCTCCTCTCTAACACCCCTTGTCCTCCATGATATTTGTTATGCTCCACAAATAAGTGAAACCATATGATAATTGACTCTCTCTGCTTGACTTATTTCACTCAGCATAATCTCTTCCAGTCCCGTCCATGTTGCTACAAAAGTTAGGTATTCATCCTTTCTGATGGAGGCATAATACTCCATAGTGTATATGGACCACATCTTCCTTATCCATTTGTCTGTTGAAGGGCATCTTGGTTCTTTCCATAGTTTGGCGACCGTGGCCATTGCTGCTATAAACATTGGGGTACAGATGGCCCTTCTTTTCACTACATCTGTATCCTTGGGGTAAATACCCAGGAGTGCAATTGCAGGGTCATAGGGAAGCTCTATTTTTAATTTCTTGAGGAATCTCCACACTGTTCTCCAAAGAGGCTGCACCAACTTGCATTCCCACCAACAGTGTAAGAGGGTTCCCCTTTCTCCACATCCTCTCCAACACATGTTGTTTCCTGTTTTGTTAATTTTGGCCATTCTAACTGGTGTAAAGTGATATCTCAATGTGGTTTTAATTTGAATCTCCCTGAGGGCTAATGATGATGAACACTTTTTCATGTGTCTGATAGCCATTTGTATGTCTTGATTGGAGAAGTGTCTTTTCATATCTTCTGCCCATTTTTTGATATGTTTACCTGTTTCGTGTGTGTTGAGTTTGAGGAGTTCATTATAGATCCTGGATATCAACCTTTTGTCTGTAGTGTCATTTACAAATATCTTCTCCCATTCCGTGGGTTGCCTCTTTGTTTTTTTCACTGTTTCCTTTGCTGTGCAGAAGCTTTTGATTTTGATGAAGTCCCAAAAGTTTATTTTCGCTTTTGTTTCCTTTGCCTTTGGAGACATATCTTGAAAGAAGTTGCTGTGGCTGATATCGAAGAGATTACTGCCTATGTTCTCCTCTAGGATTCTGATGGATGCCCACTTTCACCACTCTTGTTCAACATAGTATTAGAAGTCCTAGCAACAGCAATCAGACAACAAAGAGAAATAAGAGGTATCCAAATTGGTAATGAAGAAGTCAAACTCTCTCTCTTCACAGATGACATGACTCTTTATATGGAAAACCCAAAAGACTCCACCCCCAAACTATTAGAACTCATACAGCAATTCAGCAATGTGGCAGGATATAAAGTCAATGTGCAGAAATCAGTGGATTTCTTATACACTAACAATGAAAATACAGAAAGGGAAATTAGAGAATCGATTCCATTTACTATAGCACCAAGAACCATAAGATAACTGGGAATAAACCTAATCAAAGAGGTAAAGGATCTGTACTCGAGAAACTACAGAACACTCATGAAAGAAATTGAAGAAGACACAAATAGATGGAAGACCATTCCATGCTCTTGGATCGGAAGAATAAACATTGTTAAAATGTCTATACTGCCTAGAGCAATATATGCTTTTAATGCCATTCCGATAAAAATTCCACTGGTATTCTTCAAAGAGCTGGAGCAAATAATCCTAAAATTTGTATGGAATCAGAAGAGACCCCGAATCGCTAAGGAAATGTTGAAAAACAAAAATAAAGCTGGGGGCATCACGTTACCTGATTTCAAGCTTTATTACAAAGCTGTGATCACCAAGACAGCATGGCACTGGCATAAAAACAGACACATAGACCAGTGGAATAGAGTAGAGAGCCCAGATATGAACCCTCAACTCTATGGTCAATTAATCTTCGACAAAATGGGAAAAAATATACAGTGGAAAAAAGACAGTCTCTTCAATAAATGGTGCTGGGAAAACTGGACAGCTATATGTAGAAGAATGAAACTTGACCATTCTCTTAGACCGTACACAAAGATAAACTCAAAATGGATAAAAGACCTCAACGTGAGACAGGAATCCCCTTGTAATCTTAGTTTACTTGTCTTAGCTATAGGTTAACCCCTCATCTGAAGTAAAGTCGCCTGATACCTATTTTAGGGCTTGTGCATTTACCTACCAGTTCTTACCAAAGCCAAATTCCTAGCCTCAAAGTTCTTATGTGTCAGAAAAGCATGTGTATAGATATCTGCTGTGGCAAATTTAGTTGTGTCACATTGAGCAAATTGCTCAATCTTGCTGATTTTGTTTGTATCGGTATAACATGAACCATCATACAATCTTTGTAAAATAGTTCTGAGGATTAATGAATTAATAAAGAAGTTTAAGCACTTTGCATGGTGCCTAGCAAGTATTAAAAGCTTAATAAATGATCATTGCTTTGTTTATTTAGTTTTATTATCATTTCCAATTTTCTCGTGGAGAAGAAATTCTCTCTGGGATTTATGTTTTCTCTAAGGATTGTGTAAAACATATTGACAAGCTATAATTAAAAGGCAATTCTCCTCTTGTTGTGAGCAAATAAGCATTTCTAGGAAGCACTCTTGTAACCTTGCATTTTTTTCTGGTCACTAGGTTACATAAAAAGACTTATTAGAGTGTTACTAAGTGAGTGGTACATCTCTTCTTCCCATATGACATCAGGTCTCCCACAAAGTGCCTGTTTTGAGCTTTTAGAAGAGAGTGGAAATGATTCATCTGTCCTATATCCATTGAGTTGTTGAAATCCTGAGATAATTGTAAAATGTAGTTGAAAATTCTTTAACACTCCTCCCATTGATAGATAGCATTTATATATTTTCCTCTTTATCTGTACAGACTTGTAACTGTTTTACCCAATAGAGTACAGCAGTCCTGACTCCAGGTGACTTCTAAGGCTAGCAGATATAAAGCCATGACATTTCTGCTCTTTTTCATGGATCCCTGAACTACCTTATGAAAAGTTCAACTACAGTGAGGCAGCCATGCTGTGAGGAAGTCCAAAGAACATGAACGGACATTTGTAGCTCCAGGGGATAGTTTCAGTTAAGCTCAGAACTGCAGTCATCCCTGCCCAGGTGCCAGGTATGTGAATAATAAGTCTCCAGCTGAGGGTAGCCACACCCCCACCCCAGCATTTCAGTCAAATTCAGGGGAGTCTTCCCAGCGAAGTCCCCAGACAGTGTGAAATAGAGTCAAACCATCAGTTCTGCCTTGTCTAAATTCCTGACCCACAGAATCTCTGAGCATAATAAAATGGCTTTTGTTTTATGCCACTCACTCATGGGGTAGCTTGTTATGCTGCAACTTATAACTGGAACACTCTCAGGATTTTAGTAGATCTGCTGGGGCAGAGAGGTGATTATGGAATGATCAGTTAAGACTTTCCCAAAGAAATCTATTCAGATGAGGACAAGGAGAGCTTGGAGTACAGAGTGGGGTCAAATAAACAACTTCAAGGGAACCTGCTATATGGTAACATAAAGGATTGAGAAATTAACTTCAAGAAAGTCTTAGGGAACTAGTGTAACAGAATTCCAATCTCCTAAGAAGAAGTTGTGGAGGAAAATATTCAATAGAAGAACACCACACAGATTTAAAAACAATCCATATAATCAATTACTGAGGAACCAGCAAAAATATCAATTGGACTGTATCAATTAAAACTGATCTGTGCGTTTTACTGATTATTGCCAGATTTCTTAATTACAACCAAGATGTTTTATCTGTAAGGCTGGGAGGTTTGAAATTCCCCAGGATATTTTAAAAATACTAGTGTATTCCAAGAAGATAATTGTTCTTTCATGTTAAACATATATCTCCATTAAAAATTTACTTTAGTATTAAAATTTAAAAACAAAATACACATTTTCTCTTTCATAAAATATTCACATATACCTTCAGAAACAAGATCTATACATTATAGATTAGTAGTCAAAAACCTATAAGGGTATTTGACACATGGCAAAGTAACTCCATTTGGGAATAGTGACAAGAGATTTCAAAAAGAAACCAAGCATTCCAGTTGAAAAGCTAATCCAAATGTGAGAGTTTTAAAAAATGCTTTGCTTTTGGGGCACCTAGATGGCTCAGTGGGTTAAGCGTCCCACTATTGATCTTGGCTCAGGTCATGCTCAGGGTCTTGAAATCAAGCCCTAAGAGGTTTCACACTCAGGAGGAAGCTTGCATTGGATTCTCTCTCCATCTCCCTGTGCTCTTTCCTTCTAATTCCCCAAACTTGCACACATGCTCTCTCTCTCTCTCTCTCTCTCTCTCTCTCTCAAAAAACAGACAAAAAAATGCTTTGCTTTCTTTAATATGATTTGAATGTTTCCTAAATGAATGCAGATGTTTTTTCTAACAGATCTATGTCAAATTGTTAAAAGATACATTGTGGCATGTATGCATAAAAACAACATACAGACATTTGGCATGCCTTACATTATCATCAGATTTGGAGCTACCTGCAGAACACAATAGTCAAGAATATAATAGTTCATGGTTCTTAGATAAGAAATTATTTATTTTTCTTCAACTCTGTCCCATATATGCCTGTTTATGCTTCTAAATTTTGTTGGTGAGCATCTAGGCTATTACTGGGCAACATTTTACCACTGGCTAAGATTTTTGTGGTGAAGATTAGCATCCAGATGCAGCAATCTTTTTTGTACCTCCTGCAGGAAGCACACACACAAAGATGGAAACTTTCAGGATGTTACCCATGATCCTCAGCTGTAAACAGGGATAAAAATTGAGACTAGAATCTTTTCTGCAGATGATCCATTCTTTGGGTCAACTTGGGAATTGTGGGGGTTGTTAAAACTTTCTTACACATCCTGGCTTAAGTCATAGTCCTAAATCAATTTTTTTTGCATAATTATGCATAAAGGCTTATAAATTTGCAAACCATTTGATTTTTGATTGATTGCTTTTGTTCTATTGAGACATCTTTGGCATATAAAGTTAGAAGGTATTGAAAGGGGCCATCGGATTTTCACTTGATTTTTCTTTTTGCCTCAGTTGGAAAAGAGGGTTGGAAGAAGGCTTGAGTACTAGGATTATTATTAATCCCTAAACAAAGGCCTGAGAGTATTTTATAAACTGCTTGGAGAAGACTTGTCCTACATCTTCAGAATAAGAAGAGATGTAAACTAAAACTCATTTGATAGCCAGGCCTTGCAACTTTCATGTTTCATGAAAGTGAGTGCCTTGGTTCCAACTCTGGCAGTTTCCCAGAAGAAAGTTCAGAGGTAACTTTGAAGTGTTGTTACAGATAACATCTGTATTTGATGTTTTCAGGAGACAGAGCTTTTGAGTATATATTTGACATATTACAGAAGTATATCCCACTGATAATTTGGGGTTTTTTTGTTGCCTAAACATATAATGGAAGGCATAGTATTAATCTTCATAAGCTCCTATGTTGGTTTCCTAGAGTTAGCATTACAAGGTACCACCAACTGGGCATCTTAAAACAGTAAAAATTGACTATCTCATAGCTCTGGAGGCTAAAAGTCAAAGATCAAAGTGTTAGCAGGGCCATGTTCCCTCATGAAACCTGTGAGGAGAATCCTTCTTTGCTTCTTGTCAGCCTCTGGTGGTTTTCTGTCTGTCTTTGGCATCCCATGGCTTGCAGCTGTCAATCTCTGCCTTTGTTGTCTCATGATATTCCCCCTTGGTGGGTGTGTGTCTCTCTGTCTCTTCTGTTCTTATTAGGACACCAGTCATATTAGATTAGAAGCCTTTTGCACTCCAGTATGACCTCATCTTAATGGGTCAATGCAATGATCCTATTTCGAACTAAGGTCATTCTGAAGTACTGGAGGTTAGGACTCCAACAGAACTTTTAAGAGTATGCAATTCCACCCATAATGGTCTCCTAAGAGTAATTCTTAGCTTTATTTTAGTATACAGTTTTAGATCACATTTTCTTCCCATTTCCTAAATTGCAACAGTTAGAGCAAATTATAGACAGGCACATTTATGTATAGTCTAGTATTTCCAAAATATATAATGATTTTAACATCTAACTATCTCAGAAGCTCCTTTCCCACATCCTTCCTTTTTATTTTTTGTCTTTCTTTGTCCTTTATAAAAGGGCAAACGATGCAAGAAGACATCCCTAAATGATTGAATTTATCCGCAAATTGCTTCCAGGTGCTCATATCACTTTCTCTCCATCTTCAACTGAAAGACCAAAAAAAAAAAAAAAAAAAAAAAATTCAATGTCGTTGAAGAGCAAAATCATGAGGAATTTAAGTAGTTTTGGTTTTCACCTCATTTTCCTTCTGAAATATTTCTTGTTTACATTTCTCTGGTTTAAATTTACTTACACTTACCATATTACACCACTAGTATCATTGTGAGATTTTTGTTCATTCTTGATTTTTCAGTTACCAACATAGCACGTGGTTCACAATAGGCACTAAGTAAGAGTTGATTGACTTCAGTGTGGAGTTTTCAAGTGCTTTAATTCACTTGAAGATACCTAAAGTATGACAACCTCAAAAGGATTTATTGGTAAGAAAGAAGTCAGAACAGATTAGTTATAAATACACAAAAGAAAGAGTTGAAATTCTGAGGACATCTGTCTATATTCTGTTTTTTATTGCATATGTAAATGGTACTTTAAAGGTGTTTGAAATGACTATTACTCCGTTATAAACTCAATATATGATTTTAATTTAATTGGCATTCCTCCATCTCTGTTGCTTATAAGAAAAAGAAAAAAAGGATACAGTTAACAACTGCATACATTTGCCTAGATTTGCCAAATATTGACATTTTTAAACTGTTGTTGACATTCTCCCTCTCCCCTCAAACTTTTGAAAATAAATTGAAGGGACCATGACACTTTATCCCAAAATACTTTAGCAAGCATCTCATAAGAATAAAGACATTTGCAGCAGCATCCACTGAAAAGTAAGATTAATTCAATAATACCATCTAATACATAGTCCATATTTAGTTTGCACCAAAATTTCATTTATCATTAAAGTCAAAGATCCAGTAAAAGTTGATGTATTTGATTTGTATGCTTCATTAGTTATGTTAAATCTAAGATAGCCCCTATACCTTCTTTTGTTTTTTCCCCACAGCATATACTTTTTCATGGAGTTTATGCCACCTGCCCTACTGAGCATCCTATATTCTACATGTCTCTATTCATTTCCTCATTACTAGATTAAGATTCAACACTTTGGGACAGAATACTATAAAAGTGATGTTTGTATGTTTAGTGTATCAATCTTGGAGGTGTGTAATATTCTATTTCACAATATTGGTAGTGTTGAATTTGATTTCTTGATTAGGAGGCTGGTCAATATAAATGATAAAAGGTGGTATTTTTGGAAGGTGGTATGTACATGTTCAGTTCCTCTGAAACCTTTTATCAAATGGTTTTAACATCTCTTGATGACCCTCACCTGGATAAACTGTTACATGGGATTATGAAATGCTGTTTTTCAATTCTGTCATTTCTTCAGAATTTTCCTATAAAGGGGAGGCCCCCCCCTTCATCTCTATTATTAACATTGCCATCATTGCCATTATTTTTAATATCACTATGCTAAATTCCATGTGTTCTAATCTGTTTATCTTATTATTCAATATTCAACTTAATGGAATATTGTCTCATCTTTGATACATGGAATTCCCAGCCCACTCGCTCCTGCATTCTTGTTTTCAGGCACAATGTTCTAAATTTTCTGTCTAAATTCATAACCATTCATTTCTCCAAGGAACTGGTTTCTTTTTTACTAGGGAATGGGATTTTGAAACCAGTATCTAGGGCTTAGACATCCTTAGGATACTGAGATGTCATTATTTCTAAGCCCTTAGAGTGAATACAGTTAGAAAAATAGTTTTACTGGAATACAAACCTATATTAATATGCCCAATTCTCAACCAAACCCACGGCATTTATTCTTACCCTCCCTACTTCACATTTGTTTGCTTTTAGCTTCTTAGTCAGTGAAAACTATGGTTTTCAAAAATAGTTAGTATATTTACTCACTTGTTTTATTCCAGAACATATTAAAAATAATTTTGAATCATACGACTAATGCTTTTACCAACAACAGACCTATAAATCAATCTCAAGACTTTTTTTTAACTTTCACTCTTAGAATTTATTTCTTGAGAAGAGTGTTAAAAGGTTATGTGAAATAATTATTTGGTCTGGTTTGCATACTTACAATTTGATATAAAGTTAAATTTTATAATTTCTATTTTTAGTCAATTTGAAAAATTTTCCATACTTTATTCTATATTTTAAATCTGCAAAAAATGGATGTGTATTAAAATTCAAACTACTTAAAAATGATACTTGGAAAATTCAGACTCCCATTCCTAGTCTTTCATTTATACCATCTACCCTGCAAAAGTAATATTTTTCATTAATATGCAGTTTATCTTTCCTATGTTTCTTTTCTTTTTGCAAAAATAAACATAAACCTCTCTCTCTCTCTTTCTCTCTCTCTCACACAGACACATAAACTCACACAATACATATATTCTTATTTCTCCTTCTCTCTCACACAGAATTAGCCTGCTGTATACATTCTTTCATACCTGTCCTTTTTCATTTGACAGTTCATGCTAAAAAATACTGTCACTCTCTAGAGGTCTTCTTCATTGTGCTTAAACATCATGGTGCTACATTATGTGAATGCATCAAAAGCTTTTCAGGCCAGTTTCTTATGAATGTCATGTATATGGTTTCCATTGTTTTACTTTGTCACATCATTCCAGAATGAATAAGTAATAAGCATGTGCATGTCTTGTTTCATGTTGGTGGGAGTGTAGCTTAATTACAATTTCTCATAAGTGCAGCACACTATTCTTCAAAATTCTAAGTGCAATTCTCATGAGATAGCCATGTTCGTAATTTTGAAGAAAATTAATCAAATTCGCATCAATAGTGGTTGCATTATTTTCTGTCTTACAAGCAAAGTCAGATAGTGACGATTTTTCTGGGACTTATCTAAGAAGTTTATTGTTATCATATAAAATTTCTGTTAAGCATTGTCACAGTGAAAAAGATCTTACTGAAGTTTTGTTTTCCATTTCTTTAACTATGAGTAATTTAATGATCTTTTCACATGTTTAAGGGACCTTTGTCTACATTTTTCTGTAAGATGCTTTCCTTGACAGATGAACTAATTTCATATTATAGGAAGTTACAAAAGTAATAGAGTACCCCAATCTTCATCCAGTTCCCCCTAATGGTAATATCTTACATACCATAGCACAGCTATCAAAAAGTCAATTAATCTATTCTTCTCTTAATCTCACAAAACAAACTGAGGGTTGCTGGGGGGAGGGGGTTTGGGAGAAGGGGGTGGGATTATGGACATTGGGGACACAGCACTTTGGTGAGTGCTGTGAAGTGTGTAAACCTGGTGATTCACAGACCTGTACCCCTGGGGATAAAAATGTATGTTTATAAAAAATAAAAAATTATATTTAAAAAAAAGTCAATTAATCTTTTCTAACTATACATATTCAAATTTCATCAGTTTTTCTACTCATGTCTTTTCTTGTTCTAGTATCCTAGATACATCTATTTGATTTTGAGAACTATTTATATATTCATGGTAGAAGTTCTTTTCCTGTGATTGAAATTGCCAATATATTCTCCCAATTTTTCATTTGTCTGTTTCCTCTCTTTAGAACATCTTTCTTTCTTTCACTTGACTCCATTTATACATGCCTGACTATTTGTAAGCTGGTTAAATTCTTGTAATTCTCTCTCATAGCTCTCTCAGAGTTTTCTCCACAGGATTTATCAATTGTCAGACTTTTATGTTTGTTTACTTACTTGTTTTGTCTCTCTCCTCATTCAACTCTAAAAGCATGAATGCAGGAGCTGTGTTTAGTCACCACCATACAAACAACTGGAAGACTGCCTGCCATGTATTAACTTTTTACCATTATCATTTGAGTTTCTTAAGTAAATCATGGAGAAAGTGTACTATAGAAGAAGCCATTGAAAGAAGTGAGATTATTTAGTTTAAAACAAAGAAGGTTAAATAGGAACATGATAAAGATTTCCAAATATTTAAAGAGTGATCACATACAGTAATATTATTTCTTGTATGTAACTCCAGAGGCCTTTCAGAACAGCCAAAATTAGCTATTTTTTTTCTAAAATTAGAAAATGTTTTCCTGGTGTTTTTTCCTAAAATTAGAAGAATTAAAAAATGGAATGGAAGTGTCTTCTGAGCCATGGAGTATTTTCAAAGAGAAAACAGATTTCAGAGAGGTTGGAGAAGAGGTTCATGCATAAAGTTGGTTTGACTGAATAAATTCTACTAAGTGTATTTCCAAAGCTAAGATTTTATGAACCCATGAAAATAAACTTTCAGGGTAAATGTTGATATAACCATTCTCTTAGAAGAAAGAAGTAATTCAGTTTTAGCCCAAATGAATGAATTCATCATGGTGAAATTTTAGCAATTAAACAGCTAGGTGGGAACCTATTGTGGGTAGTAAATATTTCTGGTCACCAAAAAATAATACTGTATTTATAATATTTTCTCAGATCATCACAAGGATCATGCACTAATCTGATACATTTATTAAAAAGTGAAACTATTTGTATGTGCTATCAGTTCTCATCTTTAGACTTGAGCTGGAGTTTTGCAATTTATATAAGAATTAATGAAAAACAGCTAAAAACTGAATTCTAACACATGAAATACACATTCCTACATTGAGTATATCACCAGGTCCTTACGCAGTACCTGAAGCACATGAATTGATGCACAAGCTTAAAGAATAAGAAATTTATATTAGTGCTTAATCTCAAATTTCATGGAATGAATTTTGGGAAATAACATGTCCCACTGATCATGTCAATGTTACCCTGGCATCCCACAGTACCCTTAAAGATATTCCATTCATGGGCCAGCCTGAATTTAATTCCCATCTTACTCACTGACTAATGAGAAATTCAGTGCTGATATTTAATTAAGTGCTAATCTGAGGACATACTTGCACTAAACCTAATATTAAAGTACATGGCAGAAGGACAAAATCTGTGAAAGACAACAGAAGTGAATTATTGAATTGCAAATATCAGAACCTATGGCTCTTTTGCTTATGGCGGGCTACCAATTTGGAAAGGTCCGCCATTTTTCAGTTTTTTTTAAGGCAGACATTCTACATATCACCATATGCTCAAAAAAAAATCTGTGGTTTTATAATCTCTTCTACATTTTTTTAGTTCGTTGTATTTGCCGCAGAGGGTGAGTTTGCAAATGCACCTGCACAGTTTGATGTTTATAAAAATGGCAATTATGATGATGTACCATTGAAATAAAACTTTGCTGGATAGAAATTAAAGAGTGAAAACAATGATCTGCTAAAAACTATTATTTTGTCAGGCATTCCATTCATCAGAATTGCAATTAATTTCTTCCTCTCCATCGTCATTGTGGTTGAAACAAAGACCAGTAATCTCACATCTGGTTACAGATTTAAAAAGAGAACACTTCCTTCTTTCACAAAGCTCTGTAAGTATTGTGTTTACATTGTTCAAGGAGATAGTTAAAATTCTCTGGTGTTCAATGTTTTATATTTATTGTGATTTAGACTCTGGAAAATTTGCAATCCAAGTATGGAAGCAGTGTTTTATTAAAAATAAATGTCTTAAAACAGCCTCCCTTGCTTTTCAGTTGCTTCGAAATGTCTGTGATACTGAGATTTAAAAAATAATGTTAGTGCACTGTTAGCATTCACTTTACATTTCATAGGAAACAATAGCTATTTTTGTACACAAATAAAATCCAGAGTCTGTAAGGGTTAGCATTCATCTTGTCATCATATTTGTAACCCAGCGCTTCATTCTGGCTGAATCACCTCTCTGCATGAGTTCTGTCATGATCTCTGGCTTTGCCGCCTGTATACATTCTGCTTTTCCTGTTGACTTTCTTCCTACTCTCCATCCAGCCACTACTACTAATGTCAGAAGACAACATGGCTTTCCATATAGTTCTTCCTGTAAATAGTTTAAAGTTTGGTTTTATGTTTATGGTGGCTCCCTGACTCTGTTTCTTTACAACAATTACCAACTAGACAACTGTGTTAGTGTACTCTGGCTATATTATAAAAGGGCCCCAGATTTGGTGACTGAAACAACACAAATGTATTTACGTAGAAGTCTGAGATCAAGGTGTCACAAGGTTGGTTTCTTCTGAGACCTCGCTCCTTGGTTTGTACATAGCCATCTTCCCCCTGTATTTTCAAATGGTCTTCTCTCTGTATATACTTATGTACAAATTTCCTCTTATAAGGATGCCAGTCATATTGGATTAGGGCCCACACTAATGACCCCATTTTAACTTAATTACCTCTGTAAGACCCTACCCCCAAGACAGTCACCATCTGAGGTATTTATTCTTTGGTTAGGCATTTCTTAAGACCTTAGGCCCATTTTTTAATTGGATTGTTTGTTTTCTACTTGTTGAGTTCTAAGAGTTCTTTGTATATTTTGAACAACACTCCTGTTGTTCAGATGTGTCTTTTGCACATGCTTTCTCTTAGTTTGTGGCTTGTGTTCTCATTCTCTTGATGTTGTCTTCTGCAGAACAGAAGTTGTTAATTTAATTTTTTAAGATAGATTTATTTATTTATTTAATGGAGAGAGAGAGAGAGAGAGAGAGAGTTCACAAGTGGACAGAGCAGCAGGCAGAGAGAGAGGGGGAAGCAAGCTCCCCACTGAACAGAGAGCCCAATGTAGGGCTCAATCCCAGGACCATGGGATCACGACCTGAGCCAAAGGCAGAGGCTTAACCCATTGAGCCACTCAGGTGCCCCAGAAGTTGTTAATTTTAATGAAGTTTGGTTTATTGATTAATTCTTTCATGGGTCATGCATTTGGTCAGATGTAATTATGTAAGGTGTTTTTTTTTTTTCCTCTGGCTTCTTTCAGAATTCCTCCTTTATCTTTCATTTTGAAAATTTCAAATTTTCAGTTTGAAAATTATGACTAGAAAAAGTTGAGTTTTGGAGTTTTTGGTTTTTGCATTTATTCCCAGTGTTGTTCTCTGAGATTCCTGGATATGTGGTTTACTGTCTGACATTAATTTGGGGGAATTTGTCAGTCATTATTTTATCAAACTTTTTTTTCTGTTTTTTCTTTCTCTTCTCTTTCTGGTATTCCCATTATGCAACTACAAGTACCTTTGTAGTTGTCCCATAGTTCTTAGATATTCTATTTTTTTCCCCAATTCTTGTTCTCCTTGCCTTTTGATTTTCAAGAATTCTTGATATGTCCTCTAGCTCAGATATTCTTTTCTCAGCTCTGTCCAGTCTACTAACAAGCTCTTTAATGAGATTCATATTTGTTATAGTGGCTTTTTTGTTTGTTTTTTTGTTTTTGTTTTTTGTATCTGGCAGATTTTTCATTTTGTTGTTCTTTTTTTAAGGATTTCCCTCTCCATTTACATAGCTCATCTGTTCCAGCATGCTATCTATCTACTTCATCATCAGAGCCCTTAGCATAATAATCATGTCGTATAATTCCTATACCCCTACTTCATCTGGTCTTATGTGTTCTCCCTCTCTTAAAACTGAGATTTTTGTCCTTTGTTTGGCCTTGTACATTTTTTCCTGATAGCTGGGCAAGACGTACAGAGTGAAAGGAGCTGTAAATAGGCCTTTAGTAATGTGGTGGTGAGATGTGTGGACAGGGAAGGCTTTCTACAGTTCTATAATTTGGACTCCGTTTTTTTTTTTTTTAAGATTTTATCTATTTATTTGGCAGAGAGAGATCACAGTAGACAGAGAGGCAGGCAGAGAGAGAGAGGGAAGCAGGCTCCCCTCTGAGCAGAGATCCTGAGGCGGGACTCGATCCCAGGACCCTGAGATCATGACTTGAGCTGAAGGCAGCGGCTTAACCCACTGAGCCACCCAGGCGCCCCAGGACTCAGTTTTTTAGTGAACCTATTCATCTGTATTAGGAACTTCATATGAGCTTCTCAGTGTTTTTCCTCCTTTTGGTGAAACAGTTCGGATAGAGTGGCCTAGAGTTGGATATTTCCTTTCCTCTAAATGAGTCAGGCTCTTACAATACCTCAGCAGGCTATCCTCAGTTAATTAGTTTCCCATGAAGGCAGTCCTTATTAAGAAGAATAGAATGCTCCTGTGTATTTCAAAATGGTTCCCTCTGCCCTCTCCCAGCCAGAAGCCTATGGGGATTTTTGTCCTGTATTCACATTGAGAATCTCGTCAAATTCCTGGAAGTTGATTCTGGAAGTTGATAACGGATAAGTGGATCCCTTATCCACACTGAGCTTCTGGCAGTTTGTCAATTTCACTTCCAGTTTTCCTACATGGGTACTGATTCCTGAGGTGGTTTCTTCTGTGAGTTTTTCCTCAGGTAAGCCACGTCTCCCTATATTCCTCTGTCTCTCCAGTCTTGGGAGCAATGGTTTACTGTGTCTTCTCCTCTCTTAAGGATCCAAGAAGAGTTGATTTTTTTCACTGTTCAGCCTTTTATTTCTTATTAAGGTAACTTCAAGATATATTACATGTAAACCAAGTACCAGAAATATTTAGATGGCTATTTTCTGGATATAGAGGAAAGAAAGTGTGCCCCCGTGAAACTCCTAGTGTGGTGGATGGAACCTTAGCTGCAGAGTTAGGTGCATGTTTGGGTTCACAGTTTAAGTCATTCTGCTGCTTCTCTGCTTCTCTGACTGTAAACATTAACTAGAAATCACTACTGCCACACACACAGCTGTGGATCAAACCTGTGTCACCATACAAGCTTAACAAACTGGCTTTTATAAGTAAAACACCACTGGTAGTTATTGCAGTAATTAGCATTCACAGATTTTCCAATATCATGAACTAAATTTGGAAAAATTTGTATAGAGAAGCACAGAGATAACATTTTTTATTTATTTTATTCTTTTACTGGTTTTATTCATTTCTCCTCTTATATTATATTGTCTTTTAAGATTGAGCCATCAATCTCTAAAATAGAAATCTGCAAAATATATTTTTACCAGAGGCAAAAGGGATTCACTTAGCATTTTATGTTAAGTTAGAAGGGTTGAGACACTTTTACAAGCACCTTATTTGGATATTTATGAAGGTACCGTTTCCCTCAGAAAATAGTCTTTATATACCATTTGGAGCATTTTAACCTCTCTCTTTTTCCCCATTACAAGTAAGCTTGATGACATATGTACATACGTAAGATTATTCTTCTCCAAGGCTCATTATCTCTTCCTTAATGCTTGGGAATTATGATCCTAATGGCTTTCTTGCTGCACTTAATGAATGATTTTTCATGTTCTACCTGTTCTTGTCCAATTCTTTATAAAGAGAAAAAGTATTTTAGGATGGCCATAGATATACATGTAGTGATTCTCCATTAGTAGAGATTGGCAGTGCAAAGTACTCCAGTTTAAGAATATTATGTCTATCAGCCAAAGGGCACCACTCAAGCTAATGGAGTCTTCATTTCCTGTAATGACTATTCTACCCTTTACATGCAAGCAAAGGACAAAATACCAACGAACTACTTTAGAAAAAAAAAGTAGTTAAGGAAAAAAAAAATAATAGGAATAATCTTTGCAGAGATTTCTAGGCATCTAAAACTTGATATTCTTTAAGTATTTCGTCTTTTAATATGCTTTTTCTCTGGTTCACATTAAGATGCTTATTGAAGGGCGCCTGGGTGGCTCAATGGGTTAGGCCACTGCCTTCGGCTCAGGTCATGATCTCAGGGTCCTGGAATCGAGTCCTGCATCGGGCTCTCTGCTCAGCAGGGAGCCTGCTTCCCTCTCTCTCTCTCTGCCTGCCTCTCTGCCTACTGTGATCTCTCTCTGTCAAATAAATAAATAAAATCTTTCAAAAAAAAGATGCTTATTGAAGAAAATTAAATTTTAGAAGTAGACATTATTTAAAAAAAAAAAAGAAGTAGACATTGTTTTTTGTTTCTTTGTTGTTTATAGAACTCAAAAATATAAAAAGGGAAAGAAGTCTAAATAAAACCTATGAGGTTCTTTCTCTTTTTTCCCTTCCACTTGAGAAATCAGAAGACTTCTCCAAAAAACACAGAAAAGTAAATTTAGAGGATGGAAATAATAATAGACTAAACCTGTGTTTACTCAAGAGAAACCTATTAGAAATGTCATAAAACTGCCATATAAGAAATTTTCAGAAATCAATAAAAAGTTTGCCTCAGAGAAATGCAACTCTCTACATATATATATGTAATAGTTTCATGGTGAATATTGATACTAGATTACAGTTTATAAATAACTGATAAAGGTAGCATCAGTCCATGTTTGGTTAACCGATTTAACAACAGAAATTTGAGACATATGAAAGCTGAATAATATTTTTTCAAAAATTTTTAAAAATTTATTTACAGCATAACCGTATTCATTATTTTTTTCACCACACCCAGTGCTCCATGCAATCTGTGCCCTCTATAATACCTGGTACCCCAACCTCCCAACCACCCCCCGCCACTTCAAACCCCTCAGATTGTTTTTCAGAGTCCATAGTCTCTCATGATTCACCTCCCCTTCCAATTTTTAAAGTTATATCCCAGTGAGTCTGAGTTGAGAACTCTGAATCTTAAAACTTTTCCTTGGTACATACTATAATTTGAATACAGTTTGAAAATCTTTTTAAGTATTTTACCTTTATTCATTTTTAATCTCCCCTGTAAATTTAGAAATGTTTTGCATTTTCCATGTGAAGTACATTAAAATATTTATTCTAAAAATGGTTTTGACTAAAAATATATTCATAAAATAGTTTTAAAATATTCTTTTCCTGAAGCAAGTTTTAAAAGTTGCAGATTGACCTGGAATATTTGATCATCAGATTATTCCTAGTGAAATTCTCCATTGGATCCAGAGAGAGAGAATTGTTTGACTAGTATTTATTTCTTAAGATAATAGTCTTTAGCTATTTTTTTAGTCTTTACAAGATAGATATTTACTCCAAACCTTTATCTATCCATCCATCCAACCACCCTCTTTTACTTCTTTATTTTTCCCAGAGCCAGTAGGAAATAGAGAATTTCTAAGATGGTTTAAAGAAAATAAATTAGTTCAACAGAAGAAACTAGGCTAACGGTCAGCCAGTTCAAAGCCAGAAGGGATTGTCACATACTGAACAATGAACAGATGAGGCAAAAGAAACTTAGAATTTTTGAATCACTTCTCCAATTCCCCAGGGACTCATGACTTCTAAATTAGAGCACATTCCACCGACACATCCAGGTGACCTGTACATATAGCTGTAAAAAAGAAGTTTCTCTTGGGGTGCCTGGGTGGCTCAGTGGGTTAAAGCCTCTGCCTTCAGCTCAGGTCATGATCCCAGGGTCCTGGGATTGAGCCCCGCATAGGACTCTCTGCTCAGCAGGGAGCCTGCTTCCCCACTCCCTTCTGCCTGCCTCTACCTACTTGTGATCTCTATCAAATAAATAAATAAAATCTTAAAAAAAAAAAGACTTTGCTCTTTTCACATATATTTATGTATTCACATATATTTATGTATCTATATATTCATTAATTGTTAGTGTAATATCTTAAAGGTTGATGAGCTATAATTAGAAACTACTTGACCTTAATCCAAATCCACAAAGTTATGTGCCAGCTTCAGAAGAGTGAAAATTGAAAGTCTGTATTCAGAATATATAGGAATATTTTACTCAAATTATGAACAGAGAAACAGAATATTGATAGCTCTCAACAGAGCTTTGTTGAGAATATTATAAACTATACTATAAGCTAAACCATATAAACTATAGATATTTACTCCTTTAAAAAGTCCTTTCTAGGGACGCCTGGGTGGCTCAGTTGGTTAAGCAGCTGCCTTCGGCTCAGGTCATGGTCCCGGCGTCCTGGGATCGAGTCCCACATCCGGCTCCTTGCTCCACGGGGAGCCTGCTTCTCCCTCTGACTCTGCCTGCCATTCTGTCTGCCTGTGCTCGCTCTCGCTCTCTCTCTCTGACTAAATAAATTAAAAAAAAAAAAAATCTTAAAAAAAATTAAAAAAAGTCCTTTCTATAATTATTACTTTAACCATATTACATTTTTCAAGTGTTTTTATTACTCTTTTAAAATAAAGATCTATCTATCTATATATATATGTATATATATATATATATTTTTTTTTTTTTCCAAAAAAGGAAAGGTCAGGAAAAAGCATAGTTGAATGCAGTTTTTAAGTAAGCATCTTCGTTTTAAATGAGACAATAAAACATCTGAACATAGGCAAATTCTTTCACTTACTGGTAGTTTTACTTAAATGTCAAGATTCCTAAAGAGGAAATTAAAGGAAGATCAAACTAGTGTCAGAAAAAATTACCATGTATTCTGTGGAAGAAATAATGGTTTTTTGTTTGTTTGTTTTCAGTGAGTAACATGTAGGTTAAGTGTTACTTTACCTTATTCTCCCTTTTAAATTCTTAGTAAATTAAATTTTAATGAATCAGCTTCTCTATAGTTGTGAGTGCTAATATATAATTTTATGGGCATACAGTTTTTATGTGAGCTCCATCACTGTGTCTTTGTCTCAGTTTATTTAAGCTTTTATTAAATTTCCAATTAGTTAACACAGTGTAATATTAGTTTCAGGTATACAACACAGTGATTCAACACTTCCATATTTCACCTGCTGCTCATTCTGTCAAGTAGACTCCTTAATCCACATCACCTGTTTAATCCATCCTCCCTCACACCTCTCCTCTGGTAGCCATCAATCTATTCTCATTCTCTATAGTTAAGAGTCTGTTTCTGGGCACCTGGGTGGCTCAGTGGGTTAAAGCCTGTGCCTTCAGCTCAGGTCATGATCCCAGGGTCCTGAGATTGAGTCCTGCATCGGGCTCTCTGCTTGGCAGGGAGCCTGCTTCCCCCTCTCTCTCTGCCTGTCTCTCTGCCTACTTGTGATCTCTCTCTCTCTGTCAAATAAGTAAATGAAGTCTTTAAAAAAAAAAAAGTCTGTTTCTTGGTTTGACTTTCTCTCTTTCTCCCTTTGCTCATTTGTTTGTTCCTTAAATTCTACATATGAGTGGAATCATATTGTATTTGTCTTTCTCTGTCTCAATTTTTATTTAAAGTATTTGTTTGAATGTAAACATGATTGCAAAAGTATTTTATGCTGTTGAGGTCAGTGCTTAGTTGGCACATAATTTCACAAAGCACTGTGAGTCAGATAGAAAATGTACTGCAGTGGAGAGATCACTGGAGACAAAACTCCTGTGAAAATCCAAGTTCTACTATTTTCTAGTTGTAAATATGTAGGCAATGTACTTAGTTTCTCTTTGGAATCTCATCTATAAATAAGAATAGAATAGAATTCTTTCTCCACCCTTACGTTAGGAGTATTAAATGAGATCGCATATCTGAAATTTGTGCTCTGCACATGGACACAAATAAGTAATAGAAAGTGTGACTTTCCCTTTCCTTCTAATTTCCCCCCTTCAGCCCTTCATTTTTCTCTATTTCCATGAGAAGTTTCCCACTCATTTTTTGGGATAAACCTTTCTTTTATTTTTTTCTGAGAGCCATATATACCTGAAAGTCCAATTTCTCTTTGGTGCCATGCTCAAATAACTAAGGGAATTTTTGGTCTTCCCTACAGTTGTGAACTGAGCAGGGAGGGATTCATTACTTGTCTGGTCTCTGTAATGTTGGCCAGAGCAGTTGAGGGTCAGAGCCTGGCTGACAAAAGTGTCTAAATGTGTGTTTCACTTGGACAATTAAAGTGGGAGGGTACAGGCAACATTCATATCAGTTCTTAACTCCAATTTTAATGAAGAGTTAACCAAATAAAATGAGCCTGCAACATTAAAACCTTACAATCCAACAATGTCTACAAAATTTGGATAGAAAACTGAATAGGATTCCTTTTAATTAACTCATTGGTTTTACATTAATAGTGTGTACTGTATGTCTTACTCATTGGCTTGCTATTTAATATCTGATATCATCCTCAATTTACAGGGTGGTGAACTTAGCTCAGAGATATTTGACTGTGATTTGCCCCAAAATGTAAATGGCAGTCCTAAAATCTGAATGAACAGCTTTCTAAAAAGACTATACTTAAAATGTCAGTTGTCAATGGTACCTCAGGTCTTTGAATGGAATAATTCCTGTTGCTTTTCATTAGCTTTAGATCCAAAGCACATGACAGGCTTGAAAATTCTTTAAAAATTCCCAGTTCTTGGAAGACTGAATTGTTTTCTGAACTATCACAATTATTTCTGCTCTTTTTTGCTTTAGTTCAAAACTGTTTTTCACTGAATGATATATGAATGTGTAGCAACTTAATCAAAATGCCTAGAATTGAAGAGAAAAATAATCACCATCATATTTTGATCTTCTGTGAATAATATTTGACAAGTAGAAATAGTATATAAATAATAGCTAATGGAGAATGTTCAGCTTTCACATTACATCTTCCTTCTGGTGGTATAAATCGTTGTTGGGAAAAATGCCATATTTTATTCGTTATGACCCTGAAGAGAGCAAAATAAATAAAAAAAAAGAGCATTGTGGGGCCAGGGTATGATCAATATGAGATTTCACTGAAATATTAAATATTATGTTGATGATAGATTGATACCTTGTCTTCTCTATTGTCAAAGTTGTTAAAGCTGCAATACTTTGAGGCAAGAGGTGAAGAGAATGCAAATGCACTAGAACCTAGTAAAAAGTATGACTTATTATATGAGTTTATATATGGCACAAATGAAATCATTTTCAGAAATAAAACTACACAGAGAAAGTATCTGATCAATGTAAATGTTATCATGTCTTCTTTTTTGAACACTACAAAAATATCTTGTGGTCATTCAGGTTCCATGTTTTCTGCTGCATAATTTAATTTCCAACAAATATGAAGAATAATTAAAATGTAAGTTAGATTATATCACTTTATGCTTACCTCTTTACTGTCACTTAAAACAGGGTTTCTCAGTCTCAACACTATGGACATTTTGAGCAGGATAATTCTTTGCTTTGAGGAACTGTCTTGTGTAGTGTAGAATGTTTAGTGGTATTCCTGGACTCAATTCACTACCTGCTAGTAGCACCTCTCCCTCCCATCTGTGACAAAAATATGTCAATATTTCCTGCAATGCCCATCCTGCAATGTCACCTGGTTGAGAACCATAACACTAAAGACTTCATAATAACTATAAAATAAATTGCACACTCATTATCCTACCCTGAAAGACCCCAAAATGCTCTGTCCATATTTGCTCTCTCACAAATATGTAATAGACTTTCTTATTCTCACTTTTTTTTAAATTTCTCGAAATTCCCAAGATAATTCCCAAGGTAGGAGCCCTTAAACACTCAATTTGGACTGTTCTTCCGAAGACCTTGCCACAAGGTCTTTCTTGCCGCACATCAGTTGTCACTCCCTGGGGATCTTCCTTGTTCGCCCTATTTAAAATAGTCACCTGGCCCCTTTCATTGTATCACCTCGTTTTTATACCTTTCACAAAACTTATTACTGTATTTTATATTTTGTTTTTATAAATCTCCTTTCACTGGAATGTAAGGCATTTAACAAGTGCATTGGTTTGTTTAACACATTTTTTTTTTATTAAACCTAACATTATTTTAAGTGTGAGGAATACAGTATTAAAATGCAGGACGCTTAAGGCTTAGTATATAAGCTGTAAAATCAAGTAGGATTTAATTATATCAAGGCTGGAATAGATTATGATAAATATAAGAAATGATTTCAAGTTTTAGAAACCTGTATCGAAGGTGAGAGTCATTAAAAAGTATTTAACTCCTATCTGCAATAGGATAATTAGCTTTATTATTACCCATGTGTATGATATGATAAATGAATAGGACTATGTCAAAAGAGAATGAGTGATGTGAGAATGAATAAATAAGAAGTTCCCTAACTTCTTCAGGTATTAATAGCTGCCCTATCTTCTTTCTTCCCACTCTACCAATGCATCTGCCCTGTAATAATTTAACAGGAGACCTGCAATTATCTATAAGATACTTGAAGACAGAATCATGAATTTTCATCTAGATATTTGCAGCATTTTTCAAGTCTTGGTACAAGAAGGGCACCAATACATGTTTCTCTATTGACAATCCAGTGTATGAATAGTATTTGAGTATTCTATCAATAGAATACTCAAATTTATACTCAAATACTCAAATTGGTTTGTGTATTCTATCAATACCTATTGTTCAACTTGATATCAAGCACTATTCTAAACACTATGATTTCTATTATTATGCATGTTTTACTTTTGCTCTGAGGTTGTATGAAAAAATGCAACAATCGTTAAGAGCCCTGTCCACCATTGTCCCAAAACAGAATAAAGAAAATCAGTAATACTAAACTGATGGAACTTCATTGTTTGAGCTTTACTTTTCCCTAATTTGAAAGCCTGCTACTCAGTCAATGAAATTAATGATGGGGAAATTGAGAATCAATGAAAGGAAATGTGTTCTGTGCATTGTGTGTAGCCAAGCGATAGAATTCTCTGACACAGATGAGATCAAGTCAAATAATGTGGTTGGATATGAAAATAGAAGAGATAGCTTTATCTTCATTCATAGCACTTGCAGTTATTACTCTATTGATCAAACAAAGAAGAAATTTATCTTTCGCTTCTAGGCATATTGATAAGTTGATTGTCTTCAAAGATAAATGTGTGATATTTTGATCTTCTGTGGGATTTATGTTGCAGTGTGGAAACAGGGGAAAGGTTGATGTATGGGATTGATTCTAGTGCTTCCAGAAGAGATAGAGATCAGATACCTAGACTGAACCTGTGTGACAAATAGAAGGATCTAAACTATATTCTCAAAGTCATTTAAAAATAAACAATGGGACAGTTGTTAAAATAAAAGTGAATCGAAAGTTAAAACATTTTTATGGTAAATTTTGTTTATGTAAAATAGCCCTGGATTGATAGAAAAAGAAAGAAAAACATTTACTGAGTACTAATCTGCCATAAACATTTGAAGAGGTCTTAACCTAGTTACCCTAATGATTCTAGTAAATAGAGGAAAATACTGATTTTTTAAAAAGATTTCTTATTTATTTATTTGACACAGAGAGAGAGAATACAAGCAGGGGGAGTAGCAAGCAGGAGAGGGAGGAGAAACAGGCTCCTGCTGAGCCAATGAGGGACTGGATCCCAGGACCTTGGGATCATGATCTGAGTCAAAGGCGGATGCTTCACCAACTGAGCCACCCAGGTACCCTCTGGGAAACTACTAATTTAAAGCAAACTATGTGTTAGCAAATATTATATACTCTATGTATTGGTGCAATTTTAATATTCAAAATAATGCATGACATTGTTTTATATCTTCTTAAAATAACTAAAGAAGGGCAACCTGCATGAGAGCAGTAAAGAAACTCATGGCTCTCTGATAAAAGCTTATGTTTAAGCCTCTCAACACCATTTTTCCAAAGAGAAAATTACAGGTCCTAATAGATAAACAATTTAGTTGTGATGTGTCACAGTAAAAGAGGAGGGGAAAACATTTTCCAACTCTCTAGAGTAAAATGACTGTTGCCTCCTTATCTTCCATTTAGAAGCTGCCCTGAGCCATTACTTTACCACAAAAGGATTTAATTTGAACATTTTGAATGTGCTTTTAATAGCAAGGGATGTTTTTAAAAAGGAAATAATCACTTGAGAGTAAAATTTAATTTAAAGATTATCCTGCAAACATTCTAATATTATTTACTGTAGGACAGAATTTCATAAGAGGATTCATCTATATCCCATCCCACTGCTCATTCTAATGCCCCAAAAGCTTTATTCAGAGTAGTTAAAGCATCAGGAAACAAGAGATTGTGTATAGAGTGACAAAATAATGTTTGGTGGCAAATAGATGCACAATATTGAAAAGGGGTAGTGTTTGAAGGGAATTATCAAAATATCAATTTTCTCATTTCACACTTATACATTGAATGGACCAAATTAGTAAAAAACCCTCATGAAATATATCCAGACATAGGTAGTCTTATAGAACTTGTGGCTTGAATTAATCAGTATAGCTACTTCAAATGTATTTATCTAGACAACATCTATTTATTAAACTCATTCTAGGTGTCAAGCAGTTTCAGATGTTTGGTATAAAGCAGAGAAAGAAATTGACATAGTTCTTTCCCTTATGGAGCTTGAAGTCTAGTTGGAAAGATCTCCAAATAATCATATAATAAAAATATACAAATATAAAATGTGTTTACTTTTAAGAAAAAAAAAAAAAACACAAAGCTAGCAAATAACAGGTGACTCCTAAACTGAAAGATCAGGATCTATATAGAAAGGTAGTGTGGGCTCTAGTGCACATGGAACATTCTCCAGAATAAATCACATCCTGGATCACAAATCAGGTCTCAGCTGGTACCAAGATTGGGATCATTCCCTGCATATTTTCTTTCAGACCACAATGCTTTGAAACTCAAACTCAATCACAAGAGGAAAGTTGGAAAAAGCTCAAATACATGGAGGCTATACAGCATCCTACTAAAGAATGAATAGGTCAAACAGGAAATTAAAGAAAATTTTAAAAATTGATGGGAATGAATGAAAGTAAAAACACACCTGTTCAAAATCTTTGGGATACAGCAAAATCAGTCTTGGAGTAAGTACATAGCAATACAAGCCTTTCTCAAAAAACAAGAAAGTTTTCAAATATACAACCTAACCCTACACCCAAAAGAGCTGGAGAAAGAACAGCAAGGAAAGCCTAAACCCAGCAGGAGAAGAGAAATAATAAAGATGAGAGCAAAAATAAGTTAAATAGAAACAAGCAAACAAAGACCTAAAAACAAAACAATAACAACAACAACAAAACACCACTAGAATAGACCAATAAAATTAAGAGCTTCTCCTTTGAAAGAATTAATAAGACTGATACCCCCCTGGCCAGACTTATCAAAAAGAAAAGAGAAAGGACTCAAATTAATAAAATCATGAATGAAAGAAGAGAGATCACAACCAACACCAAAGAAATACAAACAATTGTAAGAACATATTATGAGCAAATATACACCAGCAAATTTGACAATCTGGAAGAAATGGATGCATTCCTAGAGACATATAAACTAACAAAACTGAGCCAGGAAGAAATAGAAATCCTGAACAGACCCATAACCAGTAAGGAGATTGAAGCAGTCATCAAAAAATCTCCCAACAAACAAGAGCCCAGGACAGATGGCTTCCCAGGGGAATTCTACCAAACATTTAAAAAAGAATTAAAACCTATTATCCTGGAACTGTTATAAAAAATAGAAATGGGTGGCGCCTGGGTGGCTCAGTGGGTTAAGCCTCTGCCTTTGGCTCAGGTCATGATCTCAGGGTCCTGGGATCGAGGCCCGCATCAGGCTCTCTGCTCAGCGGTGAGCCTGCTTCTCTCTCTCTCCCTATCTCTCGCTTTCTCTGCCTCTCTGCCTACTTGTGATCTTTGTCAAGTAAATAAATAAAATCTTTAAAAAAAAATAGAAATGGAAGAAAAATTTCCAAACTCATTTTATGAGGCCAGCATTAGCTTGATCCCAAAACCAGACAAAGGCCCCATCAAAATAGAGAATTACAGACCAATAGTTCTTGATAAACACAGATGCAAAAATTCTCACCAAAATATTAGCCAATATGATCCATTGGTACATTAAAAGGATTATTCACCTAGACCAACTGGGATTTGTTCCTGGGCTGAAATGTTGGTTGAACATCCACAAATCAAACAATGTGATACAATACATTAATAAAAGAAAGAACAAGAACCATATGATACTCTCAATAGGTTCAGAAAAAAACATTTCACCAAGTACAGCATCTTTCCTTGATTAAAACTCTTCACAGTGTAGGGATAGAAGGAACATACCCCAATATCATAAAAGCCATCTATGAAAAACCCACAGTGGACATCATTTTCAAGGGGGAGAAACTGAGAGCTTTTTCCCTAAGGTCAGGACATGGCAGGGATATCTGCTATCACCACTGTTTTTCAACTTAGTACTAGAAATCTGAGCCTCAGCAATCAGACAACAAAAAGAAATAAAAGGCTTCCAAATCAGCAAAGAAGAAGTCAAACTCTCACTCTTTGTAGATGATATGATACTTTATGTGGAAAACCCAAAAGGCTCCACCCCAAAACTCCTAGAATGCAGACAGGAATTTAGTGCGGTGGAAGGATATAAAATCAATGCACAGAAATCAGTTGCATTTCTATACATCAATAATGAGAAAGAAGAAAGAGAAATTAAGGAGTCAATCCCATTTAAATTGCACCCAAAACCATAAGATACCTAGGAATAAATCTAACCAAAGAAGCAAAGAATCTGTACTCAGACAACTATAGAATATTCATGAAAGAAATTGTGGAGATGTAAAGAAATGGAAAAACATCCCAATATCATGGATTGGAAGAACAAATATTGCTAAAATGTCTACCCAGAGAAATCTACACATTCAATGCAATCCCTAACAAAATACCATCAATTTATTTCACAAAAATGGAACAAATAATCCTAAAATTTGTATGGTACCAGAAAAGACCCCAATAGCCGAAGGAATGTTGGAAAAGAAAAGCAGTTCTGGTTGTATCATAATTCCAGACATCAAGCTCTGTTATAAAGCTGTAATCATCAAGACAGTATGGTACTGGCACAAAAACAGACACATGGAACAATAGAGAGCCCAGAAATGGATCCTCAACTCTATGTTCAACTAATCTTTGACAGAACAAGAAAGAATATCCAATGGAAAAAGACAATCTCTTCAATAAATGGTATTGGGAAAATTGGACAGCCACATGCAGAAGAAGGAAACTGGACCATTTCCATACACCATATACAAAAATAGACAATGGATGAAATATCTAAATGTGAGACAGGAATCCATTAAAATCCTTGAGGAGAACATAGATAGCAACATCTTCAATATCAGCTGCAGCAACTTTCTCCTAGACATATCACCAAAGTCAAGGGAACCAAGGGCAAAAATGAACTACTGGGACTTCATCAAGATAAAATGCTTTTCCACAGCAAAGGAAATAGTCAACAAAACCAAAAGGCAAATGACAGAATGGGAGAAGATATTTGCAAATGACAGCAAATAAAGGGCTAGTATTCGAAATCTATAAGGAACTTATAAAACTCAACACCCAAAGAACAAATAATCTAATCAAGAAATAGGCAGAAGATGTGAACAGACATTTATGCAAAGAAGATACATGAAAAAGGGCTCAACATCACTTGGCATCAGGGAAACACAAATCAAAACCACAATGAGATACCACCTCATAGCAGTCAAAACAACTAAATTAACAAGTCAGGAAATGACAGATGTTGGCAAGGATGCAGAGAAAGTGGAACTCTCCCACACTGTTGGTGAGAATGCAAGCTGGTACAGCCATTCTGGAAAACAGTATGGAGGTTCCTCAAAACGTTTAAAATAGAGCTACCCTATGACCCAGCAGTTGCACTATTGGGTATTTACACCAAAGATACAAATGTAGTAATCTGAAGAGGCACCTGCACCCCTAAGTTTATAGCAGCAATGTCCAGAATAGCCAAACTATGGAAAAAGCCTAGATATCCATTGACAGATAAATGGATAAAGAAGATGTGGTATATAAAATGGCATATTATGCAGCCATCAAAAAATGAAATCCTGCCATTTGCAATGATGTTGATGGAACTAGAGGATATTATGCTAAGCAAAATAAGTGAATAATAAAGACAATTATCATGTGATCTCATTGATATGTGGCATTTGGGAAACAAGGCAGAGGATCATAGAGGAAGAGAGGAAAAAATGAAACAAGATGAAATCAGAGAGGGAAACAAATCATGGGGGCTCCTAATCTCAGGAAACAAACTGAGGGTTGCTACAGTGGACAGGGGTGAGAGGGTTGGTGTGTCTGGGTGATGGACATTGGGGGGTATGTGCTATGGTGAACATTGTGAATTGTGTAAGACTGATGAATCACAGACCTGTACCCCTGAAACAAATAATACATTATGTGCTAATTAAAAAAATAAGTGGAGAAAAAAATCAGTTAAAATTGAAAAACAAAGAAACAAAAAGTGGGTATGGGGAGAAGATAAAGGTCATGCACTCAAGGCAGAGGGAAAAGAAAAAGGTACTGGAAAAGAAAAAGAAATAAACTTCCAAAGGTCGTTAAGAAGATCGAGACCTGACAGAGAAGTTGTAGCTGAGACCAAATGTGGCCATCAACCTCCAAATTTCAAACTGTTACAAGAACACACGTTCTTCTTGTATAACAAAAGTGCTACAGGCTGGCTATAACTCTGCTGGGTTCTTTTCAGGTCTCAAAGGCTCTTCTGGTATCTGTCTGGGGAATAGTTTGGCTCTCTATGGCTTTCCACTTAGTAGACAGCTAACATGGCTGTTCTCATGGTGAAAAAATGCACTCTACTTACAGTCAGAATGGTAATGGGAAAGAGCAAATAGGTACTGTGTGAAAAAATGATACACCTTATCAGCAACTCCTTTTTTTTTTTTTTTAAGATTTTATTTATTCATTTGAGAGAGAGACAGTGAGAGAGAGCACGAGCAAGGAGAAAGTCAGAGGGAGAAGCAGACTCCCCATGGAGCCGAGAGCCGGATGCGGGACCCGATCCCGGGACTCTCCGGGACCATGACCCGAGCCGAAGGCAGTCATCCAACCAACCGAGCCACCCAGGGGTCCCAGCAACTCCTTTTTTTATTACAAATATTTGTTTTACTCCCTGTCAGCAAAATATACTCATTTCTTCCCCCAGGACACCCAGAAAGTTCAATCACATATCTGACTCGAAGTAGAGGATGCTATAATATATCCAAAGTTGGTATTAACTCCATAACTATTGTTCAGGGAATCTACTTACTAAAATTACAAATTACCCAGAGACCTATAAGCTAAAAATATTCAACATACAGAAATATAGGGGTGGAATGGGAGTGACATGACCTGTGAACCCTTCCATTCAGAAAAGAGGAAAAGACAGGGAGGGCAGAATATTCACAGGTCCTAATCATTTCTGAAATTATTTGGGAAAATGTTGGAATGTTTCTTTATTCCTGTAAGAGGGATCTTTTCTCTTCCAAAATAGTTTGAACTTTCTTAAAACAAAACCAAAACAAAACAAACAAAAAACTGAAGTACTTGAGTCAAGTCACTTCCATATGCCTTTAGCAACTTCAGTGTTTTGTTTTGTTTGTGATATTTCTGTCTTTAGACTTAATGAAGGGTACTTTGAACTTATCAGACTTCCAGACAACCCTGAGATTGATTTATTCCCTATTCTGTCTAATGGCATGGATTTCCTGGTGGCCAACCTAACACAACTAGATCTTAATTTGGTCTTTGTCTAGGGTCTGGGTCTTACTTTGAGAAAGGTTTATGAATTGAAGATAAGAAAATTTGCCTCTTTCAATACTGAAACCCATTGCATGTCTTTCTTTTCTTTTTCATCTGTAACTACAAAAAGGTCAATTATTTTCTAAACTTGTTTCCTGTAATCATGTGCACCTAATAACCCACAATTCATTACTCAAAACCCCATTCATTATGTACATTTTTTCCCTTTCATTTTATCAATTGACAGTTGTATAAAATATTTCAGCACTGCAAATTTGGGGAAGCATTTTTCATTCTTCATAATACTTGACTTGTCACTTGACACCCAGCCTTAAATCCATTGCATATATATATATATTTTTTAATTTTATGGTGTGAAAACCTCTACTTTTGGATTTCAATTTATGTATTAACTTTTACTGGGTTATATAGTATAATAACCTACTTTCCAACTGCAGTTGGCTACACCATATTTATTTCTAATTCATGTTATGTGAGAGTAGTGGGTCAGCTATGGTTCTCAGCTATGGTTCTATGGCTCCACTGGAGTCTGCAGGGTTCACTGGGATCTTATTAATACCACATGTCTTCTCATTCCAGAACATAGGTTAATGGGATATTCTCTGGTATGAGCTACTCTTCTCATAGGAAAAGTCTGAGAAAAGAAGTTCCCACACAAATCATCGATCATATTAACATTTTTTTTTAGATATGACAGATTTTATAGGCAAAAATATATCATGTGGCCAAATTTAAAATTAGTGGGGAAAGGGAAGATGACAACATGAAGAAACAAATAATTATGGACAAATAGTATAATAAAATTTAGAACTCCCACAGTAAATAAAGAAAAGAAGAAAGGAAGGAAGAGATGGAGGTAGGAAGGAAGGTGGGAAGGAAAGAAGGAATGAAGAGGTAGATTAGATAGATAATAGATAGATGATAGATTTGAAATCACATAAACCTACTTTCTAGTGTTGCTTTTGTTTTGTAAAAGGTATGAAATCTTGGGAAATGCTATAACATTTATAATATGTGCTTCTTATCTGCAATAAAGAAATACTAATTTCTTTTGTGTTGGATATTTGTGGACTAAAAACTAAAAAATATAAATAGAATCTGCAGCAGAATGCTTTACACATAGAGGATGTTCAATGAGTATCACGTACAATTTAATAATAATTCATAGCAGAAACTTTGAATAGCAACAGGTTTATTCTGTTTTTATTCACAGTTAACAGAATAGATTTTTTAAAAATAATTTATCTAAAATTAGTTTATATGGAGAAAAAAGAAGGTTGCATATAGAACCTAGTATTTTTGAGAACTGAGTATCAGCTAACATACCAGAAGTTGTTTTTCTTTTCTGGAATTGTGATAGGGACTATAGCTTAGGAGAAATTTATTGATACATGTATAGGTTCTTTACAAAGACATGGTGATTAATTTGAAGGCTGTACCATTTCTAATGGTATTCTTAAGTAACTCAGAACTGATAAGATTCTCAAGAGACAGGCAATAATAATTTCAGACATGAAATATGGAAAAGGATATTTTATATCATGATATAAAATATGAAATCATGATATATACCATTACTCTTGTTTTAAAATGTATTGATGTTTTAAAAATATCCCCGGTTTTTAAATTCTAAATTAAATTCCTTATTTCTAATTCTTTAGTTCAAAAATCAAGCATCATATTTTTCATTTAGGTAAAACTTAAACTAAATATGTTTTTAAGAGCTCAGAAAACTCCTAGCCAATCCCCTTTAGAGGTGAAACTGCTCCGTTACAGAAAAACTAAATAAACAAACAAACAAAAATCTCAGTAACCTTCCCATAGAAAAAATTCCTCCCCAAGAGAAAATCTTTTATTAGGGCAGGAAGGGAGGAGGAAAGAATCAGCAATTATTTGGTAAATATAACTAAGACTATGATTAAAGACCTAACGCTAACCTTCTTCAACATTACAGAAAAAAAATCAAATCAATATTAGAGGATTCTTTTCCTAATTCTATCAGAAACTAATTAATGTATGCAGTTTAAAGACTTTAAGTTTTATTTCCATAAAAGTGCTTACTAATCTCTTGAGAATAGCAATATATCATATTTAAGCATTATAGTAGTTAGCTCTGTGAGCTACACAAAGTTGTATAACACACAACACCCAAATCTCAGTGGGTTATAATACAACTTCTTTGTCTTTTGTTTTTTCATTTTGTATTTTGATTGCAGGCTCTGCTTTCCTTCTCTCTCTCTTTAGGTTCAAGGAGAGAAGAACAGATGAGAGATAAGGAAAAGCAACATATCTCTGGGGAGCTATTAAGGATACTACTTGAAAAAATGATATATATCATATCCACTCATATTCCATTGAACAAGCAAGTGCTATAACCAACTTGGAAGTACATGGGGATAAAGATAAAGGGAGTGGGGGGATACCATAAAGAGATAAAGTATATATGTTTTATTGTTAAATATTTTAATTATGTATTTGAGAGACAGAGAACATGAGTGAGAGGAGGGGCAGAGGGAGAGAGAGAAGCAGAAACCCTGCTAAGTGGGGAGACCAACGTGGGGCTTGATCTTAGAACCCTGGGGGATCATGACCTGAGCTAAAATCAGACACTTAACGAACTAAGCCAACAAGGTGCACTAAAGTGCCTATGTTTTAAAAAACATAATTGATCACAAGCCTTTGTCAGAAGTTAAACATTTTCACTTACTTGATTTCCATTTCCAGGTATTGTGCATTTTTATTACATGTGGCATGTAATTGTTTGCATGTATATGCCTATGTGGTGAGAAAACATGATCAGGGAGGAAATACATTTAAGTATTTCAGTAAAAAGTTTAGAGTGATTTGAGATGTCACTGTGGTGTAATGGGATATGAAACTATATTGTCAGAATGATTACTTTTATCTTCTGTTATACAGAAAAAAGGAATAAACCAATACACACTCAGAGTCTTGTGAGTCAGAGAAGATATTTACACTAATTAGCGTTCCCCACAGGCTCTGGTTTGCCTCTATGTAATGAAGTGCAAAATAAGATGTTGGACTGTGCCAGTAAGTCGTTTAGCTGAGAGATACTACATACTTGGATTGATGTGTTTCTAGTTAGGCATGTCATGTATGAAGGACTGTGGTGATGATAAGGGATTACAAGGTTATAGGATTGCAATCTAGGCTGAGAAAACGTGAACTTTGCCATACCTATGATGTGAAAGGTTTTGGAAAAAAATCTCCAATTTTATTTTATAATACCATTAGCTCGAGGTAGGAACTAAAGTTGAAAGAGAAATGAGTAGCCCAAATGTCTACTCAGTTCACATTCACCACATTTTTTGAGTTTATAAGGTATTGTGACCCAGATCATCTTGGATCTTTCTGAGTTACACCTACTACCTGTTCCATGTCCATTTACATTCAAAATCTTACGAGATTTTCTTTCACTGAGGATTTATTGGACAACTTAAAATACTACCCAAAGCAGGTGATATAGCAACATTTGAACTTATATTGTGCTTTTTGTTTTATTTATTTTTATTTTATTTTCTAATTTAACTTTTAATTTTAATTTTATTTTTAAATTTAATTTAATTTTTTTCAGTGTTCCAAGATTCATTGTTTATGCACCACACCCAGTGCTCCATGAAATATATGCCCTCCTTAATGCCCACCACCAGGTTCACCTAACCCCCCACACACTCCCATCCAAAACCCTCATTTTTTTCTCAGCGTCCACAGTCTCTCAAGGCTTTTCTCTCCCTCCGATTTTCTTTCACTTCTCTCCATCTTCCAATGTCCTCCATGTTATTCCTTATGCTCCACAATTAAGTGAAACCATACAATAATTGACTCTCTGCTTGACTTATTTCACTAAGCATAATCTCCTCCAGTCCTGTCCATGTTGATACAAAAAGTTGGGTATTCACCTTTCTGATTGGAGGCATAATACTCCATTGTACATATGGACCATATCTTATTTATCCATTTGTCTGTTAAAAGGCTTCTTAGCTCTTTCCAGTTTGGTGACTGCAGCCATTGCTGCTATGGACATTGGGGTACAGATGGCCCTTCTTTTCACTATATTTGTATCTTTGGAGTAAATACCCTGTAGTACAATTTCAGAGTCATAAATTAGCTCTAGGTTTTGTTTTAAATATTTTATTTATTTATTGGACAGAGATACAGCAAGAGAGGGAACACACGAAGGGAGAGGGATGAGCAGTCTTGATCCCAGTACCTTAACAACTGAGCCACCCAGACACCCTCCTGAGCTTGTATTATTTTAAACATGTGTGAGATTGACATATATAACTTTAAAAATAATGAACTCTATATAGGTTTTATGTTGTCTATATAAATATAGAAAGTTAAAACCATGTTATGATGGGGCACCTGGGTGGCTCAGTGGGTTAAAGCCTCTGCCTTCAGCTCAGGTCATGGTCCCGGGGCCCTGGAATTGAGCCCCACATCAGGCTCTCTGCTCGGTGGGGAACCTGCTTCCTCCTCTCTCTCTGCCTGCCTCTCTGCCTGCTTGTGATCTCTGTCTGTCAAATAAATAAATAGGATCTTTTTTTTTTTAAATTTTTTATTTTTTATAAACATTTATTTTTATCCCCAGGGGTACAGGTCTGTGAATCACCAGGTTTACACACTTCACAGCACTCACCAAAGCACATACCCTCCCCAATGTCCATAATCCCACCCCCTTCTCCCAAACCCCCTCCCCCCAGCAACCCTCAGTTTGTTTTGTGAGATTAAGAGTCACTTATGGTTTGTCTCCCTCCCAATCCCAATAAATAAATAGGATCTTAAAAAAAAACATGTTATGATATAAACTGAGGAACATTTTGAGACACCTCAAGTAATATCATCACAAAATATTAAAATAGAAAAAGCACTTTAGCATTCATATATATTTAACAATAAGTGCATTAACTGCATATAATATGTCTAATACAGGGATATGTCAGTGTTGGGAAAGCAGCTTGGAAAAAGAGGATAGGTGGTATTTTGGAGGCTATAGTCTTATCAGAAAAACAATGGAAATTACTTAGGAACTGGTGATTTTAGCAAAGGAGAAGTCAATAGCATCATGGTAACAGGGGAGAGAAAGAGAGGGAGAATACATTCAAATTCAGCAATGATTAATCTCAGCTTAGTGCTTATTCTACAACACCTACTATGTCTTGTGACTCATTTTTAGAGTTTTCAACTTTGTCTTTATCTGGTAAAAACATTTCCCAATCCTAATCATACTGATTAGTGCCTATCATCTCTTTTTCAGCCAATCTTATTTTAATGACCCTTTAAGCTATTTTCATTTTTTGCTATTATCAAATAATATTTCAATGTACATCCTTTATATGACTTTTTACCATATGCACAAACACATCCCTTGGGGAGAATACAATGTAGAATTGCTGAGTATAAGGATTTACACACTTTGAATTTTAACTGATATCACCAAATCACCTTTGAAGAGTAGCTGTACCAATAAATATTCTCAAAGTTTCTCGCACTCACCAATAGAGGATATCTTTAAGCATATAATTTCTGTCTGTTTTTTTATGTGAAAATTGTTTCTCATTACTTTAGTGTACATATCTCTGATTTCTATTTTGAGCAGTCAAATCTGTCGTTTGCATTGATTTTTATTTTATTGCTCTGTGCCTTTATTGATCATAACACTTAAATATTCCTCAATTTTGGCTGTATCAACTTATCTCTCCCATTGTCATTCTAGAGAATACTGTGTTTCCTCACATGGATCACTGCAGCTTCCTAACAGCTATCTCTGTGTTTACTGATCAACACTACCCTTCAATCAGTTTGCCACATATAGTTAGAAGAACTTCTACAAAATGTATATCTGGCCACAGCTTAAACCATTTCGATGGTTTCACATGGCTTTTAAGATCAAGACCATTCTCATGAACTTAGGCAGAGACCCTATCTGAACTTGTCCCTGACTTTCTTCAAAGCTTCTCCTCAGGTAATGTCTTCTAGCCGTGCAGATCTTCCTTTAGTTCCTGTAGTGTGCCATGTCCCTTCATGCCACCGTGCCTTTGGACTTAATCCAGACTTTCAGCATAGCTGTCGCATCAACTTCACCTACTTAATGTCTACTCACCCTTCAGATCTTGGACCACTCATAACTTCCTAAGACAAATCATATCTAAATTCCTCAACTAAGCCCAACTCTTCCATCACATGTTCTTCTTTGCAATACCTATGTAAGTTTTTGTTTATGTAATTTTTTTCTTTTTCTTTAGTATCTGTCTTCCTTGAAAGACTCAAAGTTCACTGATGTCAGAAATGGTATCTGTTTGTGGTAGGCATTGCATTGTTTTAACTAGTATTTTATAGTGGATGGTGTATACTACATATTCACTGATTTAACAAATCAATGAATATCCCAATAAATATAACCCCTCTATATCTTCTGGCCCTTATTCTAGATCTTGATTATTTACATAATTTATTTTAAACCTTTCTATATCCTACAATATACATGGAAGGCATTTAACGCTTCTAGGTGTTCTTTTTTGGGCATATTAAACAGGTGTTAATGTAAAGTCTTTAACTGAACTTATTTTTCTTTTTAATTTTTTTAAAGATTTTATTTATTTATTTGGCACAGATCACAAGTAGGCAGAGAGGCAGGCAGAGAGAATGAGAGGGAAGCAGGCTCCCTGCCAAGCAGAGAGCCTGACGCGGGACTCAATCCCAGGACCCTGAGATCACAACCCGAGCCGAAGGCAGCGGCCTAAACCACTGAGCAAGCCAGGCACCCCTAACTGAACTTATTTTTAAGTAATTTCTAGTTATTGTCTTTTTTTCCCCACTTTCCTCTTTAATAAAAAATATGTAATTTCTAAGTAGATGGATTTTTTTGAGCACTCTTTATTGTTAATTTCTAACAATTTCTGTGGATCTGATTCCCTTTGGATGATTTTTTCAATATTATGAGTCTTTCTTATTTTCCGGTACTATTATATCTTTATTATACTCTAAAATATTGTTACATAAAAAATAATACTGTGAGATAAATATGCACAGTGTGTTATGTTGCTAACGTATGATGCTATCATTACTTTATTGGGCAATTTGCAAAATGTATGAAATTTTAAATTCCCATTGCCTCTGATCACATTGTGCATTTAGGGATTGCTCTTAAGATAGACAGGGAGGGCGCCTGGGTGGCTCAGTGGGTTAAAGCCTCTGCCTTCGGCTTGGGTCATGATCTCGGGGTCCTGGGATCGAGCCCCACATCGGGCTCTCTGCTCAGCAGGGAGCCTGCTTCCCTTCCTCTCCCTCTGTCTGTCTCTCTGCCTGCTTGTGATCTCTGTCCTTCAAATAAATAAATAAAATCTTTAAAAAAAAATAAAGGGAGATTTAAATATAATAGACATATTTGAAAGTTTTATTTCTGACAATATATTTTGCTGCACCCAAAGAGTGAAAATTTATTCCATCTTTGCAAATCATATTTCTTGAAAACACTTAAAAATATGGCAAATATTCAAAATATATTTTAAATAATAGCTATGACCTCAACATTATATAAATAAATTTTTATGTGTGTGAAACTACAATAAAAATACATTATTTAAATATATGTATTTTCTAGATTGTATATAATAAACACATAATAATTTTTATTTATCAAGTAAAAAATTCTGATTTTTTTATCATTTTTAATATCTATCACAGCTGACATTTGGTTCAAAGTGAAGTATTAAGAAGGGTCTTAGAAAAGTTATAACCTACTATCTGATATATATATATGTATATTTGACAAATATATAGGTGCAGATGCATAAAAAAACAATGTATGAATATTGAATATCAGAACAAGGCTTAGTTCATCTCTCATATACTCATCCAAAACACACTCTCAGAATGCTGAGAAAGATTTCTCCTTTATAAAATCTTTCAATTATGAAAATCAAAAAGGAGAGTCAGTATAACCCACAAAGAAAATATGTGTGTGTTCTTTTATTTACTGAATTGCAGAATTCCCCGGAGGTTATGCAATTAACAGCTCCCTAATTAACTAAATAAGCAAAACAATTCATTTTCGATGATTTTCAAGGGATGAAGTTCTAATGATGCTCTTTATACCATCTGTGTCTATAGTTAGAGCTAACTTTATCATGTCACAATAGCGAAACATTCACAGAGGCTACCCAAAAACTATTTTTTTCTAATCTGTTTATAAAGCAGGGACACACATACATAAAAATCTGACAATGAAAGAGTTTACTTAATTATGATGTAAGGGAAACTCAGCTATTTTAAAGATTGTTTTTCTTTAGGATTTCTCTAGAGGTTTACATTGAACAAACAAAATACAAAGACAAACTTCTTATACTCATGACTTAACTCAAAGTTTGTCAGTTCACTCATGTTTGCTGTGTTCCTGTGATATTCAAGGTTGACTATAAGAAAAATTTGCAATATTAGTAAATGCCTTATATCACATTTTATTGAGTAAATTATGAGTGCACATTTTATTGAGTAAATTATAAGAAAAGAACTTCAATATTTTACCCTTTGTAGGATGAGAAGAGAAGTCTTCAGAACTTGGTAGTATAATCCAAACAACATGAAGCATAATTAGAAAAAATCATTAAAACAATATAACCAAAAATGTTCTAAGTATCAAGGACTGTGTTTGGTATTTTCATGTTTAAAAATAATTTGAACATGTTATTGTTTAAAGAAAACAAGCAAGCAAGAAACTAAATAGCACACATAATTCTATTAACATTCAATTAATGTGAACATTTTACTCAACATAGGTTCTGTTTCACCTAAATTTCTATTTTTGTAACTTGAGTAGATATTTAGTCTTTTGTTTAGGCATATACGTGAAACATGATATCTGCTCTTCATTTACTTTTTGTGTGTAACAATGAACAAGATGATATTAAACATTTATAGATAATTCAACATAGGAAACAACCTATGAATCCTAGTATGTAAAAGTATGACAGTTACAAGCAAAAATAAGATCTAATTAGTATTTACTACCTTGTGAATCTCAGAAAACTCATTTAAAGTTATTTGTTTTTATTTTATGGAAGAAGATATGAGTGTTGAACTGTACATTTGATCAATGAAGCACTTGTTAATTAACAATGTGTAGGTGGTTAATAAAGCTTCATTCTCAGGATCAAAGTGATAATTATCTAGGACAGTGCCTAGCATACAACTGACACTTAATACATAGTCATTCTCTTTTTGTAATTAGAGTTTCCTGAAGAGAAAAGTAGACCACTCAAATGATGAGTGGTCAAAAGGAAATTATTAACATCATAGGTTTCTTATAAAAGAAGAGAAAAATATTCAGAGAAATTATCCAAAGGATAGAAGGTAGTTCTCAAGTCATGTATCAAAACAGAGTAATGAGTCTCTGTTGTCAGTGACCTTGTTGATATGTGGATTCAATGAGAAGACTGAATAATAATATTTGGTTATTAGTTCTAGGGCTATATAATGCAGACTATTTTTCATTCTTAAAACAACCATTTCCTAATATTCTTTCCTAACATATGTGTTTTTCTGAAATTAAAACCAAGAGTATCATGACCAGTTTATTTCTTTTATTGCTTTTTTTTTTAAGTTCACCATACAGTATATCATTAGTTTTTGATGTAGCATCCCATGATTCATTGTTTGCATATAACACCCAGAGGTCTATGCAATCTGTGACCTCCTTGATACCCATCAAAGGCTTACCCATTTCTCCACCCCCTCCCTTCTAAAACTCTCTATTTGTTTCCTGGAGTCCATAATCTCTCATGGTTCCCTCCAAATCCTCCACCCCTTGATTTTCCCCTTCTTTCTTATAATGTCCTCCTTACTATTCCTTATGTTCCACAAAATAAGTGAAACCATATGATAATTGATTTTCTCTGCTTGATTTATTTCACTTAGCATAATATCCTCCAGTCACAGCCATGTTGATGCAAAAGCTGGGTATTCATCCTTTCTGATGGTTAAGTAATATTCCATTGTGTATATGGACCACATCTTCTTTATCCATTCATCGATTGAAGGGCATCTTGGTTCTTTCCCCAGTTTGGCAACTGTAGCCATTGCTGCTATGAACATTGTGGTACAGATGGTCCTTCTTTTTACTACATCTGTATCTTTGGGATATGCAATTGCTTGGTCATACGGTAGCTCTATTTTTAACTTCTTAAGGAATCTCCACACTGTTTTCCAAAGTGGCTATACCAACTGACATTCCCACCAACAGTGTAAGATGGTTACCCTTCTCCACAGCCTCTCCAACATTTATTGTTTCTTGCCTTGTCAATTTTTGCCATTCTAACTGATGTAAGGTGATTAGTCCATGTGGCTTTTGATTTGAATTTCCCTGATGACTAGTGATGATGGACATTTTTTCCTGTGTCTGTTAGCCATTTGTATGTCTGCTTTTGGGAAGTGTCTTTCATGTCTTCCACCCATTTTTTGACCTATTTGTTTTTTGTCTGTTGAGTTTGAGAAATTCTTTATAGAGCTTAGATATCAGCCCTTTGTCTATAGGGTCATTTGTAAATATCTGCTGCTATTCTGTGGGTTGTCTTTTTGTTTTGTTGACTGTTTCCTTTGCTGTGCAGAAAGCTTTTTATGTTGATGAAATCCCAAAAATTCATTTTCACTTTTGTTTCCCTTGTTTTGGAGAAAGTGTCTTGAAAAAAGTGGCTGTGGCCGATATTGAAGAGGTTACTGCCTATGTTCTCCTCTATGATTTTTATGGACTCCTATCTCACACTGAGGTCTTTCATCCATTTTGAGTTTATCTTTGTGTAAGATGTAAGAGAATGATTGAGTTTCATTCTTCTGTATATAGCTGTCCAATTTGCACAGCACCATTTATTGAAGAGACTATCTTTTTTTCATTGAATATTCTTTCCTGCTTTGTCAAAGACTATTTGGCCATAGAGTTGAGGGTACATATCTGGGCTCTCTATTCTGTTCCATTGTTCTATGTGTCCATTTTTGTGCTAGTACCATGCTCTCTTGGTGATCACGGCTTTGTAATATAGCTTGAAATCAGGCAACGTGATGTCCCCAGCTTTGATTTTATTTTTCAACATTTCCTTGGCAATTCAGGGTCTTTTGTGGTTCCAAATACAAATTTTAGGATTGATTGTTTGTTCCAGCATTTTGAAAAATGTTGTTGGTATTTTCATCAGGATGGCATTGAAAGTACAGATTGCTCTGGGCAAGATAGACATTTTAACAATGTTTATCAATGAGCATGGAATATTTTTCCATCTTTTTGTGTCTTCTTTGATTTCTTTCATGAGTGTTCTGTAGTTCCTAGAGTATAGATCTTTTACCTCTTTGGTTAGGTTTATTTCAATGTATGTTACGGTTCTTGGTGCTTTAGTGAATGGAATCGCTTCTCTAATTTCTCTTTTTATAGTTACATTATAAGTGTATAAGAAAGCAACTTCTGTCCATTGATTTTGTATCCTGCCACATTACTGAATTGCTGTATGAGTTCTAGCTGTATTGAATGGAGTATTTTGGATTTTCCACATGCAGTATCAAGTCATCTGTGAAGAGAGAGAGCTTGACTTCTGAATCCTTGCCAATTTAAATATCTTTTATTTCTTTTTGTTGTCTGACTGCTGCTGCTAGGACTTCTAATACTATGTTGAACAATAGTGGTGAGAGTGAGCATCCTTGTCATGTTCCTAATCTTAAGGGAATCGTTCTCAGCTTTTCCCCATTGAGAATGACATTCACTATGGGCTTTTCATAGATGGATTTTATGAAATTGAGGAACGTTCCCTCCATCCCTATACTCTGAAAAGTTTTAATCAGAAAAGGATGCTATATTTTGTCAAATGCTTTTTCTCCATCAATTAAAAAGACCATGGGTTCTTGTTTCTTCACTTATTTATGTATTCTATCACAGGGATTGATTTGCCAATATTGAACCACCCTTATATCCCAGGGATAGATCCCACCTGGTTGTGGTGGATATCAATAATCCTTTAAATGTACTGTTTGATCCTATTAGCTAGGATCTTGTTGAGAATTTTGGCATCCATATTCATCAGGGCTACTGGTCTGAAAGTCTCCTTTTTGATGGAGTCTTAATCTTGTTTGGGGATCAAGGTAATGCTAGTCTCATACAAAGAGTCTGGAGGTTTTCCTTCTGTTTGTATTTTTTAAAACAGCTTCAGGAGAATAGGTATTATTTCTCCTTTGAATGTTTGGTAGAATTCCCCAAGGAATCCATCAGGCTCTGGACTCTTGTTTTTTGGGAGGTTGTTGATCACTGCTTCAATCTCATTGCTTGTTATTTATCTATTCAGGTTGTCAATTTCTTCCTGCTTCAGTCTTGGTAGTTTATAGGTTTCTAGGAAAGCATCCATTTCTTCCACGTTGCTTAACTTATTGGCCTATAGCTGCTGATAATAATTTCTGATAATGGTTTCTATTCCCTTGGTGTTAGTCATGATCTCTTCTCTTCCATTCATAATTTTATTAATTTGAGTCCTTTCTCTTTTCTTTTAGATAAATCTTTCCAGTGTTTTATTGATCTTAATTAATTCTTTCAAAGAACCAGCTTCTAGTTTTGTTGATCTGTTCTACTCTATCTCTGGTTTCTAATTCATCAATCTCTGCTCTAATCTTAATTATTTCCCTTCTTGTGCATAGGTTAGGTTTAATTTGTTGTTGATTCTAAAGTTTTTTCAGGTGTAAAGCTAGTTTGTATATTCAGGATTTTTCTATTTTTTTAAGTGAGTCTTGAATGGCTATGCATTTCCCCCTTAGAAGCATCTTTGCCATATCCATAGGTTTTGGACTGATGTGTTTTTGTTCTCATTAGTTTCTATGAATTATTTAAGTTCTTTTTTGATTTCCTGATTGACTCAAACATTATTGTGCAAGATGGTCTTTAGCTTCCAAGTGTTTGAGTTTCTTCTGTACTTTTTCTTGTGATTGAGTTCCAGTTTCAAAGCATTGTCATCTGAGAACATGCAAAGAATAATCTCAGTCTTTTGGTGTCAGTTGAGACTGATTTGTGACCCAATATGTAGTCTATTCTATAGAAAGTTCCATGTGCACTTGAGAAGAGTGAGTATTCTGTTGTTTTAAGGTGGAATGTTCTGTGTATATCTATGAGGTCCATCTGGTCCAGTGTGTCATTCAAAACTCTTATTTCTTTGTAGTTTTTCTGCTTAATTGATCTATCTATTGCTGAGAATGGAGTATTGAGGTCAACTGATATTAATGAATTATTATCAATATGTCTCTTTATTTTGGTTAACAGTTGACTTATGTAGTTGGCTGCTCTCATGTTGGGGGCATAGATATTTATAATTGTTAGATCTTCGTGTTGAATAGAACCTTTAAGAATGATATAGTGGTCTTTTGTATCTTTAACTACAGTCTTTAGCTTAAAATCTAAATAGTCTGATAGGAGAATTGCTACCCCTGTTTTCTTTTGAGGTCTGTTGGCATGAAAGATGGTTCTCTATCCCTTCATTTTCAGTCTGGATGTACCTTTAGGTTCAAAATGACTCTCTTGACAGCATAGGGATTGGTCCTGTCTTTTTATCCAATCTGCAACCCTGTGCTGTTTTATGGGAGCATTTAGGCCATTGACATTGAGAGTGATTATTGAAAGATATGATTTTATTGTCATTTTGTGCACGAAGTTCTTATTTTTATAGATTGTCTCTGTAAATTTCTGTCCTATATCCCTCTAAGGGTCTTTCTCCTTTTATAGAACCACCCCTTAATATTTCTTGCAGAACTGGCTTGATGGTCACATATTCTTTCAGTTTCTGCTGGTATTAAAAGCTCTTCTCTTCATCTCTCCATCTACTCTAAATGACAGCTTTGCCAGATAAAGTATTCCTGGCTGCATGTTCTTTTCATTTAGTACCCTGAATATGTCTTGCTAGCCTTTTCTGGCTTGCCAGGTCTCTGTGACCAGGTTGACATTATTCTGATGTTCCTCCCTCTATACATAAGGAATCTCTTCCCCCTAAGTGCCCTTAAGATGGTTTCCTTGGTTCTAAGATTTGTGAATTTTACTATTACATGCCAAGATGTTGGTCTGTTCTCCTAGATCTTGGGAGAAGTCCTCTCTGCCTCTAGGACATGGATGCTTGTTTTATCCCCCAGATTAGGGAAGTTTTCAGCTATGATTTGCTCAAATATATCCTCTAGTCTTCCTTCACTCTCTCTCCATCCCCTCAGGAATCCCAATATTTTTGACATTAGAACTTTTCATGGTGTCACTCATTTCTTTAATTCTGTTGTCTTGGATTTTAGGCTGTTCCAGACCTCCTTCTCATCCTTCTTTTCTATCAGTTTGTCTTCTAGATTACTAATACATTTTTCTGCCTCATTTACCCTAAATGTTAGAGTATCTAGTTTAAATTGGCTCTCATTGAGAACATTTTTAAGTTATTCCAGATCAGCTCTCATTTCTGCCCTCAGAGAATCTATGTTGCCATTAATGGTTTTCTCCATTCTAGCTATTGCCTGCATAACATCTTCCTTATATCCATACCCATTAGTTTTGTGCAGAGGTCACAGTCTATGAATCTTTCCTGTGTTGGGGATGCCTCCTCTTAATCATTCTGTTGAGCGGTAGTTGAGGGAGTATACAGAGGCCAAATTATTGACCACAACCCAAACAAGATGCACTTGTTTTATAGGGACCTTAGGGTTGTCGGTCTCTTGTCCTTCCAGCCTCTTTTCTGGAGAGGAGCCTGTCACACTGTTACTCAGGCAACCCTGTTTGGACAGAATTGCACTGCCCCCGTGTGTGGGGGGGGATAGAATCAGTAAAAAACAGTTTGGGGGGCCTTTTGTTCTCTGGCAGCTTTTGCTGGAGGGATTTCCATGTCTCTTCTAAGAGTCAGAGCAAAAATGACTGTATCTAAACTTCTGTCTCAGAATAGAGGGATCACAGTCCATTCTCCTGTGAGCTCTCCAGGCCACACTGTCTTCATTTTTGTCTGTACTCCTAAAAACTGCAGTGTCCTAGGTTGTATGCCCCACAGCATTACTCCCAGGCCTTCTTTCCAAGTCCAGGCACTGACTTTTTTGTTTCTAAAACTGCTACCTGTCCCCAGTTTGCACGCATGCTCCTGCAGTTTCAGGTTTTAGTCTGAGGCTTCCCTTAAAGTCCTTTCCCCACTGTTACCAGTCTGTGAGTTGCACCCACTCCCCAGTGCAGGAGGCTTATGTGCTCTTGTGGTGCAGGATCCAGAGGCTCCCACTGTTTATCTTCTGACATCTGCATGCAGAATCAGGGCTCCTGCTTTATACCTTGAAACCATCCACTGGAGATATTCTGTTTGTAGAGATCCAGATATATCTTCTTATATCTTAGGCTGATTTTTGTGGTTATTCAGAGTGGTCTGGTAGATATCCACCTCAAATCAGGGGACCAGTTGAAATAGGGTCCCCTACTCTTCCAACATCTTTTTGAAAACAAAGTATCTTAATAGCATTTTTTTGTGTGTATCTTCAGACTGTTTCATAAAATCTCACATGATAATTATTTTGAATTTTGTAAACTGTGCCTTGTGCTTGATCCAGGCCTAAGCATAGACTCACCAAAGGTCTCTAATTCTCTAACTGCAGCCCTGAGCTCTGTCTTAAATTTGATATACTCTTAAGTACTTGTTGTAAACTTCTTTAGTTATCCATTCAATAGATATTTATTAAGTGGATATTCATATCAAAACAATGTGCTAGATGCTTTTGAGATTACAAAAAAAGACACTTATCCAGGTAAAACTTCTAATGGTTTATAGATTTGAGATCAGAAAATGATCCCACTATACTGGTAAATATCACCATATACAATTAAAGTCTTTCAATGAATAATACAGAATTGTATAGAAATAATTAGAAAATAAAAGTAAAAAAACACATCTGAAAACAGACCTTGTTATATTTTTTTCATGTTATCTGTGGGTGCAAAGAGTAAAGATGGTATTTCTAAGTTCAGGTTTTATTTACTTAACTTTGTTAGTGCAATTCCTCTGCAATGCCTCATATTTCTCAGGAAGTTCAGCCAATAAAAGAAGTCTCCCCAAGATGTCCTTTGTCTTTAGTTGAGAACACAGAACATGCAAAGCAAAATCTATTGGCCAAAATGTGTATAATAGGGACAAGAGAAATATCAAATAGCAATGTTCCAAAAGTGAGAGTAATTCAACTTAGAATTTAAGATATGCTTTTACAAGAACACTAGACAGTCAGTTGACTTTTTTTCCTACTTTCTACCCTCTTTCACCTACTAGCTGTAAAATAATGATAATCTTTTAAATATTTTGTGCACGAATCGTTCAAAATATAATTGCTTATAGAAATATGAAATGTCTAAGTTTTAAACAGTAATTGAGAAAAACAATACAACTTTTGTATAAATTAACAGTACTCTAATTTTCTTTTCATTGTGTCTACGTAGAACTAAGGCTTGTTTGTACCAGAAGCTGGGATAAAGCAAACTGCTTATGGGGTCTTCTGAACAGGAAGACAAAAATGTTCTTTTCTCCAATTTGATCAGACAGAGCTCCATGAAAGAAAGGGCTTATTTTGAAAGAGGGCAATGGGTTGACTTTTTAGGAAAAAGTCTTTTAGTCAAAGGGACTGTGTAGGGAGCAAAGCTATAGGATTTTAACAAAGAAATGGAAAAAGGGAGAGAAAGACAAGAGTATAAGCTATGGGGAGATAAAAAGCACAAGGCAAAGCTTAAAGCCCTCAATGGGAAAAAGTAGGAAAGGACTCCTTGCATGAGATTTGTGGGGTAGGGGGAAGAAGAGGAATAGGGATGAACAATTTGGATAAAACTGAGTGTCCATGATTTGCCTCTTTTTCAATTAAACATAAAATTTTATTTGCAGTGATTATTTTGATTTTATAATTATATACTTCAAAATAATATATTTTCAATGCTGAGAGATTGATATATAAATTTAATTGCTGACATTTATGTGACTTTGGTATTTATGCGACTATATATATACACTTACATATACTAAATTTCACAGGTAAGAATTTTCCTCAGTTATATGTGACCTCACATTGGTTACAAGTATTTTTTTTTATTTTTATTTTTATTTTATTTTTTTGCTTATCCACGTTAACACCACTGAAACAATAGCATGACTCCTTTTTCCAGGTAGATTTAACACTGGCAAAAATTATGTCACTTACAGATTCATAGGTAATTTGAAAAAAGAAAAAAAAACAACAACTTTGATTTTGAGTAATCAGAAATCAAAATAGTTGGTTATTGTCAACTTGGTCTTTTATGACTAGCTGGAAAAAAGAACAGTTATTTTTCACTCACCAAAATGGGAGAAATTAAGAGAGAAATAACATCTCCTTACAGTGATACAGTAATGTCCCATTTTCATTCTCTTTTGCCTTCTTCCCACCGACTTACTACTTAGAGTAATTCATGTATGAGCAAAGATACAGTCCAAACTGTGGTGGTTTACAGGGCAGTTTTAAGAGAAAATATGTTGGAATATAGCGATTGACTTAGCACTTCAGCTCTCTACTTTCATATATTTCAAAGTTTGATGCAGTTACTCTGGATCTTTCTTTAAAGCAAATGTCATGTGACAGACAAAACCAAGTGCTTCCCTCTCTCACGGTCATTTATTTATTTATTTATTTTTTAGCCAGAATTTTTTGGACTTCTTAGTTCTAGCAGGGGATACAAAGATGAATAACTTCATACTATCAAATATTTCTTAAGGACCTAACCTAATTTTTAAACTTCTTGTATTTTATAGAGATGTTTCAACTATAGTTCACTCACATAAGTAGGTGCTTTTCATGCTTAATATTTTTCATCCCATTAAAACATATGATAAACTAACATTGATGATGATGATAGATGTCACTGGGTACAGAGAATATTAGCATTCTCAACTCTTATCTAGAAAGGAATGTAGGGAACATGTAGCCTGGCCTACTCATTTGAGAGATAATACATGGCAATAAAGGAGTGTAATGAAAATATATATATATATATATATATATATGTATATATATATATATATATATATATAAAGTAGGATTTGTTCTCCTTACTATGCTAGTTTTCTGCAAATAAGATTTACCCCAAATACTCCAAATCTCTGAGAATCTATTCCTATGGATAAGAAGAGTGTCTGGATTAGTGGGATGAGAATAAGGCAATGGGACCAAGAACACCATCTCTTATGTGTTTTCAGAGCTAGGTTGCTTTCACTGCCCAAAACAGTGGCAAAATAATGTGAGCCTCATAGACTTAGCACTGGACAGAAATAATACATTTTATTTATTTATTTATTTTACATTTTTAAGACATAAATTTTGATATCTTGAGTGGAAAACCTCATGATTGATCAAGGTTCCTCATAACTGTTATGGCACATTTGAGATTCACTACAAGAAATGCCATTATTTGTTGTCCAACTAAGCCAGTATCAGTTCTATCAGTAATGAAGATAGCATATTTTTCTCAATTGTCTATTTCTCTCCAAATCATTTAGACCTTGGATTGCCCTTAAATTTCAACAAGTTTTATTTTATTATTGTTTGTGTTTGTGTGTGCATATGTGTTTGGAAGACTAAACACATAGTGTATGAAAAAGAGTATAATGACCATGTAAATGGACTTAAATAAATAAAAAGGTATGCTTATGTTAGCAGTGATGCATAATTAGGTTTGCAAGAAGATATGAAGCTCAGTTAAATTTAAATTTCAGGAAAACAATAACAACTATATAGTATAAGTGTGTTCCACCCATCCTTTATCTGAAATTTAAATTAATTTGGTACCCTTTATTTTTATTTGCTAAATCTGACAATCATACCCATAATGATTTATTCTTTCAATAGAAAACAAAGCAGTGAAAAAATAATGACTAGTAAACAATATGTGTTATGAATTCACTTCCTCGATATTTGCTACGAAATTTCTGAAAGACAACCTTGTTTGAAATGGAACATACAGAAGAAAGAATGTTAGCTGGTAGCTATAGATTCATAATTGAGGGATTTGCTTTACAGCAAAATGAGTAGGCAAGGAATCCTTGGAAAGATGTATGAAAATCTCTTCACTCAGACCTCTATCTCTTACCTTTTTTTTTTTTTTAATTTTTTATTTTTTATAAACATATATTTTTATCCCCAGGGGTACAGGTCTGTGAATCACCAGGTTTACACACTTCACGGCACTCACCAAAGCACATACCCTCCCCAATGTCCATAATCCCACCCTCTTCTCCCAAACCCCCTCCCCCCAGCAACCCTCAGTTTGTTTTGTGAGATTAAGAGTCACTTATGGTTTGTCTCCCTCCCAATCCCATCTTGTTTCTTTTATTCTTCTCCTACCCACTTAAGCCTCCATGTTGCATCACCACTTCCTCATATCAGGGAGATCATATGATAGTTGTCTTATCTCTTACCTTTTATAGTTTACTGAGGAGCAGTTCTTAGTGAGTGTGATGACACCATCAAATTATTAAAGAAAACTTTCCCAGGCCTATCATTTTTCAGTTTTTCATGTCAGAAACACAATCATCAATGATAAAAAAGATATATAAAAAATGAAAACTAGGCAAACTAATTTGTCCTTAAGAGATCTAATTTGGTAATAAAAACAAATAATAAACAAATATCCTAAACATCATGCCCTAAATGGTTAAATATAAAGTAAACTTAAATATCATGTGGCCCACATTTCTCAAAAAGAAATTGCAAACATGAAGTTTCCCATTTTTATGAACTTGCAAATTTGGATGTTTAATAATGTAGAAGAGATAAATGAAATACTTTATACTATTAAATGTGTATATTAATTCAATATTATGTAAATGCATTAATTTAGAGATAACTTTCCCCAGTCACATTTAATGAGAATAAGTTTATTCAAACTTACATATACTTCTTTATTATCAATGCTATCATTATCAGAGTAAATTTCTAAATCATCTAGCAGAGTTTCTCAGAGATTGTCTTTGTTTTTATGTATTGAGATGGAGTACATATTTTTATACACAATGTGTCTATATGCACAGATTTTCTTATAATAAACAAAAAATAGCCCTAGTGGTCAAACTTTATATTTGATTAAATATTACTGGATTTTATTTTTTTTTTAATATTTCACTTATCTAGGGGTACAAAGTAACTAACCCATCTATCCCAATGGGACATCCCATTGTAAATTCCAGTAGACTACTTCTTTCCCAGGTGTAATAGGACACAGTATTCTCAACAGCATGATATATCAATCCACAGGGAGACTTGGGGCAATGGCTGTTTTTCATACTTTCATGGTATTGGGTGTCTTGGCAGGGGTCCCCAGTCTGACATATGAGGGAACAGGCCCTACATACAGTTGATCATTCAAATGTATTAAAGCCTGGGATAGTATTTTCCCAGTCTATCAGGTCAAAGTGGTTTTACTTGTTAGTTATCTCATCTGTTGCTTTTATATTTTATTTGTACTTTCTATCAATCTCCTGCTTGCAGGTTATGAGGGCAATAGAACCTTTTTCAATGTCATGTTCTTTTGCCTAGTCTTAGTTAGATATCACGACCTTTGAAATGTGACCCCCAAACATTCTTCATTTGATGAGGGTTTTTGTACAAGGTATTCACCCTCTACATTTCCTAATTTGTTCCCCAGTTTGTGTGGTGACATGGGAAAGCTTGGGTGAGGCCAGATTTAGTGTCCACAGAAACCAAAGCATATTTAGAACTGTCTTTTAGAGAGCGTGGGCCAGTATAATCAATTTGCCAATTCCTTACCAGTTGGGAACTCCAGCAGATGATTCCAAACTTTTTTGGCAGGTGCCTTGGACATTGTTAAGAACATCAGACATACTATTTCTGCAACAGTCAAGTCACTGTAATTCAAAGGCTATACAGCACACTTGGCAGTAATGGCATACCACTTGGGCACTGTGGTGGCCACTCTTTCACTGCACTCAATTGGCTGAATCTGTTAATGGATCAGTTGCTAAGGCTTGTACATGAATTAGGGCATCAGCTTCCTATTTGCCATGGGGTATCAGTGTATTAGGTGCTGGGATATGGAAACAGAACTGCCTCAGGCTTTTGCAGATGAACCCAAATGTTTGTCCATATATCTAGACACCATAATGGTTGAATCATGATCATCCAGCCCTCCACTTCCCATTGTCCAATATATAAGGTTAGTCCCTTTGGAATAGCTCAACTGTCAGTACAAAGGGTTAATGGCCAGGGCTCATGGGTGATCACCAGCCAAACAGCTCTGCATTCAGCCCAGTGATTACAGTGATTCATTCCTGTTTTCATCCAGATGGTGTCAGTGTTAGACTGAATAGTGGCTGTAGCTCCTGTGGATGGACTGCCTCCACTGGACCCATATATATAGCCATCTAGGAATTTACCCTATTCTCACTCTACAGGCCACAGGAGCCACCACAAGAATAGAGGCAGGGGAATTTGGAGGATCTTCATACACTACTGAGACTAATAACACCTGCAGTTCAAGAGACAGTGGGCTGGTGGATTGGGTGCTCCTCTGTTGCAAATAGGCATGCCATTTAGGCAATGTAGGAGCTTGAGCCATAAAAGAGGTGGATTGATAGAACGTATTTTCAACCCACTCCTTGGCAGGCAGGGAATTTCTTCCTATAATACACTGTTCTTTTGTGAGAGGCTGTACCTGAAGGAGTGTTGTAGTACACCACTAGGAGTTATTATTCTATGGTGGGCATATCATGTTTCTGCCCTTTTCCAGAAATGGGACAATTATTCTTGGGGTGCTCTCTCCTGCTGTCTCTGCAAAGTATGCCCAACCCATACTTTTTGGAATCACAGATACATTTAACTCAAACAATATTTCTGCTGTGGAAATTCCCAGAGCATTGATCTGCTTTCACTACTATTCTGCCTTCTCATAGGAGTCTTGTTCCTCTGATCCCCAGTCCCAGATGTACCTTTCTGACACTAGGCAATATAAAGGGATGACAGCATTTTGCCAACTAAGGAATAAAAGTCCTTCAATACCCTTAAATCCTCACAAAAGCTTGTACGTCTTTTACATTCTTGGGAGTTGGATAGTCTTACATCTTTTCAATTATTGTTTTGGGGACAATGTATATGTTACCTGGCCATATGACTCACCAAAACTTTATAGCAGTGCCTGGATCTTGAATGTTCTGTGGTTTCACTGTTCATCTCTCTTATACATATTCTAGCAAAGTTTGCAGCGTCCTATTGCAGAACAAGTCTTCAATGATAACATGATTTCATCAAAGTAATGGCTCCGTTTGACTCAAGTGGGGAAGAAAAACATGGGCAGATCTTGGGTTACTATCTCATGACATATTGTGGGTCCTGGGGAAGCTGTTGAAAGATCTGCTGTTGCCCTTTCCACATGAAGGGAAACTGATCTTGTGACTCAGCAGGCAGGGGTATACTGAAAAAGGTGTTTGGTAAGTCCAGTACCACCTGGAGTACTCCTGGGGCCATGACCAAAGTATCTAAGATGGTGGGAATATTGCGCAGAGCCACTTAAACGAGGGGTACTACCTTGTTCAATTCTTTGTAGTCTTTGGTCATCCACCATGAATCATGTGGCTTTTTTACTGACCATACCAGGCCATGGAAAACACGGTAGGTGAGGCATGAAATATCCACTTGGTACAGTTTTTGGATTAGTTTCGACTATTTCTTTATGTTCTCCAGTCAGTTCATATTGGTTGAAAATTACCACTTTTCAAAGGAGTGGTAGACTTACTGGTTCCCAGTTGGTGCTTCCCCTCAGCACTGGTTTTGATTATTCTAACCCAGAGGCAGAATTCACCAATAAAGGTTTACAGAGTTTGACCTTGTAGGATATCACCATTCAAATGTTATCTGGTATTAAAAAAAGAAAAACCTCTTTTGGAGGTTTTCCTCATGGAGAACTCCCAGTTAGCAAAATGTGATAGTCATTTGCCCTTTGTAACCACTGATGGGACTGAAGGGTCCAGGAAAATTCTGAGGTTATCATATATTGCAGTACTTTTGGCTCCAGTACCAACCAGAACTGTCATCTTTTGTTTATTTCCGTGGGACTAGTGAATAGGGGGCCTCTGGCTGCTTCCAGTGACCTTCACCTGGAAGTAATTTTGGCTTGCATGCTGTACGCAGGGCATGGGAGACACCCACCTTGCACAGACTGTATCCTAAGGCCTCCGCTAGCGCAGGCAGGGTAGGTTTGAAATGCTCAGGTTTTAAGGCTTTCCACAGGCGAACCAATGCAATGTTGGGTTTGCCAGCCCATCTCTTCAGGTGGGGTCTGGGCAGCAGTGAAATCAAACCACATTTACTTCCCAGTGACGTTTTTTGTTTGTTTGTTTGTTTAAGATTTTATTTATTCATTTGTCAGAGAGAGAGGGAGAGTACAAGTAGGGGGAGCAGCAGGCAGAAGGAGAAGTCTTTTGGGTGAGCAAGAAGCCCGATGTGGGACTCGATGCTAGGACCCTGGGATCATGACCTGAGCTAGAGGAAGATGCTTAACAGACTGAGCCATGCAGGCATCCCCATTCCCAGTTATTTTATTTTTTTTTTAAAGATTTTTATTTTTTATTTATTTATCAGAGGGAGAGAGGGGGAGAGAGCAAGCACAGGCAGACAGAATGGCAGGCAGAGGCAGAGGGAGAAGCAGGCTCCCTGCGGAGCAAGGAGCCCGATGTGGGACTCGATCCCAGGACGCTGGGATCATGACCTGAGCCGAAGGCAGCTGCTTAACCAACTGAGCCACCCAGGCGTCCCCATTCCCAGTTACTTTGACCAGATCTTTTATAGCCCTTGATTTTCCTTGAGTTAATAATTATTTCCTATTTTATTGGTAGGCTGAATGTCCCATGTACCTATTACTTTTTCAACATTTTTTTCAATCTTCCTTCAGAAATCTGTAATATCTAATTATAATTTTGAGAAACATAAAGATAATCTATCAGGTATTTTTAAATTTTTTAAGATTTTTTTTGTCCATGCCCCCACAGTTGTTACACTAGGACTGTTTTACAACTATTTTATAACAGACTATGTGCTTTCTGATCCTGTCATTCTTTTTTTTTGGGGGGGGGCTTACTGTTTGATTTTGCTGAAACATAATCTTAAATAGCCACATAAGAAAGCTTTCTAGGACTGAACAGAAACATGTAAAGGCTTAACCAAACTATTGATTTGTAAGATGCAAACCGAAGTACCATCATTTCACATCATTTCAAATTGACACAGAGTTAAATATGACAACACCAAGTCCCAGATGCATATACAACTGATAGGAGAATGAAAAGGTCAGTTTACTTTTGAAAGCAATGTGGCATGATGTAGAAAATTTAGAATGTTGTCATTATTATACAAAAGGAGACACATACAAGAAAGAAATGCTCAGCATGTCCAAGGAGAAAAGAATAGGTAAATAACCTCTGGTGCATTCTTAGGTTGGAACCTATAAAACAGTAAAAACAAGAATGCAAGATTTACATGTATAAATATTGAAAAATCTAAAAATAGAAGTTTGAAAAAGCAAGTTGCTGGGGAACCTGGATGGCTCCGTCAGTTAGGCCTCCCACTCCTGGTGTCCTCTCTGGTCGTGAACTCAGGATCGTGGAATGGAGCTCTATGTTGGGCTCCCTGCAGCTGGGCATCTGCTAGTTCCTCTCTCTCTGCTTTTCCCCTGCCCTGGGTATTAAGGATGGCACGGATTACCTGGAGGACTGGGTCTTATATGCAAACAATGAATCATGGAACAGTACATCAAGAACTAATGATGTGCTGTATGGTGACTAACATAACATATTAAAAAAAAAAAAAGACAAGTTGGAGAGGATCCATAATGAATATCTTTTATATAAACATGTGGAGTAATATTAATTTTAGATATGCACTATATGATTTTATATATAAATCATTATGTGATTTTATATATAAATCCAAACACATTCGGTTGTGATAAGTTCGGGCTGTTCTTATCTTTGAAGAAAAAGGGAAAGGAATTACATTGCGAAGTGTTGTATAGAGGAGTTAAACTAAATGCATTATTTTATTTACAAGAGTAAATTCAGGTACAGCAAGTTTAAGAGGCAACAAATCTGTGATATCTGAGTAATGGGTATACAAGATGTTCAGTACATAGTATCCATATTTGCTTCAAAAATATACTAAGAAAGAGATTGTATGGAAGGCATGATTTGAATATCGGTCCCTTAAAGTATGTAATCATTTTTTCTTTATCCTTGATTGATAATGTGTCCCTGTATTAAATTCTCAATAGAAAATAATTTTCCCACAGAATTGATAAGTCTTACTCTACTGTCTTCCAGTACTAATGCTGAGAATTCCTTAATGGTTTATCAAAATTTGCTGCAAATTTATTGGAACCTGGTCTTTTGTGTTGGGAAGTCATAAATATTTTGGTAATTAATTTGTTTTTAAAGATCTTATTTAATTATTTGTCAGAGGGAGAGAGAGCACAAGCATGCAGAGTGGCAGCAGACGGAGAAATAGGATCCCTGCTGAGCAAGGAGCCTGATGAGGGACTTGCTCCCAGGGTCCTGGGATCATGACCTGAGCCAAAAACAGATGCTTGAGTGACTGAGTCACCAAGGCATCCTGGCAATTATTATTATTATTTTTTTAAATTATTTAAGAGAGACAGCATGGTCAGGGGGAGGGAGAGGTAGAAGGAGATGGAAAAGAAAAGAGAAACTTCCAGCAGGTTACCTGCTGAAAGAGGTGCTTGACATGGGGCTTGATCTCAGGATGCTGAGATCATGATGTGAGCTGACACGAAGAGTTGGATGCTTAACCAAGTGAGCTACACAGACACCCCTATTTTGACAAATAATTTAATGGATATATTTATAATCCTAATTCTCCATGAATCACTCTTGATAATATATAATTTTCCAGAAAATTAGCAGATTTTTAAAAAATGTTTAAAAAATTTAATTATAAATTTGTTTGCAGGACTGCCGTGGCTTTTAAATCTCTGTTCTGTTTGGATTTATATACCTTTCTCTCTCTTTCTCTCTTCTTTCTTTCTTTCTTTCTTTCTTTCTTTCTTTCTTTCTTTCTTTCTTTCTTTCTTTCTTTCTTTCTTTCTTCTTTAAGAGACAGAGAGAGGAGGGCTGAGGCACAGAGGAAGAGAGAGAATCTTAAGCAGACTCCAGGCCCATTGTGAAGCATGATTCAGGATTTGATCTCACCACCCTAAGATCATGACCTGAGCTAAAATCAGGAGTTGGAGGTCTAATGGACTAAATCACCCAAGCCCCCCATAGACCCCTTTTCATTTTATTTCACTCTTTAAAATTTATCTATTTTAGAGGGAGCGTGTGAATAGCGGGAGCGGCAGAGAGAGAGGGAGAGAGAAAATCTCAAGCAGACTTCCTGCTGAGCACAACGTGGGCCTTGATTCCACAACCCATGAAATCATGACCTGGGCCAAAAACAAGAGTGGGATGCTCAACTGACTGAGCCTCCCAGGTTCCCCCTCACCCCTTCTCGTTCTGACGTTATTATTCTGTATCTTTTAATCTCCTTTTCTTTAATCAGTAATCAGCAATCTTATTCCTTGGTTTCTTTGCTTCTCTTTCCCACCCTATTACTTTGATTTCTTCTTCCTGTATTTTTCTTCCTCTTGTCACGTTGCTTATTGGAAGCAGTGGATTATATCTCTATTCATTCTCTCTCTCTCTCTGTAAAAATATATGCATATATATGAACATATGTAAAATATATATGAAAATATATATAAAAGTGTGTGTGTGTAGATTCTAGATTAGCTGAAAAATTAGCTTTAATTCTTATACATTTATCACTATATACTCTGTTACATATATTTAGCATTCATGATTAACCATATATTTTTATTTCAAAAATTTAAAGTTATTAAGCATTTTTTACTCCTCCAGAAATCATGTTTTAAATACAAACTAAAACGTTTTTTTTTATGGGTTTTTGTGTTGTTTAAATTTTAGTTTTAATATTTTCTGGACATAAAACATTAGTTTTTTTTTTTTTCAGTTTTTAGTTAATTACATTTGTCAAATATTCTGTCCACTGATGTTCATGATTTTTGTTGGTATCTCTCCTCTTCCCTCTGTGTTCACATTTATTGAAGAATTAGCTTTAATAGTTCGGTCTGTAACTTGTGAATTCTCTTAGTATTTGTTTATCTGAAAATGTCTTTATTTTGCTGTCACTCTTGGATGATTGTTTCACTTGATATTAAATTCTAGATTTCCAGAGATTTTATCAACATTTTGAAGGTATGCTCTAGTGGTCTCTGAAAATATATTGTTGCTTAAAAATTAAGCTAGGTACAGACCAGTTAAAAGTTTATTTAAGTCACTGATGTTCTGAAATTTGTCTATGATACATTTGGGTGTTAATATTTTTCATGTTCAATACTCAGTCTTCAATATCAGCATGAGGATTCATGGACAACTCTTGGGTACTATATTTAAGATCCTTTATAAAATTTTCTCCATGTGTTGCTTTTATACACACATGAAGGGGCATTGATCTATCTTTCATTGATGTCTAATCCTTTACCATATTTTTATATTTTTTCACCATAGTGTATTCTTAGTGAATTGGCACTGCATAAAATTTCACCATTTTTCTCATTAAAAAAAATCTGTATAGTTTTTACTCTATTTCAATGTTTTATTCTCATGATTGTATATTGTATCTCCAAAATTTCTTTTTTGTCTTGCCTATATTCTCTTGAAACATTTATGCCTATTTTGATTTCATAATTACCTACTCTTTGCCCACAACCTTAGTAATCTATAAGGTATAACCATGCACCAAACTAAACAACTAAATAAGACCATAATCCATTTGTTCTTTAAAAAAGAGTTAAGTCTTCTGACTTCTTATGGAATGAAAATGAAGACCTTTTTCAGAAACACAAGTGTCATTACAGTTTATGAGTGTGAGTTGTATATAGAAATAAAGACCCATGAAGATTTTCTGACCTTTATCACCAGTGTTTGTCCAGTAGGATTTAGCTTCCTTCTTGATCCTCATCTCTCTAAGGAAAAGCATCCATTTTCAAGTTGTTGCTTGATGCTGAAATAGAGGTTTAGAAGAGACACAATGATAAAATTGTGAAGAGAAAAAGACACTAACAAAGGGAGAAAAAATTATCTGTGGAGAATATGCACATGACAAGAAAAGCTAGGGAAAAGAGAGAGAGAGAGAGACCAAAAAATTCCTAGGCTATCCTATGAAGGGATTTTAGGAGTTTGGTTTATGTAATGCTTGAAAGAGAATTGGGGACAAAAAGAATGGATATGTAAAAATGTTTGTTGAAATCAAATTCTATGTAACCATTTAAAATGCAGATAAATAATGATTTACTGTTCACTTATTTTTGGCTGTGAACTAACTGTTAAATGTGCCTTACACTTAATGGGCCACAGGAGCCCAGTATGTTATTAGGGTTATATTATTAAACATTCCTTATCACTATGGTAACTTACAGTATTATGGTCTAATAATTTATTGCTAAACATTATGCTCGTTCTTGCATAATGGAATACAATGGAAGGTATGAAATATTAAAACTACTGATGATGTTGATTTTAATTTGAGGTTATCTGAACAATCTCTTCCCCATATACATTTTCTGATTTTTAATTTTAATTTACTTATAAAATTTTTGAGAATTAAGTGTAAACTGTGAGGAAAAGTTAGTTTTGGCCAACTTTATCATTGCAGCATCTGTCTTGATAGTGGATAGATGGGCAAGTGAGAAATTCCAGTTACCTTAGTGGATTGTGTGTTCAAATTGCAAAGAAGACAGTGAATGAAAGTAAAGCAATGCAATAATAGGGGAAAATGCCAGGGAGGAGGGCAGTTGCAAAGATCTACAGAAGTACGGTGGTCTGCTTTGGCTTCTCTGAAGAACGGACATTCAAACAGATCACAATGATAAAAAGGAGCCAGTACTGAGACTATTTTTCCTCTGTTCATTTCTTTTGTTTCTTAAATTCCGCATATGAATGAAATCATATGGTATGAGTCTTTCTCTGACTGCCTTATATTCCTGGAGAAACATGTTCCAGGAAAAAGAGACCCTGTATTCAAAGAAAATGAAGAAGTTGTTAAGAGTTGAAGAACTGAAAAGAGTCTAATGTAATGGATGGTAGCAGCAACAGGGTGGAAAAGCATGTGATGAATGTGGAAGGAGAAACTATGTGACTTTGTTCCGCCTTCTACCCTTAATTTAACAACATTGTAATTATCTTATTTTAAGGGCACTAGTCATTGGAAGGTTTTACACAGAAGCTATCAGGCAAAAATCAGTTAGTCAATGAAGGCTTCTTTTAAAAAATTCCATTATGGGCACCTGGGTGGCTCAGTGGGTTAAAGCCTCTGCCTTCGGCTCAGGTCATGGTCCCAGGGTCCTGGGATCGAGCCCCGCATCGGGCTCTCTGCTCTATGGGGAGCCTGCTTCCTCCTCTCTCTCTCTCTGACTACTTGTGATCTCTCTCTGTCAAATAAATAAATAAAATTAAAAAAAAATTCCATTATAGTTAATATACAGTCTTCCTTTGGTTTCAGGTGTTCAATCTAGTGATTCAACTATTCTTTCCATGATTCAATGCTCATCTATTCTATACATAATTCAATGCTCACAAAGAGTGTGCTCTTCGTCCCAATAATGTATTTCACCCATCCCTCCACCTACCTCTATTCTGGCAACCATCAGCTTGTTCTCTGAAGGGTCTGTTTTTTGGAGTCTCTCTCTCTCTCTTATTTTTTCCTCTGTTCATTTCTTTTGTTTCTTAAATTCCGCATATGAATGAAATCATATGGTATGAGTCTTTCTCTGACTGCCTTATTTCACTTACCTTCTAGATCCTTCCATGATAAATTCTTTCAGTGTGGTAAAAACACCAAATGATCTGGAATTTGAGATTTCTGGTGGCAAATTTTGGCTTTAGTTGAAAGATTAAGTCATTCAAATGTGATAATACTCATTTTCTTCATTTTTAGAGGAAAGGATTGGATGCTACTTAATTTTTTGTGACTGGAGAGGATGTTGAAGTTGGTCAGTAATTTGCTCATCGGAGGTAATGATCCACTTTTGAAAAAGCAGAGTGCTTCATGAGAGAGCCACTTACTCTTTTGAGGAGTCGTATTTCTGGCGGCTCTTTCTTGGACTGTCATTCCCGACAGTGTTCATTATTTATATTAACTTTTTAACCAACCGCTACCTAAAGCAATAAACTACTCACACAGTTAAAGCTCTCTATAAATAGTGCAAAAGTAAATATTTGTTAGTCAAGAACAAAAGGGGAATCAAGATAGATTATCCTTAAAGTTTCTTTGGATTCTGAGTTTATTTGTTGTAGAAGCATTTCCTCCAACTGTTATCACTGGAATATCCATTTATGGCACCAACATTTGGATATTGCACCTTGGATTTAGCATCTTAAAAATGCTAATTGAGGTTCTAAATTAGCACAGGTGCTGTGGAAAGCAAGTGCCTGGTTATTTTCCAGCCATGCTGGAATCTAATGAAAGCTGTAAACCCACACTGAGAAATATGCAAATATATTTTTATAAAGTTTCAGGGATTCATGAACTCTTTGAAGCCTTTTCATGGGCCCTCCACATGCAAGCCCTGTGGGGTGAATAAGAACCAAGAATAGGTACCTTCAAGTATAATCTAAGGCTGGCTTCTGCTCTAAATTTAATAGTTCTAATTAAAGTAAAGGTATATTCTGTTAATTTTTCCTTCATACTGTAACTGTAATAGTATTAAAAGTGCTGCTCCAAACTAAGTGGGAATGCAGAGAATTCAAATATAGGATTTTCTGACAACCAGAAGTGTTTGCATAACTCATTTTAAACATGGGTTAAATTTTCTTTCCCACCATATTGGCTGAAAGAACTTTGTCTTGTGCCTGGTTAAAACTGATGGAAATATATAGATATAAATCTGGCAGGGTTATTACTATTTTTTTTTTTTGACTTGGCAATAAGTTTCCATGCAGTTCTTTTAAAATTGATGTTATCAATATGCAAAATCCTCTTAGGAATGCAGAAATCAAAAAGATAGTCACTATTTTTTTCTCCCAAGGTAAATGACTATATTTATAACTGTAGTTGTTTTTCATATTTATCACTGCTATCTTTTATGTGCGGGTGAGCCCTCACATTTTCAGGTTGATGGTTAAACTTGAAAGATAGAGTGTTGAAGGTATTTAGGTTGGCAGCGAAATATGGTAAGTTAGCCACGGATTGCTGGCAGTCTTTCTAGTTTCTTCAGAAGAGGGGATTAGATATACGAAGTACCAGATACGGTTATACATTTGTTAACACATTATAATTTTTGGAACAACCCACTGGGCAGTTGTTATTGCCCATTGACCTTGAGCTTGAAATGTAAACTCTCTGAGTTTCAGTATCCTCATCTGAAAAATGAGGGCAATCACACCTCAGTGGGTTGTTCAAAAGATTATAATGAGATAACAAATCTCTGGCTGACCAACAGATGCCTGGGCCCATTATTGTTCCTTATGATTACCATGCAGCCAGTAGCCATAGAGAAATTTCTACTATTCAGCTCGGAGTTAAGTCCTGTGGAGAGCAAGATGAGACCATCTGAGGGCACATGAATGAGCCACATGGAGGCAGCCAACAAAAGCGAGAGATAGTGAAGTCATAGCAGACTCAGTTTTACCTTTTTTTAAAGACTCCTACCTAGGGGCACCTGGGTGGCTCAGTGGGTTAAGGTGATGATCTCAGGGTTCTGGGATCGAGCCTCCCGTCGGGTTCTCTGGTGGGGGAGCCTGCTTCACTCCCCTCCCTCTCTGCCTGCCTGTCTGCCTATTTGTGATCTCTGTCTGTCAAATAAATAAATAAAATCTTAAAAAAAAAAAAGAAGACTCCTATCTAGTACGTCACCAGGGATTTATAGGCACTCCAAGAGCAGTGCCTTCTGTTGGCAACTCTCATGTGTCTTTATGAAATGGAGTTGGTTTGTAGGCAGATATGTAACAGGAGGTCAGTTTAGAGACAGAGTAGAGCCAGAGCTCCAGACGAGTAAACAGTATCCAGGAAAATGCCTGTTTAACCATTTGAAAATGCTTCATGTAGAGCCATGGTTTTGAAATATCTAGACACTGGTTATTGAATAGATCTTATCTGATTCATTGATCATCTCTGATTTACATGTTACAATTATGGTATTTAAGATACTTAGCTGTAGACTAATGTAAGAGCATGTTCTGCAATAAGGTCATAGTCTTTCATTCCTTTCCACAAATCTCAGACATACCCTTTAATCAGAATCATATTCTTTTTCACTATATCCTGAGTTGTTTCAAAATTTCTTTTCTGTAACTTGTCAGAGCTCAAAATTAATGTTTAATGAGTAGTGAATATCTTAATTATGAAACAGCATACTTAAACCTTACCATGAAAGAACAAAAGAAACAAATAGTAGTGAAATAGGCATTTTTGCCCACATACTAAGCCCAAGTAAAGAGCACATTCATTGTGATGCTTCTGCTTCTCCTCCAGAGCATCTGTTCATGTTCCTACAAGATGCAGAACAAGAGAAGCTGGTGGCACTTTAGGTAAGAGGTTTTGGACTGGGGATTGGATCCAGCTCATCCTTCAGCACCTTTGACTTCAGGCAAATAACTTGAACTCTACAAACCCCAGTTGAATCAATCATAAAAAGGGAGAAAATGTGGATATGAAGTAATGTACACAAAATGCTTAGCATATAGTAATCATCCAGCAAACAGTAGTCGCTCTTTTTATTGCTATTATTTTTGCCTCTTGGTAGTACATAGAAATCCACTGAGATGTCTCTCAACTCTGAGGATGACAACTTGAAATTATATTGTAAAGCATATCATCTAAATACTAGTTTATAAATAGAGATGAGGAGATTTTTATGGGTTCTTATTCTTTCCACACAAAAAGGAGTACTCCCCGCTTAAAGCTGCCACGGCGTATGGGGGGGAGATACAAACATTTAAAAGAAGAAAATAATGCGCAGAGACAGAACAGAGACTTCATTATAGAGCAGCGACTTTCTCTTAGGGACAACTTCAGATCCTTGTGATTGTCTATGATGTCTACTTCCCCTATGATGTCTTCTCCTTTGCCTCATGAATATTGGGTTTGCCCTGCGACTTACTTCCACCCTTGGAAAGTAAGCCGATGGCAAAGAAATGTTTAGAGTACTAGAGTATTTCTATTATTCTCTGCTTCTGCCCTGCACTATAGGAGTAAGCATGTCCCATTGGGGGTTATTCTTCAAGGTTGGGTGGCGACATGCAAAGACGTGTGGAGTGAAGCTGCAGCCTACCCACACTGGGCTACAGAGTTAGAATGTATCAGAGTCACAACAGATAAGCAGTTAATATGGAATGGGGACAAGAAATACTCCTTTGTCCTTCAAAATCACTAAGACTTGGGGGTTGTTACTGCAGTAAAGCTGACACATAGGTCTGCAGAACCATTAAGTATCCTGATCTCATTCATCACACATTTATATATTAACGTGGTCTCTGCTTCCCTATGAACCACCTTCCAAAGATCTATATCTATCTAAGATATAGGCATTAAAAGGTGCATCAGAGTATGGTTTTCATCTATATAAAATTTTCCAGTGGTCTGCCAGTGTACTCACAATAAAATCATAAGAACAGGTTTTTTAAAAACCCTATGCTTAGCCCAGAAGGCAGGGCAATCATGCACTTTCTCTCTCTACATCCTTTGCATGCCCTCTACCCTGTTGCTGCTACGGTCCAGCTATGTTAGCTGCTTTTTAGTTCCGCAAGGATCATAAGCTCTTCCTTTGCTTTCACCATATGTGGTCTCTCTTTCCTGAAACATATTTCTTGTTAGTGTCTCAGTGCTGGTTCCCTCTCATCATTGCGATTGCATTTGGAATGTCACTTCTTCAGGGAACCAAAACAGACTGCCATACCTCAATAGAGACTACATCTCCCCTCTATCCCAGCCACCTCCTGCTCTTACCTCAGTGCATTTGTTTCCTTCATCACCTTCATTACAATTTTTTTAAAAGATTTGATTTATGTATTTGACAGAGAGGAAGTGAGCACAAGTAGGGGGAGTCATAGGCAGAGGGAGAGGGAGAAGCAGGCTCCCAGCCAAGCGGGGAGCCCAATGCAGGGCTGGATCCTGGGACTCTGGGATCATGAAATGAGCTGAAGACAGATGCTTAATGACTGAGCCACCCAGGCTCCCCTTCATTACAATTTTAATGCTATTATCACCACACATTATAACAGCCAAGAGACATTGAACACTTAGTATGTACAAAGCACTATTTTAAGTGAATACCTTAGAATAATGCAGGAAGTACTATTATATTTTATTTTATTATTTTTTGTAGCTACCATTTTAAAGAGAAGGGGAAACTGAGATATGATAAATATGTATTAGTTTACTTCTCTAAATTATAAGATACATGGAAGTAGGGTTAAGACAATTTTTTTTCCCTGCTTATACTCAACATCTATGATAAAGCCTGCTACTGAATAAGAGCTCAAAGGTGTTAATTTCCCATAGATATCTCCCCTTTTCAAACCATTGTTACAACTGGACCTACTCTTGTGCTTCTTTTTATGACTGCAAAATGCCCTTCAGCAGGAACCATAAGAAAACTCTGAAAAAAAACACCTGGATATAAAGTTTATTACTTGAAAAGCACAATACACCTAGGGTCACACAGCAGGGTCACATGCAGAGAGAGAGCCCATGTGTGTGCACACACTAAGGGTTCTGCTTTTATTGGGGTTGAGGGTGGAGGCCTAGGGTTATATGGGCTCAGTCTTTATTGGGGAATATAAAACATAAGAGCTGGAATTGAAAATATGGGAGAAGAAAAGACAAGTGGCCCAAATGGTCAGTTAGAGAAATCAACCAAGATCCCTAAAACAAAGGGGACTCAGTGGGAGACAGGTAGCCTGACATTTTATCTAGAGGTTAGCAATGTGTTTCTTTGAGATAGCTATCTTTGAAGTGGATGCCTCTTTGCAGTGAATGTGTTGGCAATCAAAACTTAAGTCAGGCATCATAAAAAACAAACAAAGGAACAACAACAACAACAACAACAACAACAAAAAGACCTGTCAGGGCTTTACAGGAAGCCATTGTGGAATTTTAAGCAGGGGTGTAACATAGCATTATCTTTGTTTTAACTAAATCATCTTTTTTTTTTTTTTTTAAAGATTCCATTCACTTGACAGAGAGAGAGAGATATCACAAGTAGGCAGAGAGGTAGGCAAAGAGAGAGGGGGAAGCAGGCCCCCTGCCGAGCAGAGAGCCCAACGTGGGGCTCAATCCCAGGTCCCATAGACCACGACCCGGGCTGAAGGCAGAGGCCTAACCCACTGAGCCACCCAGGCGCCCCAACTAAATCATCTTTGTTACTATTTGGAGAGGGGAAGGAAAGTAGGGATAATAATGGTGATGGGAAGCCAATTAGAAGAGGAAATTTTAGTCATTTAAGAATGAGAAAGAGAAAGAGAGAGAGAAAACACAAGTGGGGAAGGGGTAGAGAGAGGAGCAGACTCCCTGCTGAGCAGGGAAACTAGGGCTCTATCCCAGGGCCCTGGGATCACCACCTGAGTCAAAGGCAGATGCTTAACAATCTGAGTCACCCAAATGGCAATGTGGATTTAAGAGGTGGTGTGGAGATAAACAAAGTGTAAGGAATCAGAATTCACAACTGATAAAACTTGTTGGACCAAAGAAGATTTTTAAATTACCTCTTAGAGATTGTCCAGGAAGAAGCATGTATGTCAAGTAAAAATAAATAAATGAGTAAGTAAATAAATAAAAAAGCCATTTTGTCTTAAGTGGCAGCAGAAATGCCTTTCAATGCATTTGGATGTATTAATATTAAGAAATGGCACTTATTGTACTTTCCTTATTAATCCAAAGGATACAGTAGCTTGAAATTGCACTGAACTTTACAAATCACCCGAGACAGAATTTCATGTAAAAGCTACATTTTTCAAGATTGCTTGTATTAAAATTAAGAGAAATTTTCATGTATAGAAAAAAATCCCAGGGCACCTGGGTGGTTCAGTCAGTTAAGCATCTGCCTTTGGCTCAGGTTATGGTCCCGGGGTCCTGGGATAGACCCCTAGTCTCCCTCTTCAATGGGGAGCTTCTTCCTTTCCTTCTGCCCACCCCCAACTCATGGTCTCTTGTGCGTGCTCTTTCTGTATCTCAAATAAATAAATAAAATCTTTAAGAAAAATCCTGACTTCTTAGGTTCATGTAAATATTTTTTATTTTAAAGATTTTATTTATTTATTTGAGAGAGAGACAGTGAGAGAGAGCACGAGCAAGGAGAAGGTCAGAGGGAGAAGCAGACTCCCCATGGAGCTGGGAGCCCAATGCGGGACTCAATTCTGGGACTCGGGGATCATGACCTGAGCCGAAGGCAGTCGTCCAACCAACTGAGCCACCCAGGCGTCCCAGGTTCATGTAAATGTTTAGGTCAGTTTCTTTTGTTGTTGTTGTTTTGTTTTGTTTTGTTTTCTTCTCTCAATCCTCTTACAGACTTTGGCATTTTCAAGAACAATCAGTTGTCTTTGGGCATCTGTTTCACCTGAAAAACAAAGGTGTAGGGTAAGGTGGTCTCTGAAATCTTTTCTCTGTTACATCTCTGTGAATGCTTTGAATAGCACTGTGTTAATCAGGACCCATAAGCTCTTTTTTTTTTTTTTTCACTGAAAAGCTATTTGTTTCTCTCTGGCTGTAGGTCTTTAAATCTGACTGGAATTGTGGGTTAGTATAGAAGGCCAAGTGTATTTACATGAAATAGCCCAACTCTGACACTAATAGATCAAACATTAAAAAAAAAAAAAATCAATATATCACCCTGGGACACTGTGCTGCCCTGCTTGCTAATGTAATTTACATAAGGAGCAATAAATAATATTGTTAAATCAACACTATACAATTTTCTACCTCACTCTGACTATCCAATATATCTTGGCATAATTTTAAAAAATTAAACGTATTTCTCATGAGCATGCCCAATGTCTTATGAACATGTTCACATAATTCTATCATGTTACTCATTCATATAGAATTTTTTTAAACACCTACCGTGTGCCAGGCACTGTTCTAAGATGAAGAGGTGAGTCATGCAGACTTAGTCTTCACAGAGTTTACATTCTTAAGAAAATAACTTAAATCTAAAATAAATACACCTTTATAAGAAAAGTTAAATGTTCTATAGCTACCACTAATAATTCCAACTGATTTAGGCATTCACTTGTCAGAAGGTCATTTAATCCTCTAGGGAATCAGTATAACAAGTAGAAAGTAAGTGGGACTTAAAGCAAAAAAAAAAAAATAAAAAAAAAAAGATAAGGTCCCAGAGAACAGTCTCATTTTTATTTACTTTATGTCATTATAAAGCATATATATATATATGTATATATATACATATATATGTCATCATCCAGCTAAAATTTTCTCCATTCTTAGTCAATATTAAGTTTGTGTCCTGATAAGACACCAAAAAGAAATTTCAAAACTATTTATAATGTGATGAAGGAGAATAATACAATGCTTATGTGAAACATTTGTCTAAAATTTCACAGATAGAATAAGATACTCAGTTCTCATTGTACAGTATGTTGCTCAATCACTCTATGGCCTTCTATCTCTAAATGCCATATATTTTACAGAGTAGTGAGATATAATTAAATATGATCTAGTTTAATAGCCAGTGAACACATTTCAAACCATTGGGTCTAAAATAAGAAATCTTCAGATGGTTTAGCTGGGCTTTATACTGAATGTTGTTTATTTTATCTGGAGCTATATCTCTAACCTGACCTTCTGTTACATTTATGCCCACAAACAACCTCTATTCCCCTAAAGACATGAAAGCTGTCAAAATGGGGAGACAGCTCTTGGAGCTCCTATAAATCCCTGGTGACATATTAGAGATACGTGTATCCTTAAAAGCAGGCGAAGCGGAGTCTGCTTTGACTTTACTCTCACCTGTTTTGTTGTCTGCCCACATATGACTCATCATTCATGCACTCTGAAATTATCTCAGTTTGCGCTCCACAGAAGACTCTAACTTTGAGTCTAAATAGTCTAAATTTCTCTGCAGAGACTCGATGCATAGTGATCTAAAAGAGCAATGGGGATAGGCAACTGTCAGTCAGCAAGTGGTTTGAAACTAGCTCTCACTAATAATACCTCATTCAGTATTTTGGGCATCATTTGTCAGGATATTGGTATGCTGTTTGGGTAAAAGAGAAATGATATTTTGGGACACTGACTCTCAAAAGATGAATGATGTTGCTGACTTCTTCAGCAGGAAATGATTGTATAGCAGGTGACTCACTCAAATATCCTTGTAAACAGATTAATGATAGAACTGCTGGCAAACATACTTAATGGTAGGTACTAGCTGGAGTGTCCTATCCTTGGTGATGCCTTAACAGATTGTAACTGCCTTGTCCAGCTTTGCTTAGGGGTAACAAAATGGAATCTGAATTTATGAGACATGGTTCCTTGGAAGATGTTCCTTAAATAGTGTGACTACCTGAGGTTAAAAAAGAAGTTTGATGAAATAAATGTTCTTATTATGGTCTGAATGTGGAAATGCCCAGTGAGATGGTAGAAGTAGGTGGAGCCTTTGGGAGGTGATTTGGCCATTGCTTTGGTTAAGAAACTAGTTGAGTCAGGAATTTGGAATCCCACCGACTCTTTATTTAATAGTCCTCTCCAGCTAATGCATAAAGAAGATGGCTCACCAAGTCAATAAGGAATGATCAAGAATTAAACTAAGTAGTTCCTCCAAATGCTTTAGCTACAACTGATACAGTAGAGGAAGTACAGAGAGTACAATAGACCAAGGAGGACTGGTAGGCTAACTAACACCTTCTTTTCCATTTGAATTTTGGAGTCCAGCCAAGCATAATTTTCATTCCTATGGAATAGAACATAGTATATGTCTACCATTTGGCACAGCACTATTTTATTTCTCAAGGAATTGCTTTATGTAGGAAAGTGACACTTGGGCTTGCTACCCATTAAGTGCAAGTTGGTGTTGTCCATTGGTGATATCATGTTCATTGCCTCTTTATAGGGAATTAAAGAATAGAGTTACCAATATGGCTAATGGGGAGTAGTTGATACATCCAACTAAAATTTTAGAGCTGGCCAGTTTATGAAATTTCTGAGATTTACATGAGCTAGAATAACCAAAATATATACCTGAACACTATAAAAAATAAGTTAAAATCTTTCACAGAACCTGCAGATAAGCCAGAAAAATACCTTCAGATCTGTTTTCTCTGGACAAAAGAAATTGAGATACCCCTGACTTCCAAACTGTACATTAAAAACTTTATCTGGATTATTTGGAGGAAAAATGTGATTGCTCATCTGGCACATAGTTGACTTCAGCTGTCATTCACTTTGCAGTCTGCAGGTTGCAAGTGAAAGAGCTAATAATGACTTTAATGAAATCATACACATCAACAACCTGAGGAGGAAGTTTGTAATCTCATCCAGTCTATTCTCATCGCTATGCGATCTGGTGTCTCGAGAGACATCCTGGAGTAGGCTCCTGGAGTGCTGAAGAGCTGAGCTAGGGGGTGCATGGAAAGGAGCACAATGTGAAGCCTAAGTTAGATTAGTTAAGTTAGATTATGTTAGTTAAGTTAGTCAAGTTAGGCAGGAACACGGGGCAGTTGGCTTTGTCATTGTTCTCTAAGGACCTGGTGCTACACATAAAAAGGGAAGTTATTTTCCCTGTGGTGCAACTGCTTGGGATTCCACAGGAAAAAAAAAAAAGAAAAAAATAAAAATGAAAGAACATCTTGTCATTGCTGTGGGAGACAAAGAGGTGGTGGTACGTAAGATCTGGAAGCTGGTGGCTAGCATCTATAAAACACATATTAACCAATACAGGATTTCACACGCAAAAGGTTCTCCAATCACAACCCAGTCACTAGATATGTGGTATGTGGAAAAAGCCTTTCTTCTTGGGAAGAAAGAGAGTTTTATTGTTGTTTTAGTTGATATGTAGTATAACAACATTACATTAATCTCCCTACCACAATTATGTAGTGCATTTATATTTTCAGATTAGATACTATTGTGAGAGTCTTACCAGCTCCACAAATCATATAATACCTGTGGAAATCAAATGGACAAAGTAGGAAGTGAGTTTGCCCTTAGAACAGTTATGCAGGAAAATGTCTCCACCAACAGATATGAAAAGATTCAAGTGTAAAAAGAGTCACACACAAATAATGGAGGGGGAAAAAGACAACCTGACTACTGAGAGAGGTAAAAACAAACAAACAAACAAAACAAACAAACAAACCTGTGAAGGAGTATTATTATACTTAATATATTTTATAAAAAGGGAGAAAGACAACTATCATATGATCTCCCTGATATGAGGATATGAGGAAGTGGAGATGCGACGTGGGGGGGTTGGGGGTAGGAAAAGAATAAATGAAACAAGATGGGATCAGGAGGGAGACAAACCATCAGAGACTCTTAATCTCACAAAACAAACTAAGGATTGCTGCGGGGAGGGGGTTCGGGAGAGGGTGGTGGGGTTATGGACATTGGGGAGGTTATGTGCTACAGTGAGTGTTGTGAAGTGTGTAAACCTGGCAATTCACAGACCTGTACCCCTGGGGCTAAAAATACATTATATGTTTATAAAAAGAAAAAAAATGGAAACAAAAAAAAAAAGGGATCCCTACTCCAAATTGAATGGTTTAAATGCTGGTCATTGCTAGGGTGTAGGGGAATTTTGTCTTTTGTATAAAATATTGTTGAAGGATGAAAAGATATCTGACAAATATATGGTAAGTAGAAACTGACCAAAGTCAGAGGGTTGGGTGGGAAGAAAATGGGTAAGAAACAGCAGTCCATGGGCTTTTTACTCAAGGAAAGACAGAGTGTGTCATTAGGATACATGCATATGACAGAGCTTCTGATAAACAGATTATTTGACAGGAGATTCCTTGTCTATGAAATCATTTTAACAGCCTGCCTCTGCTCTGTATAGGATCGTTCATTGTAAACACACCTGGAATATATGAATTGATGGGGTATGTCTTGAGGCAAAAGTTTGTGTAAGCTATCTGAATATGCCCAACCACGCCAGATCCATGACTAAACTGGCTCCCTTTAGAGAAAGATGTGATCACATGTTAATCTGTGCCAGAATGTACTTTGATGCTGCCTTAATGGTCTTAGAACTCTGCCAGTTCTGCCTATGCCTCATGATTACTGGTATCCCAGTATTCAGTAATTAATAGTAAAACCTAGGGAAGATCTCTGATGCTTATGAATCTGATGACCTGATCCTCCTCTTATTTCAACATCTTTGTGTTGCTTTAACCATAATAGCAAACTTGTATCATGATTCTACTGTAGATCCATACTAGACATACAGATGTGAATTTGAAAAATTGGTCAGAGCAGGACAATTCAAATAAAAGAAGTTATGAAAAGGTTACCTGTCATTCAGGCACAAATTCACTTTCACGTATATGTACACTGGCACACATGCACAGACCTACACACCATGGAATACTGTTAAAGTCTTTTAAGAAGGAAGAGTAAATTTACTCTGTGCCTATAATATCCTCTTGTATCTTTACAAAGTAGAGAATTCTTGAATCTTCTCTAATACGTTACATACCTCTTCCTTCTTTTCTTCCTTCGTTTTTTCCTTCTTTCCTTCCTTTTTATCCTATCTTTTCTTTTTTTTTTTCTTTTCTTCCTTGCTAGCCATTTTGTTTTCCTTCTTGAGTTCATGCAAGTATGTATGAGCCCCTCCTGTATACCTTTCCTTCTGTCAGATGCTTGTAAGAGAGTGTTTAACAAGACAAACAAAGCCCCTCTGGTCAGGAAACTTACATTTAAGCAGGAAGTGAAAGTCAATAAACATGTTTACAACTAAGTAAATAAGATGATTTCAAACAGTGATAAGTGTTGTACAGAAAGTAAAACAGGATGAGGTAAATTAGGAGTGACTGTAGGGGTGGGCACAGCCCCTTTAGATTGGAATAGAAAATATGTCTTTTTGGAGGAAACATGTGAGCTGATGTTGATTCTCAGTTAAATTGATTCATTCATTTAAAACAGCTGCTCAAGGAAAAAAAAAATCTGGAGACCATATTAATATATTCCTGCCTTCAACATCTGCATTCATCCCACACCTAAAGAGTGTTATCACCAAAATATTTTTCAAATGCATTTATCCCTCTTCACTTTACCACCAGAGCTCATCATTTTTACCCTAGACTTCACCATCTTCTTGTCCCTTTAAATCTGTTCTCATGACTACAGGAACAGGAATGATTTGGGATACATTTAACTATTTAACTTGTTTATTATGCCCTATTCTGTGTTCATGACTCAATGTATATATTGAACATCTGCTCATCAAACAATTTGCTTAAGAACTAAAATATCCTTTTACTCTTGAGTTTATCAGTGTGCTCTTCCCTTACCTCATTTCTCTGCCTATTCCCAGAGGTAAATACTATTTGAAATTTTTAAAAAAAGATTTTATTTATATATTTGAGAGAGAGTGAGCAAGAGAGAGAGCATGAGCAGAGGAAGAGGGAGCAGCAGACTCCTCTGCTGAGCAGGGAGCCCAATAAGGAGCTTTATCCCAGAACCCCAAAATCACAACCCAAGACAAAGGCAGATGCTCAAACAACTAATACATCCAGGTGCCCCTGTAATTGTAAAATTTCACTATTTGATCAAGTATATGTTTGTGTTTATAAGTACACATACATATTAATACAAATTAATACCTTACATAATTTATTTTATTTAGGCATTATAAAATTAGTATCATATAATTCTTTTTTTATTTTATTTTATTTTATTTTATTTTATTTGGGGTGCCTGAGTGGCTCAGTGGGTTAAGCCTCTGCCTTCAGCACAGGTCATGATCTCAGGGTCCTGGATTGAGCCTCACATTGGGGCTCTCTGCTCAGCAGGGAGCCTGCTTCCCCCTCTCTCCCTGCCTGCTGCTCTGCCTACTTATGATCTCTTTCTCTGTCAAACAAATAAGTAAAATCTTTAAAAAAATAAATTTTATTTTATTTAAGTTCAATTAATTAATATATAGTGTATTGTTAGTTTCAGAGGTAGAGTTCGGTGATTCATCAGTTGTATTTAACACCCAGTGTTCATTACATCCTGTGCTTTCCTTAATGCCTATCACCCACCTCATCGTCCCATCCCCCTCCCACCAACAACTCACAGTATGTTTCTTATACTTAAGAGTCTCTTATGGTTGTCTCCCTTTTTGATTTCATCTTACTATATTTTTTTCTTCCCTTCCCTTATGATCCTCTGCCACGTTTCTTAAATTCTACATATGAGTGAAATCATATGATAATTTTCTTTGGTTAACTTATTTCACTTAGCATAATGGCCTCTAGTTTCATCCACATGGCTGCAAATGGTTAAGATTTATTTCATCTTATCATGGCTGAGTAGTGAAATCATGATAATTGTCTTTATTTGGTTAACTTGTTTCACTTAGTATAATAACCTGTAGTTTCGTCTACATAGTTGCAAATGGTTAAGATTTCATTTTGTGATGGCTGAGTAATATTCAATCATATATACATAATATATATAATACAATATATTTCATTATATATATAAAATATTTTTGATGACTGGATTATATGTATATATGATGGATTATATATAATATATGAATATTATATATATATAGAATATATATTATATATACCACATCTGAATATATACACACACACACATGCATACACACTTACACACACATACCACATCTTCTTTATCCATTCATCTGTTGATGGACATCTGGGCTCTTTCCATAGTTTGGCTATTGTGGACATTGCTGCTATAAACATTGGGGTGCAGATGCCCTTTCAAATAAGACATTTGAGGTAAATACCTAGTAGTGGAATTGCTGGGTTGTAGGGTAGCTCTATTTTTAACTTTCTGAGAAACGTCTATACTTTTTTCCAGAGTGATTGTGCCAGCTTGCATTCCCACCAACAGTGTAAGAGGGTTCCCCTATCTCTGCATCCTTGCCAATGTTTGTCATTTTCTGACTAGTTAATTTCAGCCATTTTGACTGATGTGAGGTGGTATCTCATTGTGGTTTTGATTTGTATTTCCCTGATGCCAAGTGAGGCAAAACATTTTTTCATGTGTGCGTCAGCCATTTGTATGTCTTCTTTAGAGAAATGTCTATTCATGTCTTCTGCCCATTTCTTGACTGGGTTATTTGTTCTTTGGGTGTTGGGTTTGATAAGTTCTTTATACATTTTGGATACTAACCTTTTACCAGATATGCCATTTGCAAATATCTTCTCCCAATCTGTTGGACATCTTTTGACTATTTCCTTTGCTGTGCAAAAGCTTTTTATCTTTTTATCTTGATGCAATCCCAACAGTTCATTTTTGCTTTCGGAGATATTGTTGCAGCTGTGGTTAAGGAGGTTGCTTCCTCTGTTTTCCTCTAGGATTTTGATGGATTCCTGTCTCACGTTTAGGTCCTTCATCCATTTTGAGTTTATTTTTGTGTATGGTGTAAGAGAATGATCTGGTTTCATTCTTTTGCATGTGGCTGTCCAATTTTCCCAGCACCTTTTTGTTGAAGAGACTGTCTCTTTTCCATTGGATATTCTTTCCTGTTTTGTGGACGATTAGTTGACCATAGAGCTGAATTATTTTTTTTTTCAGTGAAATTGTTTGTCACATTTATTCATATTGATGACAGCAACTGTAGTTTATTTAATTGCTGAATAATATTCTATTCTGTAAAAATTGCATTTCTAATTTGTCTTCCTATCCAACATCTAGGTTATGTGCCAGTTTTTTTTTTCTATTACATTAAGTGTTAATACAAATATTCTTTCATATTTCTGTTTGGATATATGTGTAAGACTTTTTAAATTATATGTCTTAAAGTAAAATTTTTGGTTGCTCAGCACATGTACAATCAACTTGATAAAACACTGCTATTTTTCTTTTTTTAAAGATATTCTACCAGGTTGCATTTTCACCAGCAGAACATAAAGTTTTCAAATGCTCGATGTTTTCTTGAATACCTGATATTGTTAGAATTCTTAATTTTCATTTTGAGGAAATGAAATTTCATAATCTAAATTTGAATGTTCTTAATTGCTACTGAAATCTCACATCTTTTCACATTTCTATTGGTAGTTTTTATTTAACATTTTTTCTCTGAGATGCCTGCTTTGTCTGCCAATTTTTTCTATTGATTCACAGGGATAGTTCTGTTTGTTCTAGATTTAATTTTCTATCAGTTCTATATGTTGCAAGTATATTTTCCTAACCTGTGGTTTTGTCTTCATCATTTTTTACATGCTTTTTAAGAAACAACTTCTTAACATAATATGGTTGTGTTTATTTTTCTTTCATATTGCACATATTACTCGTTTTATCTAAAAAAAAAAATCTTCCCTTTCCTGAGTCTACAAAAAGAATCCTTATACCATCTGAAATTAATGTTTTTGTAGGACATGGGTTAAGGGCCAATTACAAATTTTGCTCAGCACCATTTCTTGAATAGTTTATGCTTTCTCATTTTGCAATATCAACCATGCCGTATTTTAAGTCACATATTGGCCAGAACTATTGTAGGCTTTAATTCATTGAAAACAGTAAGGATTTTATTTTATTTTTTAAAATCTGACTGAGATGGGGGACATATCATAATACAGAATAGTGGCCCCCAATGTTATCCACAGCCTAATCCATGGAGACTGTGAATATATTACCTTATATGGCAAAGGAAATTTGCAGATATAATTATAGATCTTGAGATGGGAAGATTATTCTAGATTATTTAGGTGGGCCTAATGTAATCGCAAAGGTTATTATAAGGGTGAGAGTGTCAAAGTCAGTAAAAGAATGTTTGGCTAAGAAAGCAGGTGTTAGAGTATGTGTTTTGAAGATGGTAGAAGGGAACATAAGCTAAGGAGTATAGCGGGCCTTTATAAACTGCAAAAGGCAAGGAAAATGATTCTCCTGTGGAGCTGACACTTCAAGTTTAGCCTCAGTGAGCCTCGTAGAGACATCCAGAATTATAAGCTAATAAATGTGTGTTGTTTTGATCCATTACAGTTATGATTTGTTACATTAGCAGCAGGAGACTAATACAGGATGACATGGAAAGTTTTGCACAGAGAAATTTCCAGACCTCACTTACATTTTAACAAGAGAACTCTGCATGCTATGTTGAAATAAAATATAGGGATCCAGGGTACAAGCAGAAAGCAAGTTAGGGACTGTGGTGACAATAGAGGAGAGCTAGAGTGGTAGCTTGGACTAGAGCAAAACTGGGAGAGGTGGTAAGTAACTGTATTCTTTTTTTTTTTTTTTAAAGATTTTTATTTATTTATTTGACAGAGATCACAAGTAGGCAGAGAGGCAGGCAGAGAGAGAGGAAGGGAAGCAGGCTCCCTACCGAGTAGGGAGCCCGATGCGGGGCTCGATTCCAGGACTCTGGGATCATGACCTGAGCTGAAGGCAGAGGCTTTAACCCACTGAGCCACCCAGACGCCCCAAGTAACTGTATTCTAAAAAACATTCTAAAGGTTGGGCTGTCAGGATTGCAGATAGATTAGAACTGTTCTGTGAAAAAACAAGGTCAAAGTCAATTCTAAGAGGTTCTAGTAAGCAACTTTTAATTGTTTAACTAAGTGTATTTCATTTAAACACAGAGATTCCCCCCATTCTTATCTAGTATCTATCTGATCTCTACCTGTTTGATCTATACCTAATATCTATCTACCTATCTCTCTATATAAATACCTTTCTTTGCTGTCTCCTTTGGCATCTAGTTATGCTTTTAGCAATCTGGACTTTTAAGACTAACTTTACTGCATACTTTTGGGACATACTGCTTTAGCCAAGTATCTTATTAAAATCTACTCAAAAGGTCTGATATTCTAGTCTGAAATATGGCAATGCTATGTGTAGGTTGAATAAGTCAACTCTTCCTGAAGGCATTTGTGGGACCCAGAGAAATCCTTTCCTGCTCGTGTATGGCATTGGGCTCTTACTGGCTAATACAGTAATTCTCAGTATTTATTACTGTTATGCTCTTTGTCTCAGCAATAAAATCCTAATAGTAGCATCACTCCAAGTGATTTTCACCTGTGTGAGAATGATAAGGTGAGTGGGTGAGGGACTTGAGGGGAGAGGTCCCCCTAGAGAAGGGTGTGACCTCTTCTATCAGAATGAGGATAGGAACCACACAGTGGGTGTTAAGGTATTAACAATAAACTGGATCCTTTTTGTAAATGAAGGAACTAAACTCAGATTTAAAAAAACAAAACAAAACAAAACAGAACAAAAACCCAAGAAAACCCAAGTGAACATGAGTGCCTTTAAGAAAGAAAAAAAAAAAAGAGAGAGTTATCTTCAGGAACTAACACAATTAGTTTGCTCAGAGTTTAGAAAACAAATTCATCTATAGCCCCGATCCCTGAACCTTAGAAGAAAGCCCTATAAAAATCATGTAAACAGAAAACTAGGGGAATAATAACTTACTGAAAAAGACAATGGGATTCTTGTGCAGTACTGCAAGTGGATATTTTGTAGGTATGAAGCCAGAATATTATATTTGGTCTTCTACCTTTGATGAGTCCTCTACCACGGGTTGGAAGAAATCTGACACGGTCATTAAAAACTGATCTACAAGCCACTTTTCTGTCTCCCTGGACCACTTGAAAGTAGATGTTAGGTCAAAGACTATTAGAATAGAATATTGGATCTATGCTCCTGAACAGCTTTCCTGATTCCATTCAATATGCCAAACCCTTCACATACAGGTCACTGACATAATAAATGAGCCTGAGATGAAAAATTTAGAATGAGAATAAATGATCAAGAAAAGTAATGTAGATAAATTTGCAGTGCAAGAAATTTTCTTCTTCCCTAATATAAAATTCACTTGCCTATCTTGTTGCAGTGTTCCAAATGGCTTTTAAGGAATTATGTTGGTCTAATTTCTGAAACAAGCAGCCCTCAAATTTCAATACCTTCGCACAACAGACATTTACTTTTCTCACATCATGTGCCAAATCAATCAGCTTTACATTGACTCAGGGAGGAAGACTTGTTCTTTCCATTAAGTCACTTATGGGTCTGGATTCTCTCCACTGACTAATTCAGGGAACCAGGATCCCACTGTTTTGTAAGTTTGCTAACTTCTCTCTCTGGGTCATTTTCCCCCAGCTGGTTGATAAGCATAGAGAGAGAGGAAGAATCTTACTAGAGGTTTTAGAGGTTAGCCTGGAAGTTCAATTGCTTGAACTTAGTCTTAACAGGCCCACCTAATTAGAGTGGGAAATTATTACAGAAAAAAGAAGAGAAAAATGGATATTGATGAGCATAAACATTTCCGGTCCAAAGTTATTTTCTCACATAAAGACATACAAAATTATATTTTATCTTTTATTCATTCAGACTCAGTTTGGGACATGCAGTCTTTCAGATTCTACCTTATACTATAAATGCACACGGGGTACCTGGGTGGCTCAACTGATTAGGCCTCTGTCTTCCTCGTGGGTCGTGGTCTCAAGGTCCTGGAATCGGACTGGCATCCGGCTCTCTGCTCAGTGGGGGGCATGTTTCCCTTCTCTCTCTGCCTGCCTCTCTGCTTCCTTGTGATCTCTCTCTCTCTCTTTGCGAATAAATAAAATCTTAAAAAAAAAAAAACTATGAATGCACACAAAATCAATAAATAGTTCTTAACTTTCAAGTTAATTAGAATCTGGTAAGGAAGATAAACACATAAATAGGGGAAAAAACCCACATTATCAGAAGAAAGTGTTATATTAGGGTGCTATAGAAATATAAATGTGGTGTGCCTCATGCTTTAACTTCCTTAAGGGCATTAAGGAAGATTTTTCTGGCTGGGATTATCTTCTCATAGAGCCTTCACATGGAATAGAGTTAGCCACTGGAAGGACCTGATAGGGGAAGGAGCTGATGTGGAAGCTTAGGACTGTACAAACCTTACTCCTTTCCCAAGGGACTGGCTTGGAAAGGTTAAAACAAGTGTTGAATACTTTGGGAGGATAAGACAGATTACCAAGAGACTTTTGTGTCTGTGTTTTGTGTGTGTATGTTTGTGTGTGTGTGTGTCCTTTTCAAGATTTTGTACTTTATTTTGTAAATGTACATATTCACTGATAAAACAACTTGTATGACAGAGAGAACTTGATAATATTTTAAATGTCACTTTCAGTCATCGGAAGGCATAAATTCTCCAAAGTGACCTCTGCCAAACAAACAAAGCAAACAAGACAAGGCAGAAACAAAAAAAAACAAAACAAAAAGTAACACTTTGGATCAGTTTCAAGCATGTGTTTTGTCCACTGATCCATTTTCTCCCCCTTTGAGCCAAGGGGAATTGGGAGTAAGGCAAGTCAGATATGAAAGATTTTAAAAAGCTTTCCTGTGTAGGAATGATTAATGTCACCTCCTTTATATGTGCATTTATTGTCCCTCATCACCTTCCATATATATTTTAGTGGAAGAGATTTGTGGCAGTGAATCGGCAAATATGCTGCCTAAGTCAGAGAAAACCCCAAGTGCTTTTTAATAAGGACTACCAAATTAAGATATAAATGTGGTATGATTTTTTGATTAACAAAATAACTTATGAATCATTTCTTCACCATGTGCCTAAGTGAAACTATTTTGCCCTGGGTAGTCTGAGCCCAGCCTCTTGAATAATCTTTCCTTATCACCTTCAGAGAAAGCAAAAATGAGTAAAAAACAAACCAACAGAAAAATCACAAGTAAGCCTAGGGCAAAAGTAAATACATTTGAACTGAGAAACTACTGTGACATGAAATTATGTGTTTGAAACATGACTGCCAAAGAGTCCAGCCTCAGAAATAAAGTTGTCTGGGGTAGCCAACACTTAATCACCTCATTGTAGTGTTGCAAGGAATGATTAGTACTGCACAACTTCTTCTCTACCTCACCTACCCCTGACCCTTGGCACAAGTTGGGAGGGCTTTGGAATATTCAACAGCACCAAGGATAAGCCGATTTCTGTCATAACTGTTTCAGAAGGTGCAATTTAAGAAGCTGGCAAACGGGGGCACCTGGGTGGCTCAGTGGGTTAAGCCACTGCCTTCGGCTCAGGTCATGATCTCAGGGTCTTGGGATCGAGCCCCACATCGGGCTCCCTGCTCAGCAGGGAGCCTGCTTCCCTCTTTCACTCTCTGCCTGCCTCTCTGCCTACTTGTGATCTCTGTCTGTCAAATAAATAAATAAAATCTTAAAAAAAAAAAAAAAGAAGCTGGCAAACGGAGGAGTCTCCCCTGTAGCTGTTCTCTGTGGCTAATGATGTGAGGGATGGTTGTTCCCTGTGCAGGTGAGGGGTTGGTAGAGCTGAGAAAGAATGGCATTTAGATTCGGTGGCAAGGGAAATGGGGTAAGTGTTGCACGCTAACCAGCCAAGTGGCCTTATTTAGCTGGGCTTTCTAAAGTTTCTTAAGTAGAAATTTAGGGTAGTAATAGTTTCTTGTCAAGTGACTGGCGGATTAAGTCTTGCATTTTCTAAAAAGTTTCCAGTGCGTGGAAGTGAGTGGGTTACGATTTGCCTTTATAAGTTCTTTTTGTGATTTCATTTTGTCTAGATGCTGGATGTACAACTTAAATTTTCATCTTTTTTTAATAGTTCCTACAAATTATGTTAAGGGCAGATGATGGGTAAAATGTAGTACTGCAATGTAATTTTTGTCTGTAGTTCTCAGATGAACGGTAATAACATATATATTTTATTTTGTTGAAAAGCACTGTTCTAGGAAAACTTACCAAATCTCAGATCCTTTTAGAAAAATATACAACTTACCAAATCTCAAGTCCTTTTAGAAAAATACACAAATGTATTAAAACAAATGCAATTTCATAAGCAAACATAGTGCATCTGTTATACACAGAGCTGAATGTTGGTATATATTGGAAGGAATTAATTTTATTAAGCACAGAGTATTCAAAAAGTATCATACTGCTTAAGAACACAGGGTTCATAGTCAAATAGACCTAGGGTTAAAATTTGGCTTTGGGGGTGGTTGGGTGGCTCAGTCAGTTAAGTGTCTGCCTTCGACTCAGGTCGTGATCTCAGGGTCCTGGGATTGAGCCTCTCATCAGGTTCTCCACTCACCAACGAGTCTGTTTCTCCCTCTGCTTCTGTGATCCCTCTCTTGTGACTGCTTTTGATCTTTCTAAAACAGAATCTTAAAAAAAAAAAAAAAATCTGGCTTTGGAATTTTCAGACATGATTTTAGATGTTTATCCTCTCCAAGTATTCACTTCTTTATATGGAATTAAGAGTCAAAGCTACCTCATTGGATAGCTGTCAGGATCAAATAAAACACTATTATATAAAATATTTAGACTACTTTTGGAAAATACATAGTATTTAATATGCAGTAGCAATTTTTATTATTTTATTATTCCTTGAATTTCAGTATATTTATTAAATATCCATATCTCTGGTCTAGGTATTGGGAATAAAAGTAAACAAAACAAACAAACAAAAAATCCTTCTCTCACAGAGCTTATATTCTAGTAATGTGCTTTGAAATAATGCACAAAATACTGATTATACAAAAATTAAAGAAATATGTTGTGTTTCTCCAAGGCGGGGAGGTTTGAATAATTCGCCAATGCTTTATCTCTAAGTGCATTTTTTTAAAAAAAGATTTTTATTTAATTTTTATTTGACAGACATATCTCTGTCTGACAGACAGAGATCACAAGTAGGCAGAGAGTCAGGCAGAGGAAGAGGGGGAAGCAGGCTCCCTGTTGAGCAGAGAACCCAATGTGGGGCTTGATCCCAGGACCCCAGGATCATGACCCGAGCTGAAAGCAGAGGCTTTACCCCACTGAGCCACCCAGGTGCCCCTCTAACTGCATTTTTAAGCAAGAATGAATAGATTATTTTTCACACCCAAGATCCATAGGACCTTGTCATCTTTTTCCTCAGGATTACATCCTCCCTGAGTTTGAAGATCATGCATTTCCCTGATAGAAGAGAAAAAATATACAGGCATTTCAAATAAGTATAATGTACTAGTCCACAAAATGTTTTATAACTCTATCTCTTTCTCAGACAACACAGAGGTGGCAAATTAAAATTAACAGTTTTCACTTTTATTCAGCTCAAATTATTATTTTTCATGCATCCTGGGTAATTGACAACAGTAACTAGCCAATCAGTTTTACAGCTAGGTTCAACCACTCAGCTCTGGAAGAATAAATAAGTGTAAGTCAGGCATTTGCTATAAACTTAAAGTAGAATATATCCCAAAGATCTCTTAGTGTTTTCAATAACATTTGTTTTATTTAACACATTATTTGGCCACCATTTACAGTTTGTTGTAAAACTATCAGTCTTTGGTAGCCCTGTGAGGTAGAAACTTCATTTGACTAGTGTGTAAGTTCAGTGCAGACCTAAGTGTAGGTCCATCAGTCATGGTTAAGATTTCCATAAAACTCAGTATTTTGCCAATTATAGTCTTCAACTACCACCACCATTGGTTTACCTTGGTGTTGAGCTCCTCACATATGGGTAAGAAACTCAATTTGTTCAAATGGGATGATGATATGTAGAATATCTTAATTCCCTAGTACCTAAAACACAATGTATTTATGCCTAGAGCAGTACTTAAATAAAATCTAGCATTTCTTTATTAGAAAACAAAACAAATAAGGTTGAGATTCCCTGGGAAACTGAATGATGAAACAATTCACTGTTGCATTTGATTACATAATAAACCTATCTAACCCTATGGCAAGACCCTATGCAGCCCAAAATGAATGATGTCATTTATTTTACTTAAACCATTTTATTCTCTTGCCAAGCATTTAGCCTAATTATTGATAGTATAATTATCAGGAAATACCATTATTCTATGAATAGTTTAACTCCTGTTATGCTTCGAAGTCTTATGTTTTACACATTTTTCCTATATATTATTGTTTATAATGCATCATATATCATCAGCATTGACACATTCTCATCTGTAAGACATCTTTATATGCTGAAATTTTGTTTACATTTTCATTCTGAAATTACTTCATTTTCTTTCTGAAATTCCTTCCTTTATGTGAAAATATTTAAATGGAATATATTGTAAATAAAAGAGTAAATGAAAGCAGAGTTAAGAAAATGAGAGGTAAATTTAAAGGGTTTGTATTTAAAGAAAAAGGTATATCTTTTTAAGTAAGCAATAATTAAAAGAAGAAGCAGTGCTTCTTCATAGCCCTGATCACAAATACTATTTGCTACTGCTATACACACACACAAACACACACACAGCCTCATGTGCACACACACAAGTCTTGATCTAAATAATGTATTAAAGCATTTCTTCTATATTTAATCAGATCTCCAGATTGTTGCATATTTAAATGAACAGTCAACATTATTTGCTTTTCCTATTGTAAAAACTGTTTTTTATTTAAATCTATTTCTCTCTAAATAACTTATTTTTATCCTAGAAAGGATTTAAAAGTACTAAAATTCATTTTATCATTTAGGCTTGTATATATTATACAATATATGCATTATAATTATATGTATAATATTGTATATAATGTATATATATTACCACTTGTATGTTCAGCATAATTAAGTCTCTGAAAGAGACTCCATGCCCTGGTCTGTTTCTCATTGAATAGTCTGCTCAGATAATAGATTATATTAACATAAATTACTCCCTTACCTTCACCCTCCCCCTTGGAAATTATCCAATTGATCTGGAGGTGAAGCTACCTCAAATGGAAACTGCTAGGTACGAGCTCTGGGAGGGTTACCTATGGTAGTCAAATTCATCGCTGTGCCTCTGGAGGCCACAGGGTCTGGTCCAAATTGGAGCTCAGTAATAGAAGTTAAAAATGGCAACAAGATCAAATGGGCTTGCGTTGTCCTAGACATGAGGAATCTTTCACTGGAGGACGGTAAGGTAGAGCAAGCAAAGCATCAACTCTAGAGATACAAGATGTTCTCATATCTTGTTTTTATTCCTTGCCACCTATGGGTACTTGAAATAGTCACTTAAATTTTCTGAGATGCAACTGTAGTTCATGTTTCAAGGGGTTTTTAAGTTGAGTAGGTAAATATTTGGATGTTCTTAGCATATTATGTGGCAAATAGTAAGTAAGTATTTAATAATATGAGTTTCACTCAGCACTGTTTATATATTTTCAGTAAATCTTCCCATTTTGATTGAACAGTCTTCAAACATCCCATATTCCCTTTCTCTATTTTCATGATTTTATTTCTCATTTAGACACTTCAGAGAATAGATTTTCAAGTGTGTTTTTCCTTTCATCCTTTTCCAGTATGTTACTTCTTTTCTCTTTCCTGTTTTTATTCTTTTAATTATTATCGTATTTCCTTAGTTTTAGCCTTTTTTATTTCTTCTGGGTTAGGACATCCTGAGAGCATATCAGGTTGTTCCTTATAAGATATAATGCATACCATGCAGGAGCCAAAATTTTGTCTTGTTAGAGCTATTTAATAATGACCACAATGTAATTATTTGATCCCATGGTTTTCAAACATCCCGTGCAGATATCACAGATAAAAAACAAAATACAAAAAACAAAACATATTATATGTGTGTGTGTGTGTGTGTGTGTGTGTGTGTGTGTGTGTATCTCCTCCATGCTTTCCTTCATGCAGTTTTCCCATTTATTCACTCAGAGATGTGTGTTTATGCTCATATTCTGTCCTGTTCTTAGGTTGCATGTTGTAAAAAAACAAAATGACCAGAGGGACAGATTTTTGGAAGGTTCCAAAAACAAAAAGAAATTATGCTTAATATTCCATATCCTTCATCTGGTAATGAGTGGCAAGCAAGTCCTTAAATATTTTGGAAATCAGAACTGCCAGGATCAGAAGGAACTTTGAGAAGCAGTTTTGTTTTGTTTTTAAATCGGTGTTCTCTCATTGTCTCTGCTTGTCATTGAAAGCATCAGTTTTGTTTGCTTCCTACAAAATGACAGACAGAAAGGAGAGAAACAATGAAATTAATGGAGAGCTACAACATACCTTGGCAGTCAAGTAGATCTGTCACAAAGTCATAATTTTATTGTTCCCTCTGCATTATGAAGTCTCTCCAATAGACAATGAGTTGCAATCATAACCTGGTGTGCAAAGAATAATAATGGAATAACTGCAAAGGAAAAAAAAAAAACTCTGTTCTCATTGTTAAGTTCAGTGACTTTGTCTGGATGAAAGGGTCAGGGGCTTGGGAAATAAATTTGAGTGCTTGCGGATGAGACATAAGGCTGCTCAAATAATAATCTAATGCACAGCTGGGTCTTTTATTTCCATTCAGATTTCAACTCAAATGTTCCTTCCTCAGCGAGGTTTTCTCTGAGTACCCTAGGTGAAGTAACCCCTCCAGCTTCAGCATTCACTGTGGTATTTCTTCTCATCACAGCACTAAGCACTAAAATAAATATATATATATATTTTAATTTTTCCTGTGTCCCCACATAAGAATATAAATGACATGAGCATGCCATTCAGACCCTTGCTCACTGTGTATCCTCAGAACCTGGAGCGCTGCTCATAGCCGTTAGCTGGTAATCAATGCCTATTCATGGAATAAATAGATGAATTAAAATGAGACAAAAATAACATTCAAGGGAATCTTTTACGAGTTTAAGTTTAAAAGTGAGGAAACCAAACCATGATGAGGAAGTACATTTCTCAAGATTACATAATAAAGACCGTGTGTTTCTTTGTTCCCAAACCACTGTACTTAAGTTTGAAATAAATTTTCCACCGCTGAAATAGACAACACTTTTTATTTCCTTTGCATTGAGCAGGGGGGAAAGTTAGGCTGTGAGACTATATTTGGGGAAGCTAAAATAGTAAAAAAAAAAAAAAAAAAAAATGAGGGTGAGACTGATTAATGGTGAAAATGACTACAAAAACAAAACTTCTCTTTCTTCTTAGTCGATACATACCCTATGTTTTCATTAAAGACAAAAGAACATGGGGCACCTGGGTTGCTCAGTCAGTTAAGTGGCGCACTCTTGGTTTTGGATAAGGTTATGACTGCATGATTGCAAGGCTGTGAGTTAAGCCCCAAGTTGGTTCAGTGCTAAGTGGGGAGTCTGCTTGAGATGATCTCCCTCTACCCCTCCCCCCACTCATGCTATCATGCATGTTCTCTCTCTCTCTCAAATAAATAAATCCTAAACACAAACACACACTCACACACAATACAAAAGAAAAATGGAAAAAAATCAGCTTTTACACTGAGGGCTTCCTGACTTTTGTAAGGGCACATTGTTATCTACCTCTTTGCTAGCTGGTACGTTGCCTTCCAAGTCTTTGCCATGTGAACTTTATCTTAGAAACTCTTAAAGCGCAAGGCATACTGGCTTTTATTTGTCTGTTTTGCATTTCCTGCTGTAGCTCCTAGTACTATTTTATATACAAAGTACATTTTTTAGTTCTCTTAGGTGAAAAACCTGTATTTGTAAAAATTGAGTGTGAGAGTAGCATCATGATTTCTCTGATATTTGCTGTCCACTGTATGGGGAGCTTTCACTATGTTTATTATCTTCTCAGTAATTCACTGATTATTAGAATATGCTATCCCTCATGATAATAGTGTGTCAATTTCACATTTCCAGTTTTTGCAGCCATGGCTACTAGATAACTTTGGAAAAGAAAGATGAAATTCTCTTCAAAAAATAAAGTATAATATTTAAAAATTGTTTAGAAACCCTCCTTTTTATTAAGGCCAGAGAATAAAATGTTAAACAACGTGCCAACATTAACAACAAAGTTAATTCATCTTTAACTGTAAAAATTCAGTAATAGTTCAAACTCCAGGTTTGACTTTGGTGGAGCATGTCCTTTTAACTGACCTTGAATTTTTAGCATGTACCCCACACTTTCCTAAAATAGGAGAATGATTTCAATGTTTTGATGTTTTTTGTTTTGTTTTGTTTTTTCTTCTTCTTCTTTTTTTTTTCCTTTTCCCAATATTTTGATGTTTTAAGCCACGTTTTTATTCTGGGATACAGTGACAAATTGATCATGTGGAAGATGGCATTATGCATGTTATTTAATGTTTTCTTAATTAGTATGAAAGAAGATCCTCTCTTTGGTTTACTGATCCTGATTTCCTGCAACTCTCCTGACAATAGAGATAGAAAAGTACATTTACTTATAAAGCAGCCCAGGATGTCTCTTTCTAGTGAGAACAGTTATTACCTTTTATCTTAACCCAATCCAAGTACCTCAGTTTCATTACCAACTTATAGCAAGCTATTCATCATGCTTTTTTTTTCTTTTGAAGCCATTAGTACCCACCAATGATTTATGTGGGTATTGTTTTAAATGATATTTATATTCAGTCATCACCATAGCAACAAGCTTAATCCATTACATTATGTAGAAAGCTTTTTTTTTTAAGTTTGTGATTTAAAAAAATCCATATTTATATCTATATCTACATCTACATCTATCTAAGTTTATGCCAGTAAGAACAATTAAAAATAGCTAAAGGCTATAGCAAGAGCAATAATTATAATAAGGACTTCATAAAAGAAATGAAAAGGAATTTTAATCAATGCATCCCAAAGGAAGAATGCTTTTATAGATAGAATCTATGGTTATTTTGAATTGGAGGTAGTTCCTTACAGTCTCTGGTCTCTGTACTACGTGACTGTCTACCTTTCCAGAACCTCTTACTTCATTTTTTGGCTGATTAGATCCCAATATTCCTTTGGCAGTGGGCTGGGAGGAGTCTCATGAATAAAACTCAGCTAATTGTATTCTACCACACTAGTCTCGATGGCTGGTTCTGGAATATGAACATGAGCCAAGTTGGGGCCATGAGGGCCATGAGGGCCAGACCTGCCAGTTGCTGAAACTATGTCTTAGAGTATGTATGGGCTGGGCTCTTAGAATGTAGGCATAGATATCTAATGAGCTGACCAGAGAATGGTGCCAACACAAAGCAGAGCAAGAGATAGAAGCCGATTCTGTCAACATATTCTTGGGCAGGCATTTAACTTTAATCAGTGATGTGAGTAAAAAAATAAAAATAAAAATAAAAAACAAAAACTTTTTCAGCTAAAGTGAGTTTGGATTTTTTGGTCATTTGTAACTAAAAATGCCTATTAGTCTTAATTAATTCAAATTTAAAACATATGGTAATTATTAATATTTATTATGTTTATATATAACATTACATATTTGATATATAAATATTTATATTCATAATTATTAATTTAGTTGAATCATTCTGGTTCTTTTCATAGATATGAAGAGAAGTTAAATTTTTTTAAATTTTATTTATTTATTTGAGCAAGAGAGTGAGTGACAGAGAAAGAGAGAGACAGAGTACACATAGGAGAGGGCACAGGAGGAGGAGGGGCAGAGAGAGGGAGAAGCAAGCTCCTCACTGAACAGGGACCCAGGACTATGGAGTACATGGGGCTCATCCCTGGACCCTGGGATCATGCCCTGAGCCAAAGGTAAATGCTTTTTTTTTTTTTTAAATTTTTATTTTTTATTTTTTTCAGTATAACAGCATTCATTGTTTTTGCACCACACCCAGTGCTCCATGCAATATGTGCCCTCCCTAATACCCACCACCTGGTTCCCCCAACCTCCCACCCCCCAACCCCTTCAAAACCCTCAGGTTGATTTTCAGAGTCCATAGTCTCTCATGGTTCACTTCTCCTTTCAATTTCCCTCAACTCCCTTCTCCTCTCCATCTCCCCACATCCTCCATGTCATTTGTTATGCTCCACAAATAAGTGAAACCATATGATAATTGACTCTCTCTGCTTGACTTATTTCACTCAGCATAATCTCTTCCAGTCCCATCCATGTTGCTACAAAAGTTGGGTATTCATCCTTTCTGATGGAGGCATAATACTCCATCGTGTATATGGACCACATCTTCCTTATCCATTCATCCATTGAAGGGCATCTTGGTTCTTTCCACAGTTTGGCGACCGTGGCCATTGCTGCTATAAACATTGGGGTACAGATGGCCCTTCTTTTCACTACATCTGTATCTTTGGGATAAATACCCAGTGGTGCAATTGCAGGGTCATAGGGAAGCTCTATTTTTAATTTCTTGAGGAATCTCTACACCGTTCTCCAAAGTGGCTGCCCCAACTTGCATTCCCACCAACAGTGTAAGAGGGTTCCCCTTTCTCCACATCCCCTCCAATACATGTTATTTCCTGTCTTGCTAATTTTGGCCATTCTAAGTGGTGTAAGGTGGTATCTCAATGTGGTTTTAATTTGAATCTGATGGCTAGTGATGATGAACATTTTTTCATGTGTCTGATAGCCATTTGTATGTCTTCATTGGAGAAGTGTCTGTTCATATCTTCTGCCCCATTTTTTGATATGATTATTTGTTTTGTGTGTATTGAGTTTGAAGAGTTCTTTATAGATCCTGGGTATCAGCCTTTTGTCTGTACTGTTATTTGCAAATATCTTCTCCCATTCCATGGGTTGCCTCTTTGTTTTGTTGACTGAAAGCCACCAGGGATGATGTTCAGAATGCTCTCAATGAGTTCCAATCTAATCTAAATTCTCCAAAGACAAATGCTTTACCAACTAAGCCACCCAAGTGCCCCCTAGTTTAAAATTTAAAAACAGCACTCAGTTCATCTGAGGCAGTGAGGAATCTGTAGCTTAAACAAAAACAAAAAACAACAACAACAACAAAAACAAACAAAAAAGCACATGGGGTGCCTGGGTGGCTCAGTAGATTAAGCTTCTGCCTTACCCACAGGTCATGATCCCAGGGTCCTGGGATTGAGCCCTGCATTGGGATCTCTGCTCAGAGGGGAGCCTGCTTCTCCCACTTCCTCTGACACTCCAGCCCACATCCCTTGTGGTCTCCTGCGCGCTCTCTCTTTCAAATAAAGAAAATCATAAATAAATAAATAAACAAATAAGGCATAATTGGCCATCTTTTTCAAGTTTTTCTTCCTCCATACTGGTGGTAATGTTATTTCAGTTACACTCACCCAATTTTTTGTGATTGTATTTTCTTCCCTCAAAAAGGATTATTTGGTATTGTCTCCAATATCTGTGTGTTTAAATGTTTTGATAACATGAGGCCAACATCTCAAATAACCTAAATATACTAATGAATTAATTGAGGCAAGGAAACTAATAGCAATTTAATTAAAAGCAATAGTGAATTTGAAAGTTTCTAAAAGAAAGTAGGAAAAGTAAAATGGAAACTAGAACAAAACGAGAAAGAAAAGAAGAGCCATAGCAAGAATCACTGTGGCATGGGATGATAGAAATATCAATGTAAGAAAGATATATACATTTGATTCTGTTCTATAGGCTTGTCTTCAGGGTGCCAAAACATTATTATTTGGGTCAACACAATAATTTATGTTGTGATATATAAGTTTCCAGACCTAGTTAATATATAATGCCTTATATTTAGTACAAGATCAGGAAAACACTTATCTCTCTCACTGAATAAGTCTATAAAATTCCCTAAAACATAGCCACAGAATAGGGAAACAATGTGAAGCAAGAATCCTAGGGATAGGGGTAGAATTTTGCTGAAGTATGTATTAAAATTTATTTCTGGATTTAAATCAGTCTATATATAATTAATATTACTTTTGTGCCAGGCACTGTGCTAGTACATTAATATACATAGTGTGTACTTGAATGGAATTTTAGAATAAATCCATAGTTAGAAGGAATGAGGTTAAAAGGACATTAAGATAATTGGGGAAAAAAAAAGATGCTTATGTGCAGTACTCCTCAGAATGGAAATTTTTGTTGTAGCAATAAACAAGTACCCAAATCTCAATGGATTAAGGCAATGAAAGAGTTCATTTTCTTGTTCATGTCATATGTCTAATTCGAGTCAGTGGGAAGGGCTAAGTAAGGAGCATCTGCATATCTTTGTCACGAAGGGAACCAGGCTGTAGAAGCTATATCTGGACACAAGCTCTCTTAATCACTGGAACAATTAGAAGGGATATGGTAATGTGCGTATTAGGTTTAAAGGCTTTAACCCAGAGTGCTGTATATTACTTCCACTCATGTGGCGTTAAACAAAGTCATGAGACCCCACTTACCTGCCAAGAGCACCTGGAAGGAGGAACGTTGGAAACATTTGTTGAACAGCACTGTTGATTACCACAGTTCACTGTTCTAACCATCAAATATTTCATTCACTCTCCTCTCCACAAAATAAACTCTCCTACTCACCAAGGGAGATAAAGCGGAATTTTATCTAATATCAAAATTACTTAGTCCAAGATCACTAGATGGTGCATATAGTCACTATGATAGGGAATGTGGTGTGCAGTATTTGTACTTGTACATGTCAAGTGTGGAAATTGGTGGACTAAAAAAGCAAGTTAAAGGAAAATAGAAACCCACATAACCCAAATGTATTATAGAAGAGATAAAACCTACCATTTGTTAAAAAAAAAAAAAAGAGTGAAGGATGACATAGCACCCATTGATGTGTCATAACTTTTTAAATCTGGGACAAATGTTTGTTTTCAGGGTAGCTTAGGCTAAGGTAGAGAATAATCCTGCATTTGGCTTATGTTCCTCTTTAGAAGAGGTTCACCCATCCCTCCTTTGTGGCCTTTGGTTCTGAACGCAGAGAATTTTGTCTTTTTTCCTGCTTCTGTAAGCAGGCTTCGAAGAAGATGAGCTCTTTGAGAAATAGGCATTTTCTTTGGCTCATTCATGGCATGAATGTTTGGTGACCAAGCTATCATTGTAATGATCACACCATCTTTTAATCCAGAATGGCATTACTGTTAACAATATAAATCTCTCAGAGGAATTCTGTTATCTCTATGTACCTACAGACACACCAACAGGTCTTTTACAGGTAGACATTTTAGACTTGCATGCATATGTGTTCAATACAGAAATTTTTTACCTGTACTTCTTTTTTCTTTCAATATAGTTCATTAGATTCTGGTGGAAGAACCACATGTAGTCACTTTTTCTTTCTTGACTTATTTTGTCTATCTGAGGGATTTTAATCTATTCAGAGGTTCTAACATTGGTATAAAGCCCATATCCTAGATTAAACCCTTCTTACCAGGTTGGGTTCTTACCAGCTTTTGTCATGTGGAATTATTGTTTTGAAGATTTTACTTATCTATTTATATGAGTTGGGGGGGACAGGCAGGTGAAGAGGGAGATGCAGGCTCCCTGGGAGCCTGGTGTGGGGCTTAATCCCAGGATCTCTGGGATCATGACCTGAGCTGAATGCAGACGCTTAACCAACTGAGCCACACAGGTACCCCTTCTCATTTGGAATTCTGAAGTTAGTTACATTTTCAGACTCTACAAAGTCTGTCTATTTATGAATCTTCTCCCATTTCTTCTTGTAAAGAGACCCTTTCTTTTTTGAGTTCATCTTATTCATTTAATAGCTTATCAGCTACAAGCAGCAGCAACCACCATATGCTGTTAAGTTCTTTTTCCTATTCTCTTATCCTAGGGCTAATGTTTATAAGTACTTCTTTCAACTTAGTCCAAATCACAGTTTTACTACTTCACCTTTAGATAACATGGATTATCATCCTTTCAGTCTCTAATAACTGTGTTTTTCACTGCTTCCTTTCTGCCCCTTAAGCTAATACCAGCTGTTCTGGGTATCTTTGTTATAGCAGCTCCTCAAATCCACTACCAGTTTCCATACCTGTCAGTATAGGCTAGGTTATGCTGAAATGAAAAGCAATTCAGACTCTTGGGTCAAATATCAACAATTTATTTCTCAAAAAAGTTCTAGAGTTCTAGAAGTAATTCAGAAATATTTGAACAGTCCCTCCTGAATTCCACATATGCTAATAAATCTGAAAATCTAGATCAAATTCACATTTTTAACAAAGTATACTTTATACATTTGAATTATGAAGAATTAGAACACTTAGGAAAAAATAACTAATTTTGCAATTATAATGATGGATTTGGAAAGGTCTCTATAAGCCTGGAGAGCACAAAACACAGAAAAAAAAAAAGATATAGAACTTAACAAGAAAATGAGTCAAATACCATAGCCAACGTTGATAGATGCATGAAGAAGATATTCAAACTGATCTCTAGACATAAAAATATACTGTCATATAATTAGTATTAAAATGTGATATTTATTACTTCTCAGAATAATGATTAAAATTTTCAATGATTGAGAATATCCTTCATTAAAAAAGTTGTAGATACACAGGCATTGTCTTACATACAAAAGATACCAATGTCCTGCAGCGTAATCTGTTTAAATAACTCCGGTTCTACAAATTTACCATATGGAGGCAATTAGACAGGTGTGCAGAGATGTATACAAAGAATTTCACTGTAGCAATAAGATTATTTATAGTGCAAGGTTGGAATTTTAAAAAAATGAGAAGCTAAATAAACCCAAATGGATATCAATAAGTGGTAGTAGATCCATTAAATAGCATGCAGCCATTGAATCTTATTAAATAGAACATATGTTTTGGCTTAGATATACAGACATATGAAGATGTTCATGATGTATTAGTGAAAAAGCAAGTTGGAGAATGGCATATTAACAATTCTTATTCCTTGGTGGTAAAATTAATCATTTTCATCAACATATAAATCTCCACACTTTTTAATTTTTTCCTGATTTTTTTAAAACAGACATGACAAAAGTCAATAGTGTTCCCATTTTGGAGGGGGAAAAAAAGTTTTGTTCATTAATATACTGCTATAGTGCCAAAGAGAAAACATGATATAAAATAAAGGGCTTTAATTTTATTGATAATGGAAGTAAAATGAACAAATTGGAACAAAAATATGAATACTGCTAGTAGTTTTGGCAAATATACCCTTGTCCCCACCACAAAAGCTGTTGTCAAAATATTAAAAGATTCTTTTCTACTTAACTTGTATTTTTAGTTTTTGAGTCAAAATGCTTTTCTTCTGGAAAATTTGAGTAGCTATGGGAAAAATGAATTTTCTAAATAGCTAAATAAATATGTTTATTGTTAAATCATAGCATATACTGTTTGTGCCTCTGTATATTGGGCCCTCTTTCCATTTAACTAACCCTGTGCAATTTTCATTGAAAACAAATTATTGTTCATGCATTCAAAGGGCAATGAGCAATTAGAACATAATTGATCCAACTGAGCATCTGATTTCAGCTTTGTGCTGAGAAAATGGTCTTGAAATAATGTCTTTTCCATTAGCAATTTCACCTAATTCAGAAGAACATTTTCTTGAATGTGAGAGTGTATTGACCTGAGGAGAGTTAACTACTATCACAACACTGTAATCGTAAAAGCTTCTCAGATATTTTAAATATGTACACTCCACTTAAACAATGAAATATTGATTAATTAATGATAAATTATGTTTATATTTTTAGTGCATTCCAAATGGTATGCATTTTGTTATTTTTGTATCTCACTAAGACTTGCTGTAATTTATAATTGAATATTTTGGTAAGACAAATTTTCTTCATTTCATTAGATATTCACTGAGATATTTACTGAGTTTCTGATAAACTCAGGAAATGCAAAATTGAATAAAGCAAGTATCTTCCATCAATGTAAAAGAGCAAATAAAAGTGTAATAAGAAATTGTAGTAATTAGTTGGAGATTAGTGGAAAAATGGCAGTAGATACCAGAATGGAAGATCAATATGGGTAGGCCTCAAAAGAATGGAACACTTGAGCAATGTAAGGCTACTTAGAAACTACCAGTTGTTAAGTGTCTTCTAGGTGGCACATGCTTTCCATAAATCGCCTTTAACCTTTACAATACTTAGTTGTCATTATCATAATTTTGTTGATAAGAAAACTGAGACTCAAAGAAATGAATAAATTTACTAAAGCTCACAGCAGATGTGTTAAAAAGAGTTTAACTCAGAAATCTGTTTCTTTTTTTTATTTTAAAGATTTTATTTATTCATTTGACAGAGATCACAAGCAGGCAGAGAGGCAGGCAGAGAGAGAGAGGAAGGGAAGCAGGCTCCCCGCCAAGCAGAGAGTCCAACGTGGGGTGCGATCCCAGGACCCTGGGATCATGACCTGAGCCAAAGGCAGAGGCTTCAACCCACTGAGTCACCCAGGCTCCCCCATAAATCTGTTTCTAAAGCCATTGTTTCTCAACCCCTATCCCACTCTACCACACTGCCCCATTTATTACATGAAAGAGGGCATTTCAGAAAGAGGTAACAGTGTGTGCAAAGGCATGGAAGTATGGAACCACAAGAAAATTGTCTGGAGCATAATATATGAGCAGGAGAGCTTTTGCAAGGGAAAAACAAACAAACAAAAAACAACAAAAATGAAGAAGCTGGGCTTAGAAAAATCACAAAGGGATGAAAACATGGAGGGGACAGTGGATACAAGGGCATTTGGGATTTTCAAATCGTTAATGAGGAACCGTTGAATGAGTTAAACAGGAATAATTTTGATTGATCTCATTATTAGAAGGCTGATAGTTCAAAGATACAATCTTTGAGGAACTCATCTAATAAGCTACCACAAGGAAGAATAACATGGAATAAAAGGGAAAAATCAGAGGTATTAAAAGGATATGTGAGGAAAAGAGGAAGTTAAAGAAATAATGAAAAAGTGGGGAAACAAAGTCCTTCTGAAATTCCTCTTAGGCTGATGTTGAGTAACCACTAAAGTGTCATTTAGGTAGCTTTACATTCAGAAAGTCCCTCCATTATTTCCACTTAAACACACATTGTCCAGTTGTATGGCATCAAATCTAATGAAATGAAATGATTAATCTATCCATGATTAAATAATACAGTGTGCTAAGTATTGATAGGAAATTAAAGAGCAAATACTAATGTCATTAGCCCCATGTTTTCTCTAAACCTCTCTATGTTTTACTGTAGTCAAAAATAGTCTTCCCTAGCATATGTCTTGACAGGTTGTATCATATTCAAAACTGTTAAACATTTATTGACTGGGCGACACATGCTAGGAATGGGGATTCATAGTTGCCTAAGAAATATACCGTGCTTTGAAAGATTTCACATTCTCATAGTACAGCAGACTTATATGGGGTAATAATAATATAAAGCAGGGAGCTAAGTAATAAATGTTTGTATAAGAGAAAGTGATAAAAGCATAGGGGCCCACAGACTCTCCCTCTCTACCATTGTCGGAAAGCAAAATCTCTTTTGGTTGGTAATTGGCTGGAATTACCTGTCTTCTTGGTTAGTGCTTACCTAAGCACCAGGTTGGCAAGAGCTAGTCTTCTGCATACATCGTATATCCATTACAAGACTGTGATGGTTTGCTGCTTCTGTGATATAAATAAGGAGGCTGAATCAAGGTAATGATACCTGGTCAGGTCTACACTGGTTTCATTAAGTTGGGTAATCACATCAGTGTGTATCAATGTATATTAGTGTGTGATCGTAGAATTAATCAAGATATTTAGTAGGAGTAGGGGCATTATTAAAATTTTGGTGAGGAATAACAGGTTTGAAGGATTGACAAGTAAAGAGGCAAGACTGTGAACTACAGTGGAATGTATGCTAAGAAATACATAGAGCTTTCAGGAGTTGGTGAGAGATTCAGTATGGAATTTGGGGAAGGAAAAGAGGATGGAAGATTCCATTTTGCGACTATGAAGACTCTAATACCTAAAATGTGGTATAAAATGTGGTAAAGTAGAGGAACTGGGAAAGGAGAAAAATAATTTGGTTTTAGAAGAGTGGATTAATGTACTATCAGAATATATAAATTGATATATCTTTTAGACAAAAGTCACAAATTTCTGGTTATTGAGTGAGAGATTAAGGCTAAAAATAAGTACTTTGTGGTTAAGAATATGGTGTAATTAAAACTGTATGTAAGTGTTGGGATAAATACTCAAGAAAGTATAGATTAAGAAGAGAATAAGAGGCCAATAACTGAATAAAGGAAAACAGTACTTTCTACCAAGTTAAGGTAACAACACAGTGGAGAAGAAAAACGTGGTCAGAAGGTAGGGGCAATAGAAACCAAAGTAACAGAAGGACAAAGAGCCATCAATAGCAATACATGTCAGATTTTAAAGGTTCAAATAAAAAGGAAAAGGATCAACACCTTTCCAATCAGATGGTCAGTGGAGACCATAGGAAGAGCTGTTGCCGTGTAGATGTAGATTAGACTCCAGAAAGCATGGTCAAGTCTGTGAATTAAAGATCTGGAAAAGGATATTTTTAAAAAAGTATACACACACACACTCTCTCACACACACACACACACACACATTATAAAAGCTTGTTTAGGAAAGGATGAAGTGTTGGGAATACAACTTTTGAAAGAATGACTTCATTGGAAATATTTGGTGAGTGAAAAAGCCTTTAACAGTTTTAGAGGCTGAAAGTATAGAGTCCTCTAAGAGAAAGAGACCGAAAATAAAGAGAAGAGAAATAAAGTAACATTTCTGGGGGTGGCCAAGAGCACAGGAAGAAGAAAAGAGCTTTTTTTAAAGGATTTTATTTATTTATTTGAGAGAGAGCATGAGAGAGGAAAGAGTCAGAGGAGCTCCCTGTGGAGCTGGGAGCCAGATGAGGGACTCGATCGCAAGACTCGGGATCATGACCTGAGCCAAAGGCAGCTGCTTAACCAACTGAGCCACCCAGGCACCCTGGAAGAAGAAAAGAATTTAAATAAGGGATTGAAGGACTTCTGGAAATACAGAGCCAAAGGGATAAGGATTTTTGAAGTTGTAGGTACATTTGTAGGCTGAGGGGAGAAGTTAATGATGTTAATGCATCATAGTGTCTTTTTTCATTCTGAGTTTCAAAGACAAGTTATTAGTACTATACTCAGGGCATCAATCTACATAGAGTTGCCATTTTATGCGTCTCTATTTTGGAAAGGGTGTTGAGGATGGTTGAGTTTAATTTTTCAGAATTTAAATTTCAGAGTTTAAATTTTCAGTGTGACCATAGTGGAAGGACATTGGCATTTAGTGACTATAGAGCTGGTAGGAAAGTAATGAAATGACAGAAATTAAAATCAAATCTGGGTAGATGTAGAAGTAAAATCAAAGCAGTGTTGATGAGGACGGGCAAAGGGGAGTCTAGATCGATGAGGAAGAGTTTAAAGAGAAGAGGAGAGAGAGAAAAGTGGAAAGAAGAATGGAGAGGAAGTGACACAGACATCTGACAGGATAAATAAGGAGTCAAAAAACCAAAGTATTAGAGTTTCTTTCAACTTAAATGTGAGAAGATCATAAGTTTGTTTTTTGAGAATTAGTAAGTTGAAGTGGCGTTGATAACCGTGGTTGAGAATACAAGGAATACTGTACTTAGAATGACTCTCATTGGACACTAAACCTTAGAAGGTTGTGACAGAATTGGGGATACAAAAAAAATAGAATTAGTGTCAGTATAAGCCAATGACTGTGAGGATACAATGGTAAATAACAGAAAACAATGACATTGGGATGTGGAAGGCAAGTCTGATGTGAACTTAAGGGAAAAGGATTTACATACATAGGAGGAGGAATGATTGTTAGGAGATGGGATTGGGGAGCCATGTTACTACTGAGTTTCCATGACTTTTATTTGCAGAAAGGTATTAAGGAATGAGGAGAGGTATCAGTCATTAGAAAGAAATACAAGGTGTTTTCTGATAAGGTAGGTTGGAGCAAAGCACCCTATGAAGAAATTAAGAATGACTTACACATACATAATGGACTGAGGAGGGCACGTGCTGTGATGAGCACTGGGTGTTATACTTAACTCATGAATCATTGAACACTGCATCAAGGACTAACTATGTACTATAAGTGGGATAACTGAACTTTATTTATTTTTTAAAGATTTTATTTATTTATTTGAGAGACAGAGATCACAAGTAGGCAGAGAGGCAGACAGAGAGAGGAGAAAGCAGGCTCCCCACTGAGCAGAGAGGCCGATGCGGGGCTCAATCCCAGGACCCTGGGATCATGACCCGAGCCGAAGGCAGAGGCTTTAACCCACTGAGCCACCCAGGCGTCCCCTAACTGAACTTAAAAAAAAAAAAAAAAAACAACATACACAATGGGACCGGGGTCATCGTGGGGCAGAGAAAGAGGGGGAAGCACAGAGAGCATACAGAAGAGGTTATAAAAGAAAGAAAATAGGGGGGCCTGGGTGGCTCATTTGGTTAAGACTCCAACTCTCAGTTTCGTACCTGGTCGTGGTCTTAGAGTTGTGAGACTGAGCCCTGCATCAGGCTCCGTGCTCTGCATGGTCTGCTTGAGGTTCTCTCTCTTCCTCTGCCCCTCTGCCCAGTCACATTCTGTCTCTCTTTCTGTCTCTCAAATAAATAAATAGATTTTTTTTTAAGAAAACAGTATATATACCACATCTTCTTGATCCATTAATATTTATTTTATATTTTGCTGTTTTAATGTAGTGGGAATAAGTAAAGGTCCTGACCGGTATCTTAACTTGAAATATGCATGTAATTTCTAGTTAATATTTAGTAGGCCAAGCTAAATTCAACAGAAAAACTACTATTAATAATGTAAATGTCATCACTAATTTAGTTTCTACTATGAAGCGTGTTTTGCTGATATCAGGAAACATTTAAGAAAGGACTTTTCCTTGGAGAAAGACTGATTTTAGGGCTCAGGTAGGAATGGGATAAGATGAGCTTAAACAGTTATGCTTTATTTGGAAAGAAAAGAAGTATTGCTGAAGTTGTCAGGGGATGTTTCAAGGATCCTGGAAGTAGCATGAAAGGGTTATTTCTGGATAAACCTTGAACTCTTTGAGCACCAAATTAACTAAGGACTATAATGAATTACAAGCCATTCACAAAACATAACTTTATATTATTAGTTTGTAGCAATGATAACTAGGTAAGGAAAGACCAAAATGCAGGAGGAGGTAGGGCTCCTGCCAGTAGAATGCCAAATTTAAACTGGGAAATTTGGAGAGAATAGTGTATTCAGATGATTGATTTTCCAACCATCATTTAAAGATTAGTTAAGAATCATCAGTGGTTGCTAAATTTATGAGAGCACATTTTACATGGTTTTGTGATGTTTTCCTATAGACTCTATGAGAAGCTAGGAAAAAAATAGTAATAATAGAAAAATAGTAATAATAAAAATAGTAGTAATATAGATAAAAATAGTAATAAAAATAGTAATAATAGAAAATAATAATAGATAAATAATAAATAATATTTATAATGTTAATAAATAAATAAAATAATAATAGAAAAGAATAGAAAAATTGGGGACTTAAGGTGACTAAAGTTAACATAAAAACCAAAAGTCAAATCCCTTGAGTAAAACCCAAATTGAGGGATATTCTGCAACAAATCTTCCTTGCACTCCTCAAAACTGTCCAAGTTATGAAAAATAATGAAAGACTGAGAAACTGACACAGCTCAATGCAGATTAAAGTGAAATTTCAACTACATATAAATTTGCTATCCTGGACTTGCTGCTAGAAAAGAAAAGATATTAGTGGAAAACCTGGTAAAACCCAAATAAAGTCTGTAGTTTATTGAATAGCAAAGTACCGATGTTAATATCTCAGATCTGGGAAACGAGCATGTAGGAGTTCTCTGTACTCTATGAAACCTTTCTGTAGATCTAGAATGATTCCAAAATAAAAGCTTATTAAAAGTAGAGAGGAGGAAGGCAGATAGACATTTTTGCCTTCAGATGTGGTACCCTGAGAAGGACCGAATTTCACCTCTAGTATTCCAGTTGGCAATGCATAACCTCAATTTAACCACTTAGAAACATCAGAGAAACTCAAAATGTCAAACATTCTATTACAACAATACTACATTTGAAACTGTGTTCTAAAAGATAAAACAATATGCTGAAGGAAGTATTCCAGATGAGAGATTAAAAGACATGACAATTAATGGAATATGGGATCTTAGACTGGATGGATTCTATGTTAGAAGAATAAAAGTACTATAAAGGACTTCGGGGGTTAATTTTTTTTTTAATTGGAATATGGATGATAGAAAGTTATATTACTAATTAACATGACAATTGTGTTGTATTTATGTAAGAGAATATGCTATTCCAAGGAAATACACACTGAAGTATTTAGGGGTAAAGAGATATGGTATATACATTTCAATCTCAAAAGCTTCAGAAAGATAAATATAATGTGAACATAGAAAGGAAAAAAAGGAAATTAGGACAACATATTGATAACTGGTGTATCTGAATAAAGAGCACATGGGTATTCATTTTATACTTTGTGCCACTTTTCTGTATATTGGAAACTCTAGCTTTTGCCTTAAGAGAGAAATTAGTTTCTTCTGATAAAGACACTGTGATTTAATGCCTGAACTAGAATAATTACAGTAATAGAATTTTAAAACTGGAAGTAGCTTCCTAAGACGTTGACCTTAGGGAACACATTTGTCAGGTTTGTATTGCCAGCGCTTTGAATATGGTGCTTGGTAAATAAAAGATGCTCAGAGATGCGGCAAGGATGAAGGAATGAATGACAGCTCTTAAGGACAGTGTCTAGACCTGGCAATATCAGCTGCTTTAGATAGGAGAACTGTTTTCCTTTTCCCAAATAACTAGTTCCTATAAATACAACTTGATACTACTGTATCTAAATTCACAGAATAGACCATAAATGCAATATTTGAACAGCGGCTGAGTAACAGGCTCAAACTTTCCAATCCCTGGTCATTGCCGAAGGATCATTGGTGTTCGTGACTGATTAAGACACTTAGAAAAGAGAAAAATGGCATTCAGGTCTAAGAAAAATGAAAGGGATAGGGATTTCAGGCTGTATATCCTCACCCAGGTTCTTCTGCCACAGTGTTATAGGAATTTGGATAAAAGCAAGTAAGCTTTCTCTTTTTTTCCCCATCAATGGGCTAACCAGGCCTATCTGCTCACAGGTCATACAAGGGCGCAGATAGTGGACATTCTTTTATTTCAAGTTGGTAAAATAGCATAGCGACTGAAAAACTGGGAATGCAAGCAAACATTAGATTGGGATAATTTGTAACAAGGTAGGTTTATTTTTTTATTTTTTTTAAAGATTTTATTTATTTATTTGACAGACAGAGATCACAAGCAGGCAGAGAGGCAGGCAGAGAGAGAGGGGGAAGCAGGCTCCCCACTGAGCAGAGAGCCCAATGTGGGGCTCGATCCCAAAACCCTGGGATCATGACTTGAGCTGAAGGCAGAGGCTTTAACCCACTGAGCCACCCAGGCGCCCCACATCATAGGTTTAAATAGAAAAACTAGCCACATGTCTTTGATGACCCCTTAAAATTTGTCCGCACATGACCTTCTGTTGTGAATACACAGAAAAAGGTACATTTCTTGTCTATCTATAGATAGTTTCCGGAGGTATCCTTAGTTCAGCTTAATGTCTTCAAATCTACTAACCACCACATAAATGGGTTTGGCATGTGCATAATCTCTTACTAAGATTTACAATGGGCACTTAATAAAGGATTAAGAAGCAATGAATCCTCAGCTGCAATACTGCTTTTCCCACTGCCTTTCCTAGAGGAGGAGCACGGATAAACATGGATTTCTCTGAGTAATCGAAATGAAAAATACAATTTGATTCTCCTATTTCTGTTAAGAAAATTCCTCTACAAGCAATTGGCGTGTTTTCCATTTCAGTAACTGTTCTGTGTAATGGAATTTTAAAAAGCTGAAACAGAAATTTAGGCCTTTTTTTATAGCTCCTGTGTTCAAGGTATCTGCTTATCAAAGTGGTTTTCAAAGTGATGAGTTAAATACTAGCAAGGAAGTGACTGGCGGAAACAAAGGTTTTAGTGTTGAGACAGAATGTGAAATTGTGAACATTGCTGTTGCCTATGTATGAGCATAGCATCGGGGGTGGGTGATACACACACACATACACATACACTGTATATATAAATATATATTTATATATAACATAATAAATACAGTAAAATTAACATATAAAATTAGTATATAAATATGAATAAATTTAAATAAATGTAATAAATATATATTTGTATATATATATTTATGTATATATTTTTTGAGAGCATAAGCAGGAGAGGCAGAGAGAGATAGAGGGAGAGAGAGAATCTCAAGCAGACTTTGCACTGAGCTCAGAGCCTGTCTCAGGGCTCATCTCCAGACCCTGAGATCATGACCTGAGCCAAAATCAATACCAAGGTTCGATTGCTTATCTGACTGAGCCATCCAGGTACCCTAAAGCTATAATTTTAAAAAACCTCAGACAAATCCTTTTATAATTTGATGCATTGATGAATGGATTGGTTAATTGAGATTGCAGGTTGTCAACTAATATTTGTATTACATTCTGGAACTTTGGCAGAAACATCTCTCCAGGAGTAAAACGACTGTTTCATATGGAAGGAAAAAAGAGTAAGTTAGGGAAATGATTCTTTTTCTATAACACAGGTAATTCTTTCATTGATGGACAAAATTTAAGTGAATGGCACTGGGAAATAAACAACTAATTGACCATATCACCATTAAAATTACAGTTACCTTGGAAGAGTTTGGAAAACTCAGAGTTGATTTAAAAAGAATTACAAAGTTGGGTAAGGGTAGGGAAAAAAATAAAATAAATGAAGTACAAGAATAAAATGAGAAAAATAGAGGAAAAGTTTAAGAGAATTCAAATAAATATTGGCTCTAAAATACAGATGATGGGAACTGGTGACAGCTTCCAGTAAGGACAGAGAGAAACTGAAACTGTCAGATCTGCATTTGAATGTAACTGGGACTACAAAATGAAAGAAAGCAACAACAACAATACAAAGTGGGTGTAAACAAATTGTAGATTTTGTTATTTGTTTGTTAGTTTTTTAATTACTCCCAGGTAAGCCAGCACTTCCATGATGGCTCAGCAGAATTCATTCTCTTTCTGTTCTACAATCTTTTGTGTGCACTTTTCATAGTCAAGGTTATTTAATGGTGCACAACAGCTATGGACTCTAGTTATCTAGACTGTAGACAGCTAGAGTCCAGGAGTCCAGGCCAAAAAAAAAAAAAAAAGTATTTCTGGAAGTTCTATTCTATTGTTTTTGCTTCCATTCACCAGACTCCCCTTTATTCAGGGGAAATATATATGTATGTATATGCATGCGTATGTATATTTCCAGATAGATGACTTTCTTAGAAATATTGACCTTATTTTGATTAAGAAGAAAGAAAAATCGATATTAGGTAGAAGGTCATGGCATCAACTGCACTAAAACCTAAATAGAGTGAGTTAAGTCCTTGAAAAAACTCTCAGATGATTTGAGATAATAAGAAAGAATATAATAACCAAGGTGTAAGGAATGAGAAGAATGGGAAAGAAGAAAAACTGGAGCTCCCTCAACTTTACCTACTTCTGGACATCCTCTAATTTTTCATCATTCTCTGATGGTTTGTGTGATCTTCCTGAAGGACATACAAATGACATCCTCTAAAAGACCCCATTTAGCTCTAAGCAAAGTTACTAGTCTTTTGCTTATTTTTACATAGTAATGTGATTCAAGAGGTATAAGAAGGCTATGATCCAAAGAAACTCTATACTGATCATCATTTACTCTAGCATTTCACCATCAGCTACCATCTAAACCCAGCTATCAGATATTCATTCTTTTGAGTTTAAATAATCTTAAAATATAGATGCAGCTATGACCAGGCACTTGGTGAAAAGGGAGGACTATAAAGATTCATAAAAGGGGTTCCTTGAACTCAAGAAATCTATAGGCCAGTGGTGGATATGAATAAATTTACAGAAAAATAAAATACAAGGTTCTAAGTGCGATGCTTTTCAAAGCTTCAAGTGCTTAGAGGAAGACCATCAGAGATAGTAGCTCAAAACTTTAGAAAAATTTCTCTGGGAGAAGTAGTACCTTAAGCAGTTGTAAACATTTATGATCACGTCGTGGAGCAGATATTTTTGCATTTCTAGCCAACTGAACAGCAAATGCCAACTTGGAATTTTTGCCGTAGTGAAAAGGTAAGGAAGGGCTTGAGTGTAATGTATACAATCTAGGAAGACCAGGTTAGATAAAAAATTGGAGGAGCCTTAAGATGTGGGCAAAGGTTATCATTACTTTGCTTTTTTGGTTTGTTTCTGAAATACCCACGCCAGGGTAAAGTGTGTGTATATATAAATATACATGTAAATGTAAGTGTGTATATATGTATGTATGTGTGTGTATATATATGTATGTGTGTATGAAGCTAAAGTTGAATCTGTAGAGACCCATTGATTCCTACACTAGCCTATGCAAGAAAGTCCAAATTTTGATGGTCTTGGCAGTACACACAGAATGGGGATTTTGCAAAAGTTGAGCACCATCCCCTTTTTATACACTTAGCAACTTTATTTTCCAGAAACAGCATATACTGCTGTGCAAAGCACTGATTCTCACATTCAGCAAGCCATGTAACCCAGATCCCGAAATGTTCAAGTGTGGTAACCTCCCCTTTTCTCTGCCCATACAGCAGGACTTAGGTCTTCAATATTTATTTTACACAGCTTACCACATAAGTAAAGAGAGGAGGGAAAAACAAACAGATAAACACACACACGATTAGAGACATGGGTAATTGAAGGACTGGGTTTTGACAGCTCATCAACTTCCAAACTCTTAATCTGATACCAAGAACATCAGCGCGTGCAACTAAGTCAAAAGGCATTCTGCAGTCCATGCATGTGGACTAACTTGGCAAGATTGCCATGTGGAGGGAATATAGAGAGAAGTAGAAAACACATATTTTGTTACTTTTATAAATAAGTATATAATGAGTATTCATTTTTAATCCTAGCTTTTAAAACTTGTATTCTTTCAAAAGAATTAAAAGTGGCTTGTGTAATTAAAATAATATAAAATTACATATAAAAAAGAGTAAAAATAATCAGAGTAGTGAGCATATGCTATTCTATATACTCAAGTTTTGGTAATGATGTCTTTTTCTTTGTTTTGCCCAAAATGAAAATAGCCTTTATTTTTGTTATTGTTATTAAAGAAATGGTACTCATTAAAATTTTCCACAATATAAAAAAGCTCTAAATAGAAGAAAGTGAGATTTACCAAAAGTAATAATACTAAAGATGCTTGCTTATATTTTATGACATGGCCTGCCTTTTCTAAACACACGCGCACACACAGAAATATACACACAAAATCCTATTTAGTAGCCTGCTTTTCACTCAGTACTGTATTGTAATTGTGTGTCAATAAATACAAATGTGTATTTTAATTACTGGATTCTGTATCATCATATGGATGTTACAAACACGTATGTTATCCAATGTCCCATCATATTAATTTAAAATTTTTTCAATTAGTAAATATTATAACCAAACTCAGAACATTTTCTAGGATAACAGTCAAATGTTTAACTGTCAGAATGAGAGAAAGCTCTGGGCTTTTATCAAAATCATTACCATGGCTGGGGTGTCTGGGTGGCTGTCAGTTAAGCCTCTGACTCTTGGTTTAAAATTAGGTCATGATCCCAGGGTCCTGAGATCTAGCTCCATGTAGGATTGTGCCCTGAGCACAGAGTTTGCTTAAGATTCTCTCCCTCTTCTTCTCCTGATCACATGCTCTCTGTCTCTGAAATGAAATAAATAAAATGTTCAAAAGCATTTGCATGGCTGGAAGAGTGAGTCCTAGACTGGGCTTAAAGGAATAATTTCCAGAATGATATCATGAAATGGGGCCACCAGGAGAATGACTATCTTTCTCATAATCTGGAAGGCTGGACATCAGGAAGCAGTCCTTTGAATTCATGGAATTTTGATTTATAATCCAAGCATCATGGAACTCTTGACCCAAGGAAAGAACACTTGAGCTCTCATCTCCAGAATCAGGAAGGTGCTGCTGCCCTCTTACCTGTCAGTCCCAGGAAAATACTCCTGAGCTGTGATTCAAGTTTCAGGATGCTCAGGCACAGAGTTATGGAACCAGAGTTTGGCCACACTGTGAAGATTTGAACTGGCAGAGTGAATGTCTTAGGACTTGACTTTCATGAATTTAGTGATTAGTCCCTGGGCTGTTGCAACAAAAAACCAGTGCTCCCACACAGCCAAGAGTAAGAGGAAGGACCTGTTATGTGGCCTCCATGTGAATCCTGTCTTCCAAATACCATGGGATTGTATCTGCATAAATGACCCTAATGCATCTGGAACCCTAGCTTCAGGGGAGTCCACATGACAAGTATTTCAGCTTTCCTGACGGCATAGTAAAGGAAGGTTTAGAAAAGAGTGGAATGGAAGCTGTGGGTCAGTCTATGGTATCCACTAAAATTCCCTGGTTAAAAAGACCTGCTCAGGAGATAGCCTGATTTCAAGGTCACCACTACTGTGACATGGATCATATTATTTAAGTTCTGTCATCCTGAGATTCCTCAGTCATAAAACTGAGATAACAATAGATAAAAATCATTTGTAATATTTTATGATGATTAAGCTAGATAACATATATAATGAAATGAAAAAAATTGCCTGCCATTATTATAATTTTATGGACATCTTTTGCAAGCTTGTTTGTTTATTTCTTTAGGATTTTTTTTTTTTAAGATTTTATTTATTTACTTGAGAGAGAGACAGTGAGAGAGAACATGAACGAGGAGAAGGTCAGAGAGAGAAGCAGACTCCCCATGGAGCTGGGAGTCCGATACGGGACTCGATCCCGGGACTCCAGGATCATGACCTGAGCCGAAGGCAGTCGTCCAACCAACTGAGCCACCCAGGCGTCCCTATTTCTTTAGGATTAATTTCTCTAAGTAGAATTTATGACTAAAGGACACACATATTTACATATTACAATAGGATGTCAAATGTAAACAATGGCCAGATTTACACCCCTACCTCAAATTGTGAGGATGGCTATTCCTCAACAACATCTCCTAGACAGGCTATTGTGTTTTTGTTTAAATTTGCAATATTTAATTAATGAGGATAATCAAATTTTAGTGAATACAGTGACTGGTTCATTTCTCTCTGCTAGAAATTATTTATTCCTTATATTAATTTTCTTTAGAGCTGTTTATATTACTTACTTATACAATAAATTTCTTCTTGATATGTAAGTACTCATTATAAAACAAGTATTTTAACATTTTTGTCATGCACGTTACAAATATTTTCTCTTTCCCCAGCTTTACTGATGTATAATTGACAAATACATGCACTTAAAGTATACACTGTGATTTGATATATATAAACATTGTCAAATAATTATAACAATTAAGTGAATACATTTATCACCTCACTTAGTTACCTTTTATGTGTGTATGTGTGTGTGTGTGTGTGTGTGTGTGTGTGTGTGAATATATGGTTAGAATGCTTAAGATCCATCTACACTATTAGCAAATTTCAAGTATACCATACAGTTATCACCTGTAGTTATGCTCTATAGTAATGGAATTGCTGTCTCATATGGTATTTCTATTTTTAATTTTTTTAAGGAAACTTTATACTCTTTCCCACAGCAGCTGTACCAATTTACATTCCCATCAATAGTACGCAAGGTTTCTCTTTTCTTTACACACTGGACAATACTTATCATTTGTCTTTTTTTAATAACATTCTAACAAGTGAAAGGTGATATTTCCTTGTGCTTTTCCATTTCCTGGATAATCAGTTATGTCCAACACCTTTTTATATAATGGGGCTATTTGTATACTTTTAATAAAAAAAATCATATAAAATTTTATTGTACTAACTGAACACATTGTGAAATATAATCCAAAATAGAAAATAAAATCTTGAAATTCAATTATATAACTCATATACGTAAATCATATTCTTAATTTTTCCCCTCAAATCATGATAGATCCTGATCACTCCCAGAGGCTGCTCTGTTTTGCTAAAGATTGCTGCTCTAGATGTCTTTTCTATCCCCTGTAAGATTGCCTTAGAGAAGGAGACAGAGTAAATTAAACAAACTTTTCTTTTTCTTTCCCTCAAGTTACAAGAGATTTTAGGTTTATAAACTTGGCAACAGCCATGTTTCCAATATCTGTGTTGACAGAGCAAAGAAAGGGGCTAATTCTGATGATAAAAAGATGGTACCTGCCTGTGCACCAAAGAGACTGCCCAAATGACCCAGGCTATTGTGGAAGAAATGTTAAGACAGATTGAGCACATTGGTCATGCAGATTTGAAGCTCAGAATCATCAGTGGAATGATGCTAATTTCGAGTCTTTTTGGTCATTATACCTCTGTATCACACTCAGCACTATTTAAATTTTAAGGTTGGCAAAACTCCATGCTTTGTGTTGCTACATTTCTCTTAGTACCTATCCTCTGTAGCCTCACTGATGAATAATCACAGTTAGCACTGAAAGAAGAATCATAAGCAGTGTTCCATTCTGCCAAAAAGGTATCTTCCAGACACTTAAAATCTTGGGTTTTTTAGCTTTATTCATTGTAACACCTCACTTTTGAGACCACCCCTCTATTTAAGTTTCCAAAACTTAAATAATTGGGGACTTTGAAAATGGTCATAAATACATAAAATTTTCAAGTATTCTACCTGTATAACCTAAATTCTCCTGGTAATTTTGATTTAAATTATTTTTTTACTGTAAACATCAAGTTCATTTTTTTTGGTTTGCTTTTTGATTTGTTTCTGGTTTTATTTAAATTACAGTTAGTTAGCATACATACAGTGTAATATCAGTTTCAGAGATACAATATACTGATTCAACAATTCCATGCAGTCCCTGGAATTCGTACAATAGGTGTGCTCCTTAATCTCCATCACTTGTTTCACCTACTGCTCCCCCCAACCATCAGTTTGTTATCAAGTTCATTTTTAAATAATGTCCTAAAGTTCCTGAACTACAAACAAGTATAGTTTATTTAATTATAAGAAAGGCTGATTGAATATTTTATGCAGTGGAGACCAAGAACAATGTGTGTTTGCTGCTTCCATCCCTTTTTCACATAATTTTTATCCTAGTTCTTTTTCTCTAGAGATTTCTTCCAGATTCCCTTCTTTTTTGCTTTTATTATTTTTCCCTTCTTTCCTGATTGATATTTAAATACATACTTTGATATTTGGACAGAGGTGGGTTTAGGGATGGTGGTAAAATTAAAATTAGAGAAAGATAATGTGTCTAAAGGTCTTAGAGAACAGCGAGCCAATATATATGTAATTATATATATATATATATATAAACTATATATATATATAAACTATATATGTAGCTATGTATATATAAACATACATAACTATGTAGATAGTAGAAGAAATTGAGGAAGAAAAATGAGACAAATATTATGCCATATATACTTTAGAATAATTTGTTTTATACCATATCTTATCTATTATCTATTTATCTATATCTAGTATGCTATATGTTGTATTTTATATTATACTTTGCAGCTCTCAATCTTATGGAACCAAAACTGGTTTTACTCAAAACACTCATGAGAGACACTGAATTTGTGAAAATGGTCTTTTTTGACATTGCTGAATTTTTTACCTAAAGCCCTTGAAAATGCATAGCTCTTTCACATAATAGTATTTACTTCTGACAATAAAAGTGGTCAATTCGATAATATCGTCCCTATTTTAGAGAAAATAAGAAATGTGAAATGTGGAAAGCAAAGTCCAGGGGTGAGATCGCAGACTAAACACTGAAAGTGAGACCACCTCTGCCCAGTCCATTCTTCCCGCCCTCTCCCATTTTGTCTAGAACATGAACCTGCACTAGGAATTTTTTCTCTCTAAGGCTTCCTAGGTTTTGCTGCCTACTAAAAAAAAAAAAAAAAAAAAAAAAAAAAGTCTTTATTTTTTACTTTGTGTTTTACTTCTTGTCTATCTCACGATTGAGCATTTGGGCTGCTAATTTGTCAGCTAATAAAGACAGTAATTGTGATTCTTAACTGAATGAAGGGTAAATCTCCTTTTCTAAGTTTTCAACAGCTACAGCCTCAACTGTGAATTATAGGGAAAGTTGCTATGCCACTTGTCTCCAGAGCTATTTCGGAAGAGACCGTCACATAGGAATCAGCTTTATCACTTCATCACTTGGAAGGCAGAAGAGTGTGTCATTGGTGAACTCAGTGCTTGGGTTGTGGACTGCCATTGGTTTTAAGATGAAAAATCTCATTTTTCTCTTCTATTCACGTGTTAGAAGGGAATTAGATGTCAAGGCTAGTCGTTAAATCATGCTGAGCATTACTAATTTAGTAAGGCTGTTATTTGCTGCACACTAAGACAGGTAATTAGGAGTACTTCCATGAGTAATTTTGAAATGTGACAACTCACCAGATAATCATCACCAGTGTATCTTTGGTCTCTGAAAATGGCAAAGAATCCCCTTGAATGCTCAATGTTACCCACTTCCATAGGCTGAAGACAAGGCTTAATTATCTGTGACTTAAAATTATACCATGCTGAATCAAATTGAGTATTTGATGTATGTCTTGAATTCCAAACTTCTCAGTATTTCTGGTGATGGACCTTAAAACCACTTGACTATACCCGAGCTTTAAATGTGTAAGGCTATTTTGCTTTTCCAACGAGCTTACTACATATGCTCCCTATGCCTTGTGATTTTCTGCCCTTAAAAACCCAAGTGGATAGATCAAGGCTGGAGTCTGGAGAATGCCCCAAAGACTTTCTGTGATTATTTCTAACTGCTTTGCCGATTCCTTCACCACTATTCCCAAATATTCCATGATATTTCAACCCCTGCTCCCCTTTCCCTTTTTTTTTCCTTTTAGAAAATACCAACTTCTTGAGATCATCAAGACTGTTCACAAGTCTTACTTTCTCAGTAAAGCTGTATCTGCTCTTTCTCCACCCCTGACACCTTCCCTTCCTGGCTATTGGCTGGTTCTTACTCTAAGCTCGCAGTGCAGTGACATTTTCCTTAGAGTTACCATGATTCATCGTGGTTTATTGTGTTTCCATTCCTCTTTCCCCTAGAATATTAGGTCCCTGTGGTTTGGAGATACCCTAATAATCTTTGTTCCCTGTGTCTAGCATGGTGTCAAAATACAGTCAATGTTCAATTAATGTCGACTTGAAGTAACAGAGGCACTTCACCCTTTTGATGACCCTGCTGCTTAAGAAGGAATATTCTTTCATATGATTTCAATCATTTAAAATGTATTTGAACTTGTTTTATGGCCTAATTTATAGTCTATCCTGTAGAATGTTCTGTGTAGCTTGAGAAATATTTGTATTTTGCTGTTCTTGGTTGGCATATTCTATAGATGTGAGTTAGGACTAATGTGTTTATAATTTTGTTCAGATATTCTGTTTCCTTGGTGATCTTCTGTCTAGTTGTTCCATCCTTTATTGAAAATGAGGTGTTGAAGATCAACAGTTGCTGTACAATTATCTATTTCTCCAGTCAGTTCTGTTAGTTTTTTGCTTCGTGTATTATGTCCTTTAATACAATGAAATAAAAGTAGAAACCAAAAAAAAAAAAAAAAAAAGTAGAAACCAATAACAGAAAAGACTGTGAAATACACCATTATATGAAAATGAAAAACAAATTCTTAAATAATACATGTCTCAGAAAAAGTCACAAGTGACATTAGCAAATAATGTGAGGAGAATTAAAACAGAAACACAGCACACCAAAACTTATGGAATGTGGCAAGAGTAGATGTGTTTTTTTTAATTCCATTATTGATTTGTGGATATCTCTGACATGAAAAAGTGTGTGTATATATGCATATGTGTGCGTAAAATCAAATGACATAATAGTATGCACATGGAGATTCCACTGTATTTTTTTGTTATTGTCATAAAATTTATATACTAGAGGGGGAGACTAGGGAAGCAAAATAAGCAAAAAAAAAAAAAATTTTGTTTTGTTTTGTTTTGTTTTTTAAGACAAGAAATCAAGATTTAGGTACTCTAAGTGAATAGCCCAAGTTCACATAGCTAGGAAGTAGTTTGCTTTGAATCCATGTGGTCAGCATCTTTCCTAGAAAAGGCAGGCAGGGTAAGGGTACAGCAGAGATCAAAGGAGTGGGGAATTAGTGGCAGTTTTTCTAGGACTCAAAAGATTTTAGAATGAATGTGTGGGGAAAATCTGTTCTTCAGGCAAAGTTAATCTTAGAAGATAATCTATTTCAAGTTATGGCATTTTTGCCATTTTGCAGTGGTATTTTTGTAGAACATAAAAATGTCTATTTCAGTGCCATGCGAGCATAACTTTATATAGAATGTGCAAGTATGGGACGAGGGAAGGATATGCTTGCTGCTTTAGCACCGCAGTGGAGGTATGCTCTGAATATGATGCCTGTCCTCAGAGATGAAAGGTGAAAACAAAAGTCTCTGTGCAGGGAGGAGAAAAGAGAGGGAGTTGTGTCTTCAGCTGCACCTGCCCACACAGGTAGTTGGACCCATCACCTGTCGTAGCGCTGGCATCTGCCACCCACTGCTGGTACTTCCTGTGGACGTCTGGAAAGAGCCTTGATTACTCTGTTGTCTGGGCTCATCTCACCCAGAACAGTCAGGAGAGATTTAACCCCGACGAAATGCTGATTACAGGAGAGATAGAAGCAACTGACCCAAAAAAAGATTTCTACTCTCCATCCAGCCTGAGAGTACGGATCATGGCCATGTGTATGCTTCAGACTTGGCTTTGAGATCCTGGCTGTCTGCCTTCCTTTGTGAGTGTGGGAATATTACAGAAAGCAAATTACAGCCTCAGTGACTTCTGCGGTAGAATGGGAGAGTAATGCTTACCTCTGGAGGATTAAGGGAGTACCTGTAATACACTGGTAACTTTTGACATTCAACAAATCATTTTTGTGTTTAGTATTAAATCTATGATTTGGACCTTCCCTGTTCACTCAGCAGAAAGATCAGCTGTTATACCAAATGGCCAAATATTTAAAATAAGGAATTTTTTTTTTTCTTCCTTGTCAGGTTATGTAAGTTGAAATAGCCACGTATTTCCTAGAGTGCCAGACTTCAGGATTATTTACTGAAGAGTAGTAACCACTGGGGCTTCTGTTTTGTTTTGTTTTGTTTTCCTCATTTTTTTTTTCTTTTTTAAGATTTTGTTTCTTTTATTTGACAGAGAGAGCATGAGCAGGGGGAGCGGCAGGCAGAGGGAGAGCAGAGAGCCCGATGTGGGGCTGGATCCCAGGACCCTGAGATCATGACCTGAGCCAAAGGCAGATGCTTAACAACTGAGCCACCCAGGCGCCCTTTTTAAAGTTTTCTTCATATATTCTTAACTATATATTAATTAATTATTGAAAACATTATTTTAATAAAATAGCTGCAACAATCATGTTGCCCTTGCACCACTTGGCTAGGAACTGATGATCAAGGACAGTTAAATAATATAATTTGGGGCCCCTTCCCTACCTCAAAATAAAAAGTGCAATTTTTAAGTCTATTTCTCATTTTGAGAAGCCATATAACATTTCATCTGGTAAGAATTGCACTATTTTCAAAAGTCGGAAAGCTGCAACTCGGTTAAAAACATTTTTTTTAACCATTTTTACAGATAGTGGAAAACCACTAAAGAGAAGTGACTTTCAACAGATTTCCCAAAGTTTTAATGGAAAAAGAAGGAGAGACATGTTTTCTCATATCCCTTTCCTTGTCCTTGTCAATGAATAGCCTAAACAGATATTGACTAAATAAATAAATAAAATGAAAAGAAAAGAAATAAGAGAAAAAGAAGAGAAAAAAGACAGAAAGGCAAAAGAAATCACTTGTTGTATTTGTTTCCTGGAGCTATCAAAACAAAGTACCACAGCTGAGTGATTTAAAAACAACAGAAATGTATTGTCTTATCATTCTGGAGGCCAGAAGTCTGAAATCAAGATTTTGGCAGCATCATGTTCTCTCCAAAGCCTCTAGGGGAGGAGGCTTCCTTGCCTCTGTCAGCTTTTGATAGTCCCAGATGTTCGTTGGCTTGGAGATGCCTCACTCCATTCTCTGCCTCCCTCTGCACATGGCACTCTTCCTGTGCCTCTGTCTTCATGTTATCTTCCCTCTTCTTATAAGGACATCAGTCATACTGGATTAAGAACCCATCCTACTCCAGGATGTTCTGTTCTTAGCTTAACTAATTATATCTATGATGACCTTATGTCAAACTAGAGTCATGTTCTGAATTCCCAGGGTTAGGACTCAAACATACCTTGTTGAAGGACACAGTCCAATCCATACCTCTAGTTGTTTCTAAGAAAAAGTTAAGTTAGGGGTGCCTGGGTGGCTCAGTGGGTTAAAAACCTCTGCCTTCTGCTCGGGTCATGGTCTCAGGGTCCTGGGATCAAGCCCCTCATCAGGCTCTCTGCTCAGTGGGGAGCCTGCTTCCTCCTCTCTCTCTGCTTGCCTCTCTGCCTACTTGTGATCTCTCTCTTAAATAAATAAATAAAATCTTTAAAAAAAAAAGAGAGAATTGTATATCAAGTAAGATCTCTCTTAATAGAGACAGATATAAAGCAAGATTATAAAAAAAATGTTAAGTTAGGTTCTGTGGAGAAAATAAAATAACCTAAAGTTAAGTTAGGTTCTGTGGAGAAAATATGAAGCTTTAAATGGTGAGCACAGTTAGTGTTAGCCACAACATAGGCTTAGGGCTGGTTTTCCTGGAAGACAAAATAGCCCTCAGGAGAATTGAACTGAGTCAAACCCCAAGAATCTCCTCATCCAAAGTCCTTTTACCAGTTGCCTTTGAAGACACCATTAGACATATGCTTTTGAGTACATTTTTGTGTTTGTTACAATTCAAATATCCCTCCACAGAATAATGCTTTGAACTGTGTTTGATTTTTTTATGTCTTTGGAATAAATGAGTTTGTCAGCTTTTTCCTGGAGACTGATTTTGAGTTTCAGATCTAGAGTATATTACAGTAGTAGATAACTACCAATTTAAATAGAAGTCAAGACCACCCAAACAGAAACTTGCAATCTGTTAAACTGGGGGTAGGGGAAGGGCAACTCTTCACAACTTGTCTCTAGATCACAAAAGTACAGGGCAAACAGTATGATGAGAACTCAGTAATTCTGCATTTCCTGTTGCATTTTGAAAACATGACAATAAGAGCATCCAAAAGAATATATACTTCCTAACTATGTTCAGCTAAGCTTGGGGAAAGGGGAAAAACAACATGTTCTTCCTTCCTCTACCAAATGCCTCAAATTATTATGCTAAATGACTGCTATTGAATTTCCATTTTCACATTAGTTTCCTCCCTAAATTGTACTGTCAGTCTGGTTTTACTCTTCATTGGTTTAGTGTTTTTGTCCTGGTATCTCCTGAAAGTTACACATCTGAAAGAGCAAAGACAATGAGGGGCACCTGGGTGGTTCAGTCAGTTAAACATATGTCTTCAGTTCAGGTCATGATCTCAGTGTCCTGGAATTGAGCCCCAGGTCTGGCTTCCTGCTCAGTGGGAGGGCCGGCTTCTTTCTCTTTCTGCCCCTAACCTCCACTCATGCTCTCTCTCACTCACTTTCTCTCTCTTAAGTAAGTAAATAAATCAGACCCTTTAAAAAAAAGAGAAATAAAAAGAACAAAGAAAAATAAAAATGTACTTTGCAGGTGAATTAAGATTGATTGGCTGAACCATAGAAATAAACTCTTAAGCAGTCTAGTTCTTGTAAGAATATTTCCCTAAAATTCTAAGTTATTTTAAAGCCTCAAATAAATTTAAAAGAAAATGCTTAAATAATACACAGTGGTATAAAATCTGATTTTAAAAAATCCTACAGATAAGTTTTGTCAGTATGGATAAATTTTTATTTTACAAAATGTAAATGAGTTCATTTATTTATGACCATGGTATAGAATGTCCACTTCTCAATCATCTTATTCTTTTCCTTGAAACACATAAAAATAAATCAGACCAGCACTAGAAACTAGTTTTCTGCAGTTCTTATAAAAGGCAATAAATACACAGGGCCCTCTGACTATTGGCCCAATAAGATATTTTAAATCTAGATTTTTAAGTTTTTGATAAGGTAAAACTAAGAAGACAATTGTGTCAGGTATGCCCTGTGTGCCCTAGTCATATGTACAGTTTTGTTTTGTTTTTTAATTAAATTTAATTTTTTTTCAGTGTTCCAAAATTCATTGTTTATGCACCACACCTAGTGCTCCATGCAATACGTGCCCTCCACTAGGCTCACCCAACCCCCAACTCCCCTCCCTTCTGAAACCCTCAGTTTATTTCTCAGAATCCACAGTCTCTCATGGTTTGTCTCCCTCTCCAATTTCCCCCAGCTCACTTCTCCTCTCCAACTCCCAGTGTCCTCCATGTTATTCCTTATGCTCCACAAGTAAGTGAAACCATATGATAACTGACTTTCTCTGCTTGATTTATTTCACTCAGCATAATCTCCAGTCCCATCCATGTTGATACAAAATTTGGGTATTCATCCCTTCTGATGGAGGCATAATACTCCATTGTATATATGGACCATATCTTCTTTATCCATTCGTCAATTGAAAGGCATCTTGGTTCTTTCCACAGTTTGGCAACTGTGGCCATTGCTGCTATGAACATTGGGGCACAGGTGGCCTTCTTTCTACTACATCTGTATCTTTGGAGTATGCAGTTGTAGGGTCAAAGGGTGGCTCTATTTTTTTAATTTCTTAAGGAATCTCCACACTGTTTTCCAAAGTGGCTGCACCAACTTGCATTCCCACCAAGAGTATAAGAGGGTTCCCCTTTCTCCACATCCTTTCCAATACCTGTTGTTTACTGTCTTGTCGATTTTGGCCATTTTAACTGATGTAAGGTGTTATATCAATGTGGTTTTGAACTGAATCTCCCTGATGGCTAATGATGATGAACATTTTTTCATGTGTCTGTTAGCCATCTGTATGTCTTCTTTGGAGAAGTGTCTGTTCAGGTCTTCTGTCCATTTTTTGATGTGACTATTTGTTTTTTGTGTGTTGAGTTTGAGTTCTTTATAGATCTTGGATATCAGCCCTTTGTCTATAGTATCATTTGCGAATATCATCTCCCATTCGTGGGTTGCCTCTTTGTTTTGCTGACTGTTTCTTTTGCTGTGCAGAAGCTTTTGATCTTGATGCAAGTCCCAAAAGTTCATTTTCAGTTCTGGGTTTTGACAATGGAATAGTAGACACCAATCTTCTCAGGGAACATACAATTGATCAGATAAGAGTACTCTGCAACAACTAGTGAGCAGATTCTCCAGGAGCTAAGGGCCTGGAAACCATGTGTGTCATAGTGGAATTAGTTGAGTTGATGCCAAAACGTGAGAACTCTGTAACATGTTCATGGCCATGTCCCTCTCTCCCTGTTAGCCTCCTTTCTCATATACATCAGGCAGTGGGTCTGTTTGGAGTACATTCTTTTTGAAGTCAGGATCCTGAGCTTTTGAGTCAGTTGGTAAAGGCAATTAATTCTTCATTTCCATGAGGATTATATTCACTACCCAATAAGAATGATATAGAAAGTGGAGTTTTACTTTCACATTTGTCCCTGAAAAAAAGTCACGACAGGACATAAAAGGATGTGGAATTTGTAATATTGGCAGCTCAGGCAGCACTGTCTGTTGCATGAGGTTTTTATCACCACTGGGAGTGAAAGAATACAAAGTCTTCCTTGTTGCACAAAATGAATGCTTCTCTGTGGTTTAAAGAAACCATGAAACCCCTTCTCATAACAGGAAATATTTAAAAAGAAAAAAAAAAAAAAGGTCCTCCTTGGATGAAACCAACGGTGACAAATGAAGAAACAACAGTAGAAACAGGACGAGTCAGTGGGGGAACTCAGTAAATTACCTTTTCTTTTAGAATTAGGTAAGGCTGTTTACCCCCATAAACGTGCCTCTGTGAGCTTCAAAAACTCCAGCAATGTAATAAACTTCAGTGTAGCCCCATTCACTGGCCATTGCAATTCATGACTATGTTGTTTCCCATTGGTTCTGCACTAATCCTTTATGTTTATGCTTTGGAGGCAGGGATAGTTAAGAGGGTAATAGACGTGTTGTAAATGTTTCAGATTTTTCATTGTTCTCTGAACTTCTTTGTTCCTAGCATTTTGTTTTCCCCAAACATCATGGTTTCAGAAGATCCCAGGGCACTGTACATGCTCTTCTTCCTGTGCAGAATGCCCTACTATTTAGCACACACATATCAATCAACATGGCACACTTGAACCATCCTCAAAACTAGTTTCTCTTCCAATTCTTCCTCGTCTGACCAGTTTAGTTGTTCCATCTTGTGGACCACGGCAGGAAGTCCTCCTGAGATCTAGTATAGTCTTAACCACATTACATTACAGTTTTTAAATTCTTTAAAAATGCAAACATGATTTCATTTATCTTTGTACCGCTGGTACATAGCACAGTAACCAGCAAGTAGACGGGGACCAGCAAAGATTGTTTGCTCAAGGAATGACTTCCCAGTTGAACTGAGTCAGTGAAGTAAGGGTGGGTGAGGAAATAAGGAAATGGACCCATCTACACATGTTACAAGACTGTATTCAAATTCCTGAAGGATAGTGCAGACTGGTTTTCTGTCCCATGCGATCATTTGTTCATTTATTTGTGTTTCACTTATGTATTTACTTAGCAAATATATATATCTTTAGGACTTTATATATTTATTTGACAGAGACACAGCGAGAGAGAGAACACAAGCAGGGGGAGTGGGAGAGCGAGAAGCAGGCTTCCTGCAGAACAAGGAGCCGGATGCGAGGACCCTGGGACCCTGGGATCCCAGGACCCTGGGATCACGACCTGAGCTGAAGGCAGATGCTTAAGGACTAAGCCACCAAGGTGCCCCTACTTAGCAAATATTTCTTGAGGATCAACTCTGTCCAGAGATTAGGAGAGAGACCAGGAATATATCAATGTATGAGACAGTTTTTGCTCTCAAATTACTGAAAGATAACCCTGCTCATGGTTTATCTTTGTTTGGAGACTTTTCCCTCTTTAATCAGAGAAAATGCAAGTAGACCACAAAAGATAGTACTCAGCATTACAGCCAGTATTACTGTCTATAAATATCTCTAGCTGAAAGTGTGACTAAGACTCCACTGCTGATATTACCCAGCTGAGCTAAAAAGTGAGCTTCATAGCCTCAAAGCCACCTTTGTTATTTACTAATTGCTTTTAACCTTCCGGGCTACGCATTCCTGCTGTATTACTGTCTTTGATTTATAGTGTTCATCCATGTTCCTTTGTTATAGGTGACGGTTTGCTGGAAAGGTTGTTTGTGCGCACTTTGTCTCTTCACTCCCAAATGCAACGAGATGTTGCATTTTCAGAAGCTCTTTGTCCAAGGACAATTTTTAGATAACCACCATAGTAATAAACACCATGCAAGTACCCATAATCGCAGACACGGATATAGATCTTGAAAACAACTAATGGTGATTTATTATATTTTTGTAAAGAATTTAATAGTTTTGCATTCTAAAATGATACAGGCCTTAAGAACATACCTAAGGTTAACACTATTGAAGGGGAAAAAAATCCATTTGTGAAAATCAGAATTTTCATATTCCTGCAGTCATGGATGTAATCTTGTCACAGTGTTTGATAAGGGAAAGAAGATTTAAGATAGATTGCAATTACTTGCACACCCATTTTCCTGGCTAATTAATGAATTATATTGGCTGAGAAGGTACCTTTCATTTCTTGTGGGTGGTGGAACACATTTTCATCCTCTTTCAAATTAATCATGGTATTTTCTAAGTTAAATATACTCTTGCATTAAATAAAAAGAAAAAAAGCAAACTTTTCTTCCTTAGAGAGTCAAATAGGAACATTGTCGATAGTTCAATTTTTTATGGCAAGAGTATTTCCAATTAGAAGCATAAATTTAAATTGTCAGTTCTACTTGTGAATTGCCCCTTTAAATTTTTTTTTTTTTCATCAGTCACTGCTTACCTTCTCCCCCTCCTGTTACTGGTACAAGTTTCTTATAGATACACTCTACAACTGAGATAAATCAGGTTCAGGGAAATGTCCATTTGGCATCCCCTGTCAAGACTGGTGTGCTGGAACAGGAATATGAGAACAGCATGTAAATGATTTATTCTACTTTTGCAGCATCCTGCAATATGATGTTTCCAAGGAAGGCGATTGTAACTGGTACTTTCATGAGTTAAAAGTAAAGGCTTTGTAAATATTAAAAACACTTACAGAATGCTAGGTGGAAGTAGATTCTTAGAATGTCCACAGAGCAAGCAAGTACAAGTAACATGCAGTAGAGATATATGCACAATTCTTTTTTTTTTTTTAATTTGAAGATATAGCCATATAGAAGTCTTTTAAATTAACAAACATGTAAAACATTTTTTTAAATTAATAATAAGGTAAATTCTACTTTGTTTCTAGCTAGAGTCCTATTACCCAATAGAAGTAAAGGGGCTTTAGTATATTTTTCTTTGGATATTGTCCTCTGGTGAATTGTGACCCTTAACATTCTATGTGTAATGACTGCATAATTAGAAAATCAATTAGCAAACATTCATTTTACCTTAGGAGTGGGGGAGAATGCTTTTCTTTTGCCTCAAGGGTGTGTTTCCCTGTCCCTGAATTCTCACCACAATGTCCCCTCTTCCAGGAAGCCTTACTGGACATCTCTGTTTATGTTGGATGTTTTACGTCTATATTCCTGTATGATGGAAAGGAGCAGTCACTAAAACAATCTAAACTGAGAAAGAGAACTTCGGCCTAGATATTTAGGAAATTTGTCCCAGAGAAGGTATAGTTTATGTTGAAACCTGAGGGATTGCTAAAACTGGCTTTGTAGAAGGAGATGGAAGGACTGTCTAATGATTTTCAGTGAAATTTAAAAGAAAAGTAAAAAGGAGTAAGTGTGCACATTTCGACTTAATTAAAGGATAAAAAATTATTTATAATGTTAGGACAATTGGATAATCACATGTAAAAATAAATTTCCTTACCTCACACTAACTATAAAATTAATTCCAGGTGAACTGAAGATGAAATTATAAACCAAAGCAAAACTACTTTTAAAAGAAATTATTAGATAAAAATATCAGAAGATAGGCTTATCACCTTGGTTAAACAAGACAGCTTTTTAAAATCATAAAAATAAAAAATATTAAAGACAAGGTTAATTTAACATCAAAATTTATGACAAATAAAATTAGTATAAGCGGAGTTAAATCAGACAATAGCCTGTGAGAAATTGATTACAACTCCTAGAACCGGTAACACAAATATACCCAGAATCTATAAATATCTGCCATGCAATATGAAACAAAAAAAAAAGAAAAGAAAAGACCATTTGGAAAAATGGGCAAGGGATGCCTGAGTGGCTTAGTTGGTTAATCATTTACCTTCCACTCAGGTCCTGATACCGGGTTCTTGGGATCCAGGCCCGCATTGGGCTCCCTGCTCAGCATAGACCATGCTTTTCCATCTACCTCTGGCCCTCTCTCTGCTCATTTTTTCTCTCAAATAAGTAAATAAAATATTTAAATAAAAAGAAAAAAGGTGCAAAAACTACAGGCAGAAAGATTCAAAGAAAATAGTAGCCTTGCAAGTATATAAAGTGATGTCCAATGTTTTTTAACCAAAATTAGAAAAATAACTTTTTTCATCAGTATTAACAAAAGTCAAAATGTTTTGTACTATCAAAGTTTGGTGAAGTCCTGGGGGAAATGGCACTATCATTTCCTGTTGGGTGTTATGAGTTGGTTTAGCAATTTTTGCAGGTCATTTGGTAGTAGAGGGAATATCTTTCAGATTCATGGCTACCAATGAAGTCTGAATTGCTTTTCCCCATTTAGAGATATTTCAAATTATGCATCCTACTCTCTTAACATAAAACTACTGCATCCTCAGAGCTCAAACTTCCAGCCTCCCTTTTTATGTGGAGCCCAGGCTTGTGATCAATCCCAGTGCCATCAGTAGGAACCACTATCACCAAATTCCTCTTGAGAAGTAAACAATGCAAACAAAAGTGCTGGGGCTGGGACTTCTGTTTTCTGATTTTTTTCTCTCTTTCCCTTAGTCTCTGTATAGCTTTGACTCTCTCACTTTCTCTCTGCATGCCCAGAAGGCAACAGAGGCTCCTCCTTTCAGTGAAATTAAGGGCAGCCTTGGAAAGATCTCCAGTGGCTACATGGACAAGTCTGACTGGCAGCCTTGGCCTCAGTAGGGTCCCTCTAATGCTCACTGGGGTTCACTGGGGCTGCAGCAGTGCTTGTGAGTCTCCTGTAAAGCCAGCTCTGCAGTCCCTTTTGGGACATTGTTTCTGGAAGCACAGACTAGATTCAGGAAGAAGATTCTCCAGACCTTCCAGCAACCTTGTGAAGCGCCCAATATTCTTCTAAAAAGAAAAATCTTTTCTGCTCCACCAGCCAGTCAGCTTCTGTTGTGTTTAGTCAAAAACCCTCACTGTAGAAATTTTGTGGAAAAGAATAGAAAGGGAGGAAGGGAGGAAGGGGGAAAAAATGTGCTACCTTATACTCTAGCAATTACAAAATAGACCACAGGACATAGCTTAAGACATTCTGGCCGTAAGTACACTGTGTAATTAAAAAAAAAAAAAAAAAAGTGGAAGGGGGGTTGAATATATATTCCTCTGAACTGGGAAATGGATCATAAGATACAGTATGGGACACCTGGGTGGCTCAGTGTGTTAAAGCCTCTGCCTTCGGTTCAGGTCGTGATCTCAGGATCCTGGGATCGAGCCCCGCATCAGGCTCTCTGCTCAGCAGGGAGCCTGCTTCCTCCTCTCTCTCTGCCTGCCTCTCTGCCTACTTGTGATCTCTCTCTGTCAAATAAAATCTTAAAAAAAAAAAAAAAAGATACAGTATAGTCATATAGCAAATATATATTCATTAAAAACACAGAATTATATAAAACATACCTTACAAAAACACAAGTCTATATACCTTTTATTTTTATATAAATATCTACATATCCACTTTATTTTAAATCTGAAGGAAGGCAGGGAAGTAAAGGAGAGAATGGAAATAGGAAATGAGAAATTGAAACTCCAGCTCCAGTTGTATCACTCAAAGGAAAATGGATTCCTATCTTTCTAATAAGTTAAAAATTTATATACCAATATCTATGAAATCTTTCTAAGAACTATGAATAGAGAAAAATAGAATTGACTACAAATAAATACATGTAAATCAATAAATACAGTTTCCAGCATTAGTGTTTGAATGGGAATACTATAATGAGATATAAATACATGAAAAATGCATCTTATTTTATTCAAGAAATGTCTTCCATCTCCAAAAGTCACGGTACCTGACAGGAACTTTTGAAAGACTTTTGAAGGGAACTAGTTGATAGGGTCTCAAAATGCTGAGTGGTACATAGTCCTGATTATTTCACAATTTATAAAGTGTGCCAACAAATGAGATTAGAAATTTGAAGATCTTTTGTAACCAAAATAGCTTCTCCTTTGCAGGTATGTTTCTCTCAGGATCAAGATTAAGATATATTACTATGTGAAGATGGTTTTTTTTTTTTTCTTGTTCCCAGAAGATGTCAGTTGCTACAATAATCAAGTGAGGAGTTAAATTTACTTTTTAAAATGGGGTTTTCAAATTATAAAGCAGATTATAACCATACCCCAGAGCCATCTTCTTTCTATTGCATTATTCTTACATAGAAGCCTTCGTGATTCTGATGGCAGAGATTAGCTTGAGTAGGTGGTACTGAGTTAATTCATATCCTGGTTGCCCTGGGAGACCTAAATTTAAGCTGCCTATTCTTTCCCGGGGCGAGAAATAAAAATGAGTCGAGTGCCATTTTCTTGGGGCTGTGCATTTCAAAACCTAGGCTTTGTTTCATTTCTTCTCTTCGAGTTACCATTTATTTACATTTTCTCTACAAGGCAGGTTTTACACTGCCAACTTTGGTTGAACATCAGGGAAACTGAAAAGAGTTTGTTGAACAGAGAACTTTGGAGATTAGGTACTAAGTGAAATGAATGGATTCGTGAATAAGTTGAATGGTGATTTCTAGTTCATTCATTCACTTGTAAGTCATTCAGAGACAGCACATTTAAAAAATCATTAGTTGGGATGAAATCGTACTGAGACCATTCTTACCTGGATAGTAAAGGCCCTGGAAGGAGGAACTGTCTCTGTCGCTCAGTGTCTTCCAGTTGGGAAACATTTGCTCAGTGGTTTTCTTGCTCCAGACATTGTGCCAAGCATTTACAAAGATGAATACATCAGTGGCATCCCTCCCACTGAGGACTTGCAGTCTGGCTTAGTCGGATGTAGAAATTGAGATTTTTCAAAAAAAAAAATTCAGAGCAAGGTAGGGAAATTAATTCTTTTTATCCTCCTTAATTCCAGTAATGGAGCTCTGCCTATATGTTTTTTAAAATGGTTTGATATTACTTCAGTGAATTGATGTTTATAAAATTCATTATAAATACAAACCCATTTCTTATCTGATGGCCTTCTTTCCTAATGTCTTTGATTTAAGGAAACTGACAGATATAAAAGCAGATCCATGGTTTTTATCCTGCCATTCACTTGTTGTCATCGGGTTGAGGGGTTAAAGCTAGAAGCTACCCATATTGGAATTGTTTAAAATCAACACATTTGTGCCTAAATTATTGTCTGTGGCTACCTAAAGGGAAACCTTTCCTGCTCTTCCACAGCCTCTGATTAAGAAAACGGAAAAGACAAGAAACATAGTCAAAAGCCGTCTGACCTTTTGTACAGAGCTGTTGTCAAAACTGGTACCATTTTGCACTTGTATGATCAGAAATTACAACAGTGTTGCATAAAATAGAGTCAAATGACGGCTCTGCATGTAAAACAGGGCTCTGGGTGTCTTCCTGCACCCTCCTCTGAAAGCCTTCTCCCAGAGCTTGCTGTCTCCACGGTAACAGCCTCTCTGGGATTCTGTTGAAGTGTATTTTGAAAGCTGCCTTCACCTGAGAAGTTAGCATATGACAGAGCTGTCCATATCTCTAGTCCTCTCAGATTATTTTTCTAATGAAAAAAATATGTGTAGAACAGCATTTGCTGAGTAATGATCAGAACTCTGTATTATTTTTTTTCTTTTTTAAAATTTGTGTGAGGTATTCAAAATTATTATAATGCCCAAAATGTCGTCATGGTATTTAAAAGTGTCATGTGCACAGTTTCTTTGTTTTTTGTTTTTTGGTCACAGCTTTAACAAATGAATAAACAGACTTCAGTTCAGTCGAAGCATTTGGACCATGCTTCCAAATCGTAGAAAATATTCATGTCAGGGACCCTGGATCAAGAACCAGGGGGCATATGTTTCTGTCCAAGTTTTGCTATAGACTAGAGTTGGGATCTTGGTCAAGTCGTATCTACCAGGATTCAGTTTTCTCGCATAACAAGTTAAGCTAAATGAGGTGATGTTGAAAGGGTCTCCTTAACATTCTCTCATTCTCTCTGTTGATTACGACTGGTTTTACTTAATGAATGGTGGATTCCACAGTCCTGTTTTCTGCTGATGATTACCCAATGTCCTAAATTTTTGTCTATGTTCCTGTACTCTCTTTTAATCAGCGCTCCATCTCTAATATTCTGTCCAAGTCTTAAAAGAACACTGAGACCAGCAGTAGCCTTATTGTGGGTTTGCTTCTTTACATAAGTTTATGGATAAGTCAACAAAGTGTAGATCTGTGCTGTGCAATTCTATAGCCACTGGCCACATGTGACTATTTAAATTTAATTGAAATTAATTGAAATTAAGTTGAAAATTTATGTTCTCAATTGCACTAGCTCCATATGGCTGAAGCTACCTCACTGAACAACACAAGCAGAATATTTCCATCTATTGGACAGGTATGGCTTAGATCAGTTCTCATTGCTACCACTGAAATATTCTTCCTCAGTCTTAAGCAAAAAGGAACAGTCTTGTGCCTGGGGATCCTGTTCTAGCTATGAACAACATGACTTTGGGGAGCAAACTGATATTTGCCAAGTGAAGCCCTGATACTCAGAATACCTAACCTGTCTGACACCTACAAGCAGCTCTCAAAGTATTGACTGAATGAATAACTAAATGAGTGAATGAATTAATTCAAAGCCAAGTTTGGCCGTTTTTATCATATGTGAGGCAACAAGATTAAAAATAATTAACTCTTTTTGTTGCAACTGGTAAGAGGACTTCCCCAGTAGAACAAAAATGATGTCTAATGTGGCTTTAATGATTGGGTCAGAAACCAAGTGCCTACATAACCCAGAAGTTCTACAATGAATTTAAGGGACTAGATGTAAGAAACTTTAAGGAGTTGCAGCCCTATGTCAAACTGACGGAAACATTCTTCCCACTTTCATGAAAAAGAAGCCAGAAATCTAGTTATTTATGTCAAATTTCTTAAGTTTCAATGTTGGCAAATGATTTCCTATTTATCATGTACCTAGTAATGCTGACTTGGCGTACACAGTAATATTTTGGGTAAACAGTAGATCAGGTACTATTTTAAAGTTTTCTAAATCATAACATTATCATTTTGAGAAGTTAAGTCTCAATTTTTGTAAATAAAAAATAGTAGTGCCAGGAAGAAAACTCCAATATTATGGTGTTGATTTCTCTTTGCTTTTTCTTTTTCTTTTCTTTAATAAACTTCCATTAATGACTATGGAAAACAAATATTTAAAGTCACTCAAGAGGTGCTATCTTTATTTTTGCACAGTAAATTATCCCAAACTTACTACACTAAATTTTTGGAAAATACAACCTGCCAAAGTCTTTTTTTTTTTTAATAATTCATTTATTTTTTCTTTGCTTATTCATCAAAGCATGATACAAATATCCTGTTAGCTTTATAGAAGAATGGGACACAACTTAGCTGCTTATATAGTAAAATGATAGCAATAGTTATGCAAAGCTCTATTGTAGAGAAAAGTGTTCTATGCAAAAATATCAGCAGGGGGATGACCTTAGGTCAGCCTCTCTCATTTCTTACTAGGTGGTGGTTAAGCTCAACTGGGTGGTTCCCTCTCAGGATCTCTTATGCAGTTTGTGATAAAATGAGCGGTCCTAGGGTTCTCTTGAGGGCTTTCTTATTGAAATGATTGGCAGTTAAAAGCAGTTGTTCTCTGGGACCTTAATTCTCTGGGACTTGAGAATGTTTGTTTGAACATTTTATATGTGATCTTTCCCTTTGGTGGCTGGACTCCCAGGCATGGTAGCTGGACTCCCAGGATGAGTGTTCCCAGGGAAAAAGCCAGGTAGATTCTATCACTCCTTTTTGAGACTTAACACTAGAGGTCTCATAACATGATATTTACCATAATCTCTCAGAACAATCACAAAGACTTACTTTTGTCTGAGGGAAGGTACCCAGACTCTGCTTCATATAACACAAGGGAACACGTCATGCATTTTACAGAAATGCATGTGAGACTAGAAATTTTCTTCCAGCTGTTTCTTTGGAAAATCCAATCTGCCACAGAGCTTATTTTTTTATCTTTCTATAACAAAGCATTCACTTTGTTCACTCACTTATTCACTCATGATTTTTTTAACAAGACTGATTGTATTTCTACGATGAGGGAAAGATTTAATATCTGAAATTCTCACTTTTTCTGACTGAGAAAAATGTGGCTAATAATACAATTCCAGGGAAAATAATATAAGAATATATTAATGTTGATACATGGTACTTGGGGGCCTAGGAAGAAAGACTTATTTGGGCTGAGTAACTTTATTGAGCCCAGCTGCCTACTGCTACTGCATAGGGGACTGGAAAAGTCCTCCTGTCAAGAAGTTAAGTCTCAGAGACAAGCTGCCTCAAGACGTGTGACAAGGACTGTGCACACATATGACATATGACACAATATAGAACAAAGGAATGAGAGAGGAATGTAGAATTGTTCATTGGCCTGTAAACTCACCTCATACAGAAGTGTTACGAGTATTTTGTTTCCTTCTATATTTTTAGGGTGGAGTTGAGAATTTTTATGGTACTTTAAAACGGATGTACCCACAACAAAGAGAACTAGCTAGGCTTAAGGACAGTTTCTCTACATCAGGGAAAATTGAGATTGTTTAGCAAGGTGACTAAAATCAATGTGGTTTTTTTTTTTTTTTTTAATCCCAACTCTGTCATTTTCCCATTCAATGCTCTATGCCGATTAAGTTCTCTTGCCTCAGTTTCCTAATTTATAAAATGATGATCAAAATAGTGTTGACCTCACAAGTAATTCTGCAAGGACTATATGAGTAAGGTGCTTAGAACAGAGCCTTATATATTAGAAGTACGTGATAAATGTGGACTGTTTTTATTATTGCAAATACTGAAGGCTTACTCCATAGTCTGTGATGACACTAAGACTTAGAAAATGAACAGGTTGTAATCAGCCTCCAAGTTCACCCTGGACTCCTTGGTGTGCAAAGGTTTGGGAATAGCTAGAATTATTCTTTAGTGCAATCTCAAATAAAAGGTAGCATCTCTCCTCACTCTGCCCAGACTGGTGTCTTCTTATTTCATGACCTATAAGCCATATATTTGCTGGGTCCTATCAAGCAAAATGTTCACTGGAGATACACATGGCAATAAATACTTTAATACAGAAAGAGATAAACACTACTACTATTTTTCCCAGTAGGTGCTATCATATTAATCTAGTTTCTGCAACATTTCTGCCTTTCCAGAGCTACCTTCACTGTTAACTGTGTGTGTTGGTCTTTTGCAAAACTTTCTTCTCCCTTTATTTCATTCCTCAATATAGTTTTCTATCTCCAGTAGCTGAAACACACACAAAATCTCCAGTAAATGTGGATTGAACTGAATTAAATTAGAAGTCTATATTTCATAAGACTCTGTGTATGTGTGTGTGTGTGTGTGTGCGCTTGTGTAAATTTATATTCTTCCATTTGAAAACTAAGGTAATTTTCAGTTAATGATTATCAAATAGGGAATTTTTACTCCACTGGTTTCTTTTAAATGCTACCATAAGTAATAAAGAAAACTTCAAGAGATACAGAGGAATTGACAAAGAGAAATGCCATAACCTGAGGTCAGTAACCCTGAAGTACATCTGCTAAATGAGGTAATGTGTGTGACGAGGAAGCAGTCCAAGAGCTTACACATGGTGCCTAGGATGGCAGGCAGCATACAGATGCCCTGTAAAGTCAATGGCCTCATCCTAAAATACATATTCAATGATGCTTTGATTTAAGGAGATGGTCTAAGGCTGTGGAGAAGCCACCATGAAGCTGGGCTATGTCCCTGTACAGTTCAGTATGATAGAATGTCAGATGAGAGGTGAGATGACAGGCAAAACATGTAAAAAAAAAGTTATTTTTATTATCTATGACAGAATGTTCTAGCTGATGGGACATCAGGAGTAATGTGGGATGGAGAAGGAAGAGGCTATGAGTACCACCTTCAGATCCATAGATTCTGGGTGCCTGGGTGGTGGCTCAGTGGGTTAAAGCCTCTGCCTTCACCTAAGGTCATGATCCGAGGGTCCTAGGATTGATCCCCACATTGGACTCTCTGCTCAGTGGGGAGCCTACTTCCCCCTCTCTCTGCCTGCCTCTCTGCTTACTTGTGATCTCTTATGTCAAATAAATAAATAAAATCTTTAAAAAATATATCAAATCCATAGATTCTGAACCAGCTTTGCTGTAATGACACTGAACTCTTAAACAGGAAAACCGAAGGGAAATATGCTATCCTTCCCAGGGTGATAACAATTAAATATACGGGGTGGGGGTGTCTGAGATCACAAACCCAAGTAACGATTTCTCACTGTTGTGCCCCCTCCTTGAATTATTCCTTAGCAGGCAGGTGGGCCTTTTCAGAAATATTAACAAATATAAAGAGACACACAGGAGTCCCATAAAATGAAATATGCATAAATAAAATCTACAAAAAAATAGACATATTTAAGTGAGAAAGAACATAAGCAAAAAATCAAGTGAGGAGCACATATCATATAATATTATCCATAGTCTCAGATACTATAGACAATGTAAGTTATTTTCAAAATGAGATAAAAAATATAAAGGTTCAAGAAGAGAAGACAAAGGAGATGTAAAGCTAACTAGCAAACCTTAAGGAATAACTGATTATATATAAATGTGGTCTAAGGACAATACAGTAAATGAAATTGAAAAGAACGGTGACCTACAAGTGATAAGGAGGCAACTACATGGGGGCAAAGGAAAGTCTATCCACATCGACATTGTTACTAAGAAAAATAGAAAAAAAACCCCATTAAACATAAAATAAAGCTTTTCTAACATAAAGACCTATATATTCAGTTGAAAGCCACAATTACGTTCTGGGAGAAATTGGTAGACATAATCACAGCAGGATATATCTTGGCAAAGTTAATAAAATTTGAAGGAAAATATCACTTAAATATACAAGTAGAAAAATACCCCCAAATTTGTAAACTGCTTTGGATAGCATGGATTTGGGTGGTCTTATAATTCTCTGAAGGAAGAATATAAAGGAACATAACATTCTGAAGGTAAAAGTGTGATCCATGGTTCTTAAAGATTTATTTGAGAGAGAAAGGGAGAGAGCGAAAATGAGCAGGGGGATGGGCAGCAGGAGAGGGAGAGAATCTCAAGCAGACCCCCTGCTGAGTGAGGAGCCTGACCCAAGGGCTTGATCTCAAGACCCTGAGATCATGACCCAACCTGAACTCAAGAGTTGGACACAACCGACTAAGACACCCAGGCGCCTTGGTCCACTGGTTTTATATATAATCAATTTGGCCTTAGATGATAAGGGCAGCAGAAAAATGCTCTCATATTTGAATGTCTACAGGACTACAGCACCCACATGTTTGTCTTTGCAAAATCACCTGATGAAATATACCCAGTGATTACATGAAAAAGAGAAAGATTAGAATGTGGGAATTGTGATAAAGAGAAAGACACTGAAGTGATTCAATGCCAAGTTAAATGAATTTTCAAGCAGTGTTTTCATTATAAACTATAATAATGATATAGTTAATACAATAACAAAATAATAGATCAATAGAAGGAAGATGGTCATCATCTCTCAATAGTAAAGTATCAATAGGCACTAAAATATTATACTAAGAGGTATCTAATCTCATAAAGAAGTGAATATATTTTCCCTTATCTTTGGAGGAATTTTCTAAAGAACAACTTGTCTTCTTGGGAGGAAAAAAATTTTTTTTGGAGTTCAGTCATGCATGTATCTTTGGTTCCATTCAGTTTCTTCTCACTTGGTTACATTTAACTAAAACTAAACCCCCACTGCTACTTTAAAAGTATATATCTCCTTCTACCTCCTGCATGTGTATATAGGCATAGACAAGTTGTTATGGCATTGTTAACCAAATGTCAGTAATGGTTATTCATGATGGGATTTGGTAAATTTTTATTTTTACATTTTACGCATGACTTTTTATCAAATATAAAATTTTTATACATCATTTCTTAACAGTAACAAAATCTAGTACTCCTTTAAAATTATAAAGATATTTATTGTAAACAAAATTAACTTTTAATGATGTCCTCTCAAGAAAGAGAAGACATCCTAAATGTAAATTTTTTAGTTTATTATTTTAAGCTCCTAGTGTGGGGGCACTAGTGGAGCCAAGCAGGCACCCCAATTTGTAAGTGTAAATTGACCATAACTCTTCAGAAACCATCCTGTGTATGGGGGGGGGGCTGTATTTGAATTGGTTGGAGGATTATATAGGCGTCTGATGGACAAATTAAATCGGTATCAGGATACCATTCACAGACTCTTGATAAAACCAACAGATTCCTCAAGCCTATCAGTATGAGAAAATGAACAAAGAGTGTTAACCAAAGACGGCTGCCCCTTGAAGCTCCAGGTAGAAGGAATGTGGCAGTCAAAGCAGGCACCATAGAATCAAGAACAAAGGAGAACCTGAAGCTAGCGCATTTGAGTTTTCATAATAAAGTCAGTCTCAGGGGACACAGATGGAGACGAGAGGCCCCACACTATTTGATATCTTTGTATTCCAAGGCTCATTTGTGATGCAGTCACTCTTGCTGTCAAGGCTTTCATAACTTTTCAGCAGGCCACAAAAGGCCAACCCACTAGACTATGAATCAGATCTAGTCAAGGCCCCATGGAATAAGTAAGAGACATCGGACCTCCCTATTTGGATCCTAATAGTTTTTTCCACCTAAGTAACCTCTCACTGTAAACAAAAAGCTACGATTTTTTTTTTTTTTTCCTTTCCCTTGAGGGTCCTGGGTAACTGTCAAAGATTTAATGGCAAAGTGCAAATCTATGAGCCAACATTTTTTTGATTTTTCTCTTTTCCCCATTAGGAGGCCTGTGGGTTTAAAAAGTGATATTGTCCCTTGTTTCCACTTTGAAGAATCTGATCACTAGGCAGAAAGTAAATGTAAAAGAGAAAGCAAAGAGAGATTTGCATCCCAATTTCATGCTTCAACATATGGTAGAGGAAATACCACTTTTGGTAATGGGAACAGTTAATGATTTTTTTTCGGTCAAATGAGGGTAGTAAAAGTGTGTTATGCCTTTTCACCCTTAATTTGCTAAATTGATTTAACTTGTCATCAAATACTGTTTAAATACATAAGGAAGGCTTTCCATCCTTTTATTGATAGAGTTTGTGGAAATATTCTCATGACGGGCTTGTAACAATCTTGTGTGTAGTGCCAAAATTTATATTTTGCCACAATTTTTGGCTCCCTTCGTGGATAATTTTAACCATGGTATCCAAAGAAACTGTATCATATTTGATGATTTTAGTTCCTATCTTTTTCTTTAACATAGAAAATACAAAGGATACTGTTCTACCCTGTTGCAGATTTTAGAAAGCATAGTAAGCTTTATACTAGAAAGCCTTAGAGATACTCATGAGTTCCTAAAACCCCTTTATTCTCTCTGATATTATGCCAAGAGTCTTGACACATTCTAGTTATGTGGTCGGTCCCTGAAAGTATTTAGGCATGTTACCTTGGTTTTATTCTCTTGGTAGGTCTGCCCTGTGCATTGCAAACCACTTTGGAGATTGGACTCAAATAAGTAAGGCACGAAACTGGATACTAAATTACATGATGTGAGTAACTATCTGTATATATGGCTTATCCTTATACCTGAGCACCTAGCATAGTCACTGATATTTAGAAGTGATTAATATTTGGCTTAATTTTTTTTAAGAAGAGTTAAAAAAACAAAACAAAACAAACAAACAAACAAACAAAAAAAACAAAGAAGAAAGTGAGGAAGCAAATTATCCTATGATGTTTTGTGGGAGTTTTTTGTTATATCCACTTGCCTAAGGTGGAAACAAGGCTTCTCAAATCACTTCTGAATAGTTCCAGGTAAAGTTGTCTCAATGAGAAATTGTTGGTGTTATTTGTGCAAAATGGGAGAGAAGCAAAACCCTCAGGTGTATCAGATGTGTTTCCTGTGACAGGAGACAGATGAAGAGGTGCTGGCTGATTCCTTCTTGTGCTCTTTTCTCCCCATTTCTTTCTGCAGAGGGCTCTGTAGGGAGCCAGCAACACCAGGCTCAGTAGCAGACAGAGAGGCAACAGCCCTTCATGGGCAGCTGAAACCAGCTTTCCTTTGAAACCCATTATGGCAGCTGGTTACCTGTAGTTGCACATATGTTTTTGTCCTCTTATATCAGTGATCAAGGAAGGCTGCTTAAAAACCTCTCCTTGGGGGGCCTGGGTGGCTCAGATGGTTAAGTACCTGCCTTTAGTCAAGGTCCTAATCTCAGGGTCCTGGGATTGAGTTCTGAAATGGGCTCCCTGCTGGGTGGGGAGTCAGCTACTCCCTCTTCCTCTGCCCCTCCCCACTGCTCCTGCTCACAAACACTCTCTCTCAAATAAAATCTTTTAAAAAATTTTAAAAAGAACCTCTCTCTGAGCCTCCACCTTTTCTTTTCTGACCCTCATTTCTTCAGTTTCTTTAAAAATTATGTAACCTTTTAGTCCTACAATAAATCCCTCATCCCATAATAATTGTGAGTTCTTTTTCTTTGAACTCTGACTTATAGAGGCTTATTTTTTATAACATGAAATTCTGGAACGCATAAAAATTTAAAAAGCCAGAATTTTAAAAAAAAAATTTTTTTCTACAGTATATAATCCTTTTCTACAGTATATAATTCTCCCTGTCCTAGCCCCTTTCATTTTGAATTTACCTGGGTCAGGCTTTTCCACCAATATTTTCCACAACCTATTTCTTTGCAGAGTCTTGATAAATTGATAATTTAATTTGCACAGGAAAAAAAAAAAACCTCTTTCTTATCTATATAATTTATAATCTGTTCCCAGCCAGGCACTACTTACATACGTATTATTGGTCAAATAGCAATCAAGTAAAAAAGTATGAATAGTTTACTTCTGTGTGAGTATTATGGGCTCTAGGTCTGTTACAAAGTTCTCTTTCCATCTGTGTTCTTTCTCTGACAGAAACACTGACACATGGGAAAATACATACCTAGTAGTATTAAGGCTTGCAATGTAAGCAAACACGTTAATGCCCCGTAAAGGTGCATTGCATGGTTGTAATCTGAATTTTGCTCTTATGTTGCTGAACCTATGTACATTTTCAACCTCTGGGCTTGTTTTAGAATAAAGGATTTTTTAAGTGTTTTATTAAAACTGTTCAGAAAAGATGCTGTTGGGCTTAAACATCTCATGTGCTGCTCTAGTTTAATTACAAGATTAGGTACAATATTATTTTCATCCTTGACATGACTTTCAAAATGTTTGAAGTTTTGAGTATCACATATCTACCATTACCATTCTAAGGATAGGACTTCCTTTTTTTTTTTTTTTTTTGGTCTTTCTCTGTCTTCACTCCGTTTACTACTTTCCTGCTTCCTTCCTTTCTTCTGTTATTCTCTTATTTGAGGTTTTGTTGTTCTTTCTTGGTGTTTTCTCTAGTTGGAAGTCACAGCGTATCTTTTCTATCCTCTTCATCATTATTTCTTGTTGTAAATCCATGTATATACCATCATGATTTTGTGAATTGCAATGCTAAAACTACTTACAGCATTCTTCATGTGACTACATTATGGGAATAAATGAAGGAAGAACATATTTTACTTTTTAAAGTCCTGATTAATGATATCTCATCTTTTCTGGGTACTTTTGGCTAGTGAAATTCCATTAAGAGAAAGAAAAAAAGAAATCAATAATGGAAATTATTGTATCTACATTATTTTTTTAATCTGCATATTTGACTTAAGGATCATACTCAGATATTCATATAAATCTATGTGTTTTGACAAAGGGAATTATGAATTTTAAATATTCTTATAAAATATACCTGATATACTTAAATATTCTTATAAAATATACCTGAAATATTCAAATATATCAAATATACATTAATTTATTAGCACTATATTGACCTCCTATATGAGAATAGACTGTTTTATCAGATAAAGCATAGTAAGTCATTTAAAAATATGTATCTGTATTTATCAGTAAGAAATGATGCTCAAGAAGTTTGTTTTGGACTTATGTATATAATGTATTGTCCTCTTTTCTATGATGCCCATGAAAGTTATTCTAATGCTGCTAATTCTTTTGATTCTTTTTTTTTTTAATCCTTTTGATTCTGCTTTCTGTAGATGGGACAGTAAATATCTCTTTTGTGAAAGATTTATTTTCTGCACCAACATAATTGAGTCAGTCAATAAAACATAATGTTTCTCCAGGTATTCTGCTATGCACAACACATTTTATCAACAAGTGCACATTAAGAAAACACCTAAATCCCCCTCTGACAGACATGTCACCTGAGATTTAAAATAATAACAATAATATTAGCCATATACCTATAGTCTGGAATTTAAATAGCTAAGTCCTTTTTTTTTTTCTTTCTTATACAAAGTTATTTGGATATTTCTGATCTGGAGTCCAAATATAAGTTTCCCAAAACTAAAACAGTAGATTCTATGAAGAATTTTTGGTAAAATATCAGCAAGATGGTGGGATAGAAGTTTCCAGTGCTCTTCCTCTCACAGAAACATCAATTTGAACAATTATCCATGCATGAAAATCTCTTCATGTGGTCTAAGGACCCAGGTGAGATATTACAGCTTTTAAGGGGAGTGCAGAAACAAGAAAAGATACCTTTGAGAGAATAGGGACAGCAGTTTTGCATTATCCCAATCACCCCCTGCCCCCAAATCTGGGCAGGCAGCATAGAAGGTTTCCCCATAGATCGAGGGGAAAGGAATGAGCACCTGATTTCCTCCCAGACACCAGTACCAGACCCTCATAGTCCAGACTCTTGATCTGCCCCAGCACTAGGAGGGCCTCAGACATCTAACCTCTAGGCAGAGTCCCATTGCCCAGGTTCCTGGCCCACCCAGTGCCAGTCAGGCCCCTGAAGACACAGCCTCTAGTTCAGCTTAGAGGGGCCCAGACTTCCAACCCCCCCTCTCTTAACTGAGATGGAAGACTTAAATGTAAGTCCTAAAACCTAAAAACTATTGGAAGAAACTATAGGGGAAAAGCTTCTTAATATTGGTATAGGCAATTGTTTTTTGGACAGGACCCCAAAAACACATGCCTAAAAGCAGAATTAGACAAATGGCACTGCATTAAATGACAAGGCTTCTGCACAGCAAACAAACAATCAGCATAGTGAAGGGACAACCTACAGAGTAAGAGAACATATTTGCAAACCATCTATCTGGTAAGAGGTTGATATCCAAAATATATGTAAAATGAAAGTGGAAGAATGGTAGGTAGCCTGCTCAGTCATGATCCTCCAACTGACTTTCCCTTGTTTGGTCTGCCACTTTTCTAGAAGTGGCAGTGGTAACAAATTACCACAATGTTGGCACCTTCACATAACATTCATCTAACAGCTTACAGTTTCCACAGGTAAGTTCAGATGAGCCAAACTTGGTTCTCTGCACAGACTCTCACAGGTCAAAATCTAGATATTGAACAAGTCCGGGTATTTATCTGAAGCTGCTGGGAGATCATCTGTTTCTAGGCTCATTCAGGATTCTAGCACAATTCATTTCCTTCTCATCTGGTCCATGTGGCCCCCTCTACCTTTAAGTGAACTGTAGCAGATAAAGGCTTTCTTGAGAATGTGGGAGCATAAAGTAGCATGCATGGCTGAGCCCCTTTTTGTTTCTACCTTTCAGAGCTATTTCGCTGTATAAGGAGTGCATTTCCCACCGCCCTTCACCATGCAGAAAGAGAATCTGGGCCTGTTGGAAGCCCAGTGATTGCTCAGTTATCCCAGCAACAGCATGGAGCAATCTGTCAACTTCAGGACAAAGGGACAGCAGGACAAAGGGACAGCAAGCCAACTTAACTGCAGATTGAAAGCTACATGTTTGAAAAGGCTTTACAGGTAATTAAATGGCATTGTGTACTCTCCCCTCTTCTGTTTGACTCTCACTTGCTGAGCTCACAACAAGCCCAGTACTTTCAAACTTCACAAGCCCCCGAAACTCAGTTTTGGTCCATCCAGAGTTGATTAAACTCTGTGCTATCAACTCACGCATCCAAGAACAAACAATAGTGGTTAAATAAACAAATGCCAGTTCTGGAATTTAAAATGCAGGGTGCTTTTTCATGGACAGTAATGCATGTCTACTATCTAGGGCACCATGTTCTCTGGGATAAGGCTCCATGAGCATATGAAAAATTAGGTAGGAGGTTGATTGATAGGTCTGATTTTAAACAAAGCAAACTAGATGATCTTGAGGGATATTCTATCTAGGTCATGGAAAACTCTGATGAGATGTTTTATTTTTGTTTTATTCTTTTATTTTAGAATCAGAGAATTTCTGTTTGAGACCTGATCTTGCCATTTGCTGTATAAACTATGGTAAGTTTAACTTTTCTAAATTTCAATGAATTCATCTCTAAAACATGAATAAAACAATCTGCTTCATAAGGTTTTTAAGAGAATTAGATGATACATATCATAGTATTTAATCCAGTGCCTGCCAAATGATAATTGTATCTATATGTATGTGTATATATAAATATGTATATATATATATATATATAATTAATTATATATTCTACCTCCTTTCATAGGCATAAACAAAGTTCTTCATCTATGGTATCTTTTATGATCTATAATAAATGTTCTCTTTTTGTATTAGTGCATCTTTAATTTCTTTTTCAGATCTATTATTATAGCATTCTCTTCTATCTCTTTTCAACAATCGTGTTTTAGTCACACGTTCATAATTTGGTTATGTTTGGACTTGGATGATTTTCTTCCCTCTTTTAAAAACTCCATTTTCTCTCAGGTGATTTCATAGAACCCTGTGCTTTTCTTTATGTACTTCATCAAGTTTGTATGTTTTATCTCTGCTTAAAAAACAATACCCACTTTGTTTACTACAGTTTCTAATAACCACCACAGCTCCAGGTATGTAGCTGGTTGTCAATAAATATTGAAAGAATAAATAAGAGAGTGAATGAATGAATGAATGAATGAAAAACATTTCCAGTTGAATTATGTCTTGTTGCATTCTCAGAATATATGACTTCAAGTTTTGGAGCACGCTACTATTTCCTTGCTGATGCCTCTGTGAATGACTAATTAGTATTAAACCTGGGATCATAAACTCTGATGCTTACAAAGTCTGAGAAGTAATATACGGGAAGTAAAAGGGGCCGTTAGTAAAATGACAAATGGCGGTTGGCATTCTCTCTCAGTGTTAGAGAGGACGTAAATTGTGTTAGGAATTGTGGTAACTGGGGGCACCTAGGTGACTCACTTGGTTATGCAACTGCCTTGGCTCAGGTCCTGTTCCTGGAGTCCCCGGATCGAGTCCTGCATCAGGCTCCTTGCTTGGCAGGAATCTGCTTCTCCCTCTGACCCTCCCCCATCTCATGCCCTCTCTCTCTCTCTCTCATTCTCTCTCTCTCTCAAACCAATAAATAAGATCTTAAGAAAAATGAGGAATTGTGGTAATTGGAAAGGTGTGCCTTTTCTAAAGGTGAGAGACCCTTCTCAACAGCAATATATACATATTTTTTTAATTGTGTTATGTTAGTCATCATACAATACATCATTAGTTTCTGATGTAGTGTTGCAAGACTCATTGTTTACATATAAGACCCAGGGCTCCATGTAACATGTGCCTTCCTTAATACCCACCACCAGGCTCACCCATTCCTCTCCCCTCTAAAACCCTCAGCTTGTTTCTTGGAGTCCACAGTCTCTCTTGGTTCATCTCCCCCTCCAATTTCTCCCATTTCACTTTTCCCTTCCTTCTCCTAATGTTCTCCATGTTATTCCTTATGCTCCACAAGTAAGTGAAACCATATGATAATTGACTTTCTCTGCTTGACTTATTTCACTCAGCACAATCTCCTCCAGTCCCATCTATGTTGATGCCAAACTTGGGTATTCATTTTTTTCTGATGGCTGAGTAATATTCCATTGTATATATGGACCATATCTTCTTTATCCATTCATCTGTTGAAGGTATCTTGGCTCTTTCCACACTTTGGCTATTGTTGCTGCGGGGTCTTTTTCCTATCATTTTATTTTGTGTAGCTTTAATAACTGATGGCCCAATTACGTTTTAGAAGATAAGACCTTTCATTAAATGGATAGTTATGTAATGGCTTGTAGGACTAGAGACTAAGAGAAGGCTCCCCTCACTCTAGAGGCACAGACAAGGGAGACATTTTGTCAAAGACTGTAAGACTTACTAATGCCTATTTCCAAAGTCATCACCAGGGTTTCTCTGCTATGCAACTGCAAGTATTAATTTGTACATCTTCACCGTAAAAGGAAAAGATGATGTTAAGAGCAATGGGTCCCAAGACAAGAAACTTTTACAAGAAAACACATTATAAGGTGCTTTAATCAGAATGTTAAATGAAAATTAGGCACAAAAAGGAAATTAGAAAACATCAGGAAAAACTTTGAAAAATGTCACTTTTGTTCAGTAACCTTTGATTCATTTTACTATTTGATACCCACAAAAATCAGACACCATGATGGATTTAGTTAGTTATAGGATGCATTTAATATGTAATTTAATTGCATTTCCAATGTTGTAGGACATCTATTATTCTGAGAGAGAGAAAAGTCCTAATTCACTGGAGTTGATATACGCATCAGGATATTCTTAAAAGAATAATTCAGCATTCTCTTTTCAAGTCTGACTTCAAAGCACCACTGATAGATAAAGCAAGGCAGAGTGTAATTAAAACCAATTAAATTCAAACAAAAGCAAAATTGTTTTAAGTATATTCATCATCCAGTTTGAATCTTATTATTATATTCATTTCTCCTTCATTTCAGGGAACATCATTTTGTTAGTGTAGGGATACATCTTAGAATGGGAGGTGAGGGAGGAGTATATATACTATTGTGGAACTCCATTACTTCTGAGGACTTGAAATGACAATGAAAAGAAAAGCTATGATTAAAATCACAGATGCCTTTTTGTTTATTTATTTGTCTGCAATGTTATAGATCATAAGTAATATGTATGTGTAGTATTTTATACCTGTGTATAAGACATATGCATATTGGCCAACAGTCATTGTTTTATTATTTTTTTTAGTTTTTTATTCCTTTTTTGTCATTGTGCTTTAATAGGCAGGTTATGAGGATTAGATTGGAGGGAATTTCTAAAAAAAGATCAATTGGTGGTAAGGAGTGGCAAGCAACAGGTTGTATGAATTCTCATTTCAAATTTGAATACTTGGGGCACCCAGGTAGCTAAGTTGGTTAAGTGTCTGCCTTCAGCTCAGGTCATGATCCCAGGGTTCTGAGATCTAGGTAGGCACTGTCAGGGCTCCCTGCTCAGCAGGGAGTCTGCTTCTCTCCCGCCAACTCCCCTGCTCATGTTCTTTCTCTGTCAAATAAATAAGATCTTTTTAAAAAAAATGAATACTTTGTGAAGCCACCTTTAATTTATTAGTCACCAAGTCAAAAATACAGTTCTTATTTATGGGAAAGCCCAGTTACCACATGGTAGTATAGCATGAATGAACAGGTAAGTGTTTATACCAAAGACCTACTAACAAGAGACATTTTATAGTTCACCTGGATTTTAGAATTGCCATATACAAAATGTGTCTGCCTCAAAATTCTTATGTTGAAACTTAATCCTCAATGTGATTTTATGAGGAGGTAAAGCCCTTGGGTCATGAGGCTGGAGCCCTCATGTATGGCAATAGCACCCTTATAAAAGAGAGGGTGCTGAGCTCCATCACCCTTTCCTCTGTGTGGAGAGATGGCCATCGAGGGAGCTGGTTCTCACCAGATATGAAATTTGATCGTGCCTTGATTTGAGACTTCCCATTCCCTAGAACTGTGAGGTTGAATTTTGTTACTTAAGCCACAGGGTCTCTGGTATTTTTGTCTGAATGGGCTAAGATAAGAATAAAATTGCTTCTCTCCTTTTTGAAGTATAACATTTTTTTTTTCAGTCAAAGGGGGAAAAAATGTTTTCTTTCCAATTTGAAGGTAGAAGAAATAATTTACTTCACAAAAAAAGAAAGCCAGCGAATATTCAACTCCAAGAACTGTCCTTGTGGAAAAAAGTGTTAGGAATAAAGTATTAGGAATAAGATGTTAGGAAGACTGATGGCCACTGGAATGACAAAACCACAATCACAATACAAACAAACACACAAACTAAAACAGCAACAACTTGTAGTTCTACCCCTGTTAGCAAACTCACATGTAGAAGACACTTACATGAAAAGTGATGCAACTTTTTGTTTATTTCCAGACATGTGTCCTAAGCAATTCCTGCTACTGATATAAATGTTTTTTGGCTATGAGAAAGAAGGAAATACTGGCATCTGTAACAACATGGCTGGACCTTGAAGGCATTATGCTAAGGGAAATAAGCCATACTGATAAACAGAGAAAGACAAATAGTGCATGTTATTACTTATATAGGGAATCTTTTTTTAAAAAAAGCAAATTCATACAAACAGAGTAGAAAAGTGTTTGCCAGGGACTTGGGGGGTGGGGGGGAGGGATAAGAAAAGTTTGGTAAAAGGGTACGAACTTTTAGTTGTAAGATGAATAAGAATGGAGTTCTAGTGTATAACACTGTGACTACAGTTGATAACACTGTATTGTATCATTGAAACTTAAGAGAATAGAACTCAAATGTTCTCATTTTTTAGAAAGATGCATATGACAGGTGGTGGACATGGATGTATCAACTCAGTGGGAGAATTCTTTCATGATGTATACAGGTACCAAATCACCACAGGGTACACTTTAAGTGTCTTAAATTTTACGTGTCAACGATACTTCGATTAGGCTGAAATTATAAAAAAAAAAAATATTTGTAACATATTGTGGAGTATGATGCATCTTGGAGTTTGTAATATTTCAGATATGAGTTGGACATGTGATTGATGAGACATCCAGAAACATCCATTTGATGTTCCTTTGAGACATCCATTTGAGATTGGATGTCTCAAAGGAAGGTCATGTAGGGGTGGGAGATGAGAGGAAGACAATCACCGTTCTCAATTCTTTCTAGAGCTAATATTCCATTACGGAGTATTTATATCTTGATTGCTGCCATTGCTATTCTTTATCACGTCACAATGTGATGTGTCCCTTCTTAGATCATATTAATTCTGTAAAGCAGAAAACTTAAAGCCCTTTTTGCTTTTATTAGCCATAAATTCATAAGCCCAGAATGTTAAAGGGGTTTCTAACGTGGGGGGAGAGGGATTTTATTCACTTGACAGGTAAGGAAAATGAGGTCCAAAAAAGATAATCAGTGGGTCGCATGGGTAGCTCCATCAGTTAAGCATCTGCTTTCAGCTCAAGTCATAATCCCAGGTTCCTGGAATCAAGCCCCACATCAGGGTCTCTGTTGAGCTTAGAGCCTGCTTCTCCCTCTCCTTCTGCCTGCTGCTCCCCCTGCTTATGCTATAAATAAATAAATAAATAAATAAATTCTTTAAATAAAATAAAATGTCCTTCAAAAAAGATGATCAATTTGCACCATGTCACCCAGTGTGGTGGACAGAATACTGGGTCTCCAAAGTTGTCCACATCCTAATTCCTGAAAAAATCTTGCTGAAATCAGAAGGGTCTTTGCAGATATGGTTAGATAGAGGACTTGAGATGGTCACATTATTCTGAGTTACTCAGAGAAGGGCAGGAGGGTAGAGTGAGAGAGTGAGAGTTAGGATTTCAGAAGCAGAATTTAGAAGCCAGAAAATTCAGAATGGATTCCTCCTCCAATTTCCAAAAAGGAATGCAGCTCCTCTGATCTATTGAAGACATCTGACCTTGAGACAATGAATGTGTATTGTTTTAATGCACTAAATTTGTGATGACCTGTTATAGCAGCAATAAGAAGCTAATATCCCCAACAGTGAAGTTGTATAAGCAAGTCTAAAAACAGCGGGTCCTAAACTCAAGTTCTGTGGCTATTCTATGTCACATTGCACTCGCTGGTCTGTACCTATCAGTACACATGGATAATGTTCTAACCAGATCATTTACATTTATGGAGCCCTTGCTATGTGAAATTTTCAGGACCAGGTGCTAGATGAGACAGATATGAAAAAGGAATATATCTACACATATGAATAATCATACCTATAACAATGCCATTTAATGTAATAGCATAAAATCCTTTCTCCTTTAGAGCCTGCACAAGCTTGTATCTTTACTAGGCTGTTAGCACTTCATTGAGAATCTTAGTTATATGACCCTTTATTTTATTATTATTACTTTTTTAATTTAAGATGTTTATTGTTTCAAGGCTCAAACCAAAAACACTTTCACCATTTTTTAACGATATGATGGCTTTTTCACAAATTTGCAACCCTTTAAGAATATATTTGGTCTACCCTACCCTAGCCATTTACAAATGACTATAGATCACCCTTCTAATTTTTACATAAAGCAACATAGGCATAAATTAAATACTATATATTAATCTGAATCATGTGGTGAAATAGCCAATATCTGATACCTTCTGAAATGTGGAAATGACAATTTTATATAGTTCGATTCTATAAATGTCTGTGGCCGACACTGTAATGTACTATCAATTGCCCTCTCAGTGAGAGATTTGTTGCCTTGTTTTTGTTTTTGTTTTAAGATTATTTATTTATTTATTTGACAGACAGAGATCCCAAGTAGGCAGAGAGGCACACAAAGAGGCAGGCAGAAAGAGAGAGAAGAAAGCAGGCTCCCTGCTGAGCAGAGAGCTAGACGTAGGGCTCTATGCCAGGAACCTGGGATCATGACCTGAGCCGAAGGCAGAGGCTTTAAACCACTGAGCCACCCAGGTGCCCGTTTTTGTTGTTATTTTTAATATTTGCTGTCTTTATTAGAGAGAGGACAAGAGTGCATGAGCAGGGGAGGGGCAGAGTGAGAGGGACAAGCAGAACCCCACTGAGCGGGGAGACTTCCAGGGTGCTGGATTCCAGGACCCCAAGATCATGACCTGAAGCAAAGTGAGGCACTTAACCAACTGAGCCACCCAGGTGTGGCTTGCTGCCCTGTTTGGAAGGTGCTGTAAGCCCTTGAATATCAACCCCTTGCCTGAAGTCATACAGTGCCTAGATCCAATGACCAACGCAGGAGTGTAGAGTTTAGGCCATCTCGTCCCAAGTGGGGACACCTCTGAAAGGTCATCTTAGTTCTAGGACTTCCTATGAATTGAGCTGTTATGAGACCTGCATCACAACTTTACAGTTATTTCTCCCTGGTCCTGCTTCCTTTTCCTTTCTTCCACAGAGTCATCCTAAGGGCACTCCTGAATAAACATCCTACATTCTTAGCTCCCAGAGAATCCAGCTTGCAATAATGCCACTTAATATAATAACATATAAAATTCCATGATATATAAAAGTTCAGTGTTGTGTCTGTGCTACTACGATGATGTCACGGGTTGGCTGGGAAACTGACATCAGGAGTCAACCTTCATTTGTCAGTATTGTTCCAGTAGGTCTATGACGTGTTTATTATGGAACTGTCCATTTCTCATGCACTGATGATATACATTGCATCAACACTGGCTGTGTTTTATGGAGTAATAACAAAAATATTGGTCAGGGCTGTCCAATCTTGCCACCCTTGTCTTTGTGCCTCTGTTTCCTATTCTACAAAATATAGATAATTTCAGGTGCCACTTGATCTGCTGATTGTAATGATGTAAAGGTTACATGAGTTAATACATGTAAAATCTTCAAATCGTACCTGACATTAGCAACCACTCAACAAAGGTTGGGTGTTGGTTATTATTTCCAGGTACAAATTCCCAAGAGTTTCTTTTGTATTATCAATCTCTCTTCATTGACTCTTGAACTTTCAGTACAGATATTCTCAGCCTCCTACATGAACAAACATGTAAGCAAACAACTAACGTCCTTTGTCTTTTCTTTCCCTCTCTTAGTTACCCTATTATTTTCCTTTTTATTGTTTTATAACAGGTTGACCTCTAATTATCACTTTCTCATGATCCATCCAGCCCTAAAAGAATCTTCCCCCTACTCCCCCTATTAAGTTTCATCCATTTCATTAACAGGAAGAAAAGCTACAGAATCCAGTTACCATCTCCAATCCTGTTTAAAGTTTTGTCTGATTTTATCACTTAAATACTCCATTCAGGAAGCCTTTAGGTTTTGTGATACCAGTGTTTAGCCTCCCTCAGAGCCAGCTGTTGCCTTCTCTAGTATAGGGTATCCCCATGAAGGGAATTTTTCTCAATAACTGAAGAGTCAGAATCCTTGGCATAATGCCTTCTTACTCCTGTGATCTCTGGGACTTCATTCCATGTCCACCTGTGTGTTGTTTGTCCCGTTGGCATTTGTGGCTGAGATAAACTGTCTTTAGATCTCCCTCCCCTATTACCTGACCAATGAGTGTCTATAGACTTCCAGATCTAACCATTATCTCTCTAGCCTGCAGGTCTGATGTTTGGCCTTCAACTATGGAGGCTAATCACCTCTATCTTCAAACACTTATCATTAAACTTCTATCACTATGTTTTGCCTGAACAGGCTTAACTAGCTGGTATACTTATCCATATCCACCAAATAGGTGCTCGGAGAGCAGAAATCAGTAGTTCAATTTTGACATCTTGGCCTACCTGTTCTTTTTATTTTCTCCCAACTGCCCTAGGCCTAAAAAAGGGGGATCTTCTGTTGTCTCCTCTCCTCATCCCCATCTTATATCATGTTCTTTTCTCCAGCTAAGAAATACAAGTTATCTTCTCATGACTAGGGAGACCTCTATCACTTAAGCCTTTTAATATCAGTTTCTTGATATGCTAATGCACGTGATCTTAGCTGAAGAATGAGATAAGGTCTTTCAGGATAATATTAGATACTAAAGGGTCACATATTTCTCTTGAACTAGGGACTAGGTCAACTAGCTTGAAGGCTTTCCAGTTACTATTTTGTGTGTACCACAGCTGGGGGGGTGACGGACTGATAAATTGAGCCTAATTTCAACTGATAATTAAAACTGGTTTGGTTTAATGTTATATTGCTCCTGTCATGTTAAAATATGCCTAGTTACTCTAATACCCAGTTAGTGTGCATATTCAGCTATTTTGGACAAGAATGCCCCTATTTCTATTCTTCACTATAAAACTTTAACTTACCCTTTAAGATAGAAATCAGATTCCACATTTTCTGTGGTTTCCTTGGATTTCTCCCTGGATTTTCTTAACATTTCTTAACAACTGACAAACAAAACCTATTAGTTTCAGGTGTATATCATCATAGTGATTTGGTACTTTTATACTTTGTAAAATGATCCTCACGATAAGCCTAGTTACCATCTGTCACTATACAGTGTTATTACAATATTATTGACTATTTTCTCTATGCTGAAATTATTTCCCTGGGACTCATTTATAAGTGGAAGTTTGTACCTCTTAAGTCCCTTCAACTATTTCAACTTTTTTAATACAACAGTATAAGAGAGATCATAAGGCAGTACATGATTTATAGTGAAGTGAGCAATATAGAGAGTAAGTTCTTGACAAATTTAGATGAGAGAGATTGTGGTAGTCTAAGACAATTATAAAATAACAAATGGGAAAATGAGGTAGTGATTAGTACAGATTAATCTGGAAACTACTGATTAAATCATATATTAAATGTATGTGTCTTATTTAAATATACACCTATAACTAAAAATTTCTGTTGTAACACAAAGGTGTTTCAATATTACAGCAATTTGGTGGGTCATCTATATTTATCATGATTATATGTTTATGAGGGTTGAGAGTTTTAGTTATTTAATAATTAACTATTAACTTCATGTATTGATTCATTTAATCAAAATATTTATTCCATATCTGGCATGTTTAATGTACTCTGCTAAGGCAGAGGGGGAAACTAAGATGGCTTAAGAGTCTCTCTCAAGAGCTTATGGTCTCATAGAGGGAGATAAATATGTAAAGAGATAATACAATAAAGTATTATAAGTGCTATTAATAGAAATACACAGAGGGAATTATTGAGCATAATGAATTTATTCAATTCACAAAGCAGAGAATTTATTTAGTCTGAGTCTTATAAGGTGGATACATGTATACAAGGTGGAAAAATACAGGAGAAAGAACATTGTGAAAAAAAAAGCAAAGGCGAGAGGTTTGGTTCCCCATGAAATACTTCCTTCACTAGATTTCCAAGACAATGCACACCCAGGACTTTCCCTTAATGACCTCCTTGTCACTAACTTGGCTGGTTCGTCATCATCTCTCCCTTTCACAGCCTCCACACTACTCCCATGGTTCCAGTCACTATCTTCTCTCAAATGAACTCTTTGTTTCGTTTGTTTAATTAACAGCCAGAATGAATCCTCTAAAACATGTTCAGGTGACATATTTCTGCTTGAAACACTCCATTGTCTTTTTGTCTCACTCAGAGAAAACTTGAATAGATGGCCTATGAGGTTCTATAAGCTCTGTCGTCCCCCAAATTATTTCTCTGGCTCATTCTCCTGGTACTCAGGGAGTTCTGTGTTTCTCCTTGTTCTTCAGGTTTTTTTTTAATTTGCTATTTCTTCTACTTGGGAGAACTCTCTGCTCAAATACCTGCAAGCATTGTTCCACCACATTCTTTCAGGTCATCGTCAGGATTTTATACATAAATTTGCATCAGTCCTTTCCCCATTCTGGCTTTCACCATCCATGTTCTCTCTTTTAGTACAGTTCCATTCATAAATAGCTACCTAACGTCCTATATATTGTGATTTATTTACTTGTTTATTTTGTTTCTGTTGAAAATGTAAGCTCTAGGAGCTTACCTTTACCACATTCACTTACTTATTCACTTACATATCCCTAATATCTTGAACATGAAATAAATGAATAAATATGCAGAAGTATATCAGAAATCAGTTTAAACGTTTTCTACGAAACAAGGAAAAGGAAAGGAAAAAGGAAAAGAAAAGTGTGTTTCCAGCTTTTTTGTTCACTTTTAATGTCAAATGTCTGCAGACTATAAAAATATAAATTCATAAAAACCCTTCTAGATCAAGATGCAAACTTAATAAATTGCTGTTTGTTGCCATCTTGCTCTGTCTATGCTTATTGTTAGTTGGTAAACCTTAGGCATTCTTGTATGTTACTATTCTAGATTTGGTCAGAAATCAACATTTTTTAAAAGATTGAGAATGTTTATTAGTTGTTTTGTGACTTATTAGCAGCATAATTATCTCTGCAACTGAATTTTCTCATTTATGAATTGGAAATGATAATTGAAATACCTACTTCTCCATATTATTGTAAAGATTAAATAGATTATAAACAACTCTGACATACCCCCCCAACACACATACCACACACACTTATGTTTTGTAAATAATGAAATGTGAGTGTGCTATGTTGGTAAGAGCTTTGGAACATATAAAAAAAAATTAGGTTTAATCTCAAGGCTGTTACCTACTAACCGGATGATACTTTGAGTGACTTTTATCTCTCTGTGCCCCATTTATTCTCCTTATCTGTATAATGGGTATCAAAATTAATACCTCAAAGGTTAATAGTGGAGAAAAGCTCAACACTATGAAAGACACATATTAGATGTCCAATAAATATTGCTTTTTTCCTCTCTTCTTCAAAATTAGTCTCACCTCTTTCTCACCCCAAATACCATACCTGAGGCTTGTCTTTGAGATTATACAAGGTAATAGGAAAAAGTTTCAATTAATAAAAATTTTTAAAATCTCAAAATTTTTATTTCTGTGTATTTTTTTGTTTATTATTAATAACAATATTGTTTTTCTTTAATAATAAATCTTTTTGAGAAGATTTGGGTAGACTGCCTAATTGACCAAGAACTATAGGCTTTCACACAAATTGGACAACTCTTCAGCACTTGTCACTGAATCAGCAACATGTCAGCGCTGACTCAGACATATTGGTACCTGTCTAAAAGATTGTTACACAGTGGTTTTGTTAAAGAGGCACAGGAGATTTTGGAGTAAATGTTCAAATCATAAAATACAATATGTGAAACCGAAGCAACATGAAAGAAAATACGAGATTTGCAAGTGTGTAAAGTATCTAATCAAAAAGCCAGGATTTGAGTCCTTACCGTGAGTCAGACCTTTCGCTACTTTGCCTCAGTGTCTCAGCCTATGAAAATGCAGTTATGATGTGTTTCGGAATTACTACAGAGATCAAATAAATTAATCAATCAGAATGTGATAGGTAGATTCTAAACAGTTAAATAAATGGTTGCCAGATAACATTATGAATGAAGGTTAGCTATGTGTGTGTGTGTTTTAGCTATACGTATGTGTTTGTGCATGTATCTGCCACACAGATATATCTGACCCAATCATTAGTAATTCAGGATTATTTGAGGGTCATCTATTGATGACTGATAACATAGAATAAAATAATTGAGAAATAAATTTGAAAGGGAATGAAGATAGTCTCCTCTCATCTGTTTATTCTTTCAAAAAGTCATGACTGATGACATTCTAAGCACCAATCTATGAGAGTACATCCCTGGCCTCATTTTAATTTAACTCATTTGACATAGTCACTGAATCATTCCTCTTTGTAGAGCAGTATTTTTAGATGACCTTTCCAACAGTCTCCATTTGACTTAAGAAATACCACCTTGCATTTTGAAAAGTAATGGATAATCATCCATTGTCTTTTATTATTTTGTATAAGTAATGCTTGCTTTTCAACACTAGGATTTGTATCCCCATGAGTATAACTCATTAGGCTTGGATAATATGTCTTCTACTGTTTTAAACTTTACATATTGTGGGGAGATTTTCTGAAAACATATTGATCAGGGATTCAACATATATTATTGAAATGAAGGTGGGATAAGTGGCATAATTAGAGTAGTAATTTGTTCATGTAACAAACTGTTGAGTATATACTGTATATTTGACACTGAGTCATTGTTGAGCTTTTAGTTACACTTCATAATTTATGTAGGAATTTCTAATGATTAATCTTGCCTTTGACACTGCTAGTTTTCCTGCTTATTATCTATTAAATTATATATATATATATTCATGTGTGTGTATATATATATGTATGTATATATACAATCATATATATAAATCATATGGCCTTGGTTTTGGTTATGATATGAAGTTCATTTACTCCAATTACCCCAAGTAATACATGAATTTTTTCTTCCATTTGATATGATTTTCACATTTGTGAGTAAACATCTCCCTGGTGGGATAAGGTGATATTCAAATGGTTGATATAAAATAGAAACATATGAAAACTTGGAAAAACAAAGCTAAGGGGTTTTTAAATTTATTTTTAGTTTTTGGTAAATCTGGTATAGTCTAGATTTTTTTTAATGTTAGTAAAATTCACATGTTCTTAAAATATATTTAAAAAAAAATCACACAGTGATTTCAAGCTATCACCATAGCAACTATTTGCATCAGAATAACTATTTTTTCCCAGAGCTATTTCTGTATCATTAAATCCTTGATAATACTTTATTATTTGGTATCTGTTAAGTCCATATGCATTTTAGCGTCTAATTTACTTAACAAATTATGTCTGACAAAAGAGGAAACTTACAGAACAATAAACAACACTATTAATTACCTCATGAAGCAAGAAACCACTATATTTGTCTGTAGCATTGTGTCTTCAAAATAATGCCACCAACTAATTAAGTATGAACATATTCCATTATTGGGATATATATCCTTTTTCAAATTTATTCATTATAATGAAGCAAAACTAGAAACTGGGACTAGTGAAATTGCAAAATTGCATTTATTAGAAAGGCTTTTATCCTATTAAAAACAAAGCAAAGGAAATGGAAAAAGGAAGAAAAGTTGTCTATATGTAAGAAAAAAAATGTTGCTGTGGCAACTGTTTGCCATTTTTTATATTTTCTTCATTAGACTCTTGAAAGTAATTACATGATGAAAGGAAAAAAGTCATTTCAACATAAAACAATAATTTCATAAGGATACATATTTCTGTTTTCCCCTTGACTATTTATTGAAGTGCTATTTTTATTTGAGAAATATCTGTTTTCTTTTATTTATGAAGATTTAAAGGGAGCATAAGGATTCATGAGACCATGATAGTTTACTTTCATTTTAAAAATTTTTCCCAGTCTGGAAGAAAAGGAAGGTATAAATAAAGAAAACCTTGCAAGAGAGAGCAATAAAAATGCAGTTTCCCTCTATGGCCTCTAGGGCCTCATAAGTTTAACAGTCCATATCTTAGGTGAGTCATGTTATCTGTATGTTTGTATTTTTTTTTTTTTTTTCCTTGAGCACTGACATACTGCATAGCTGCAGTGGCATATAGAGTGCATTGTACAATTTGATGGCTTAGGTGTTGGTTTCAAAATGCTGAACATGATAGAATTTTACCTAATTGTTCCAATCACATATCCTATTTGCTTCATATACTTACTGCTCCTGGGCGGTCAAAGGTCAACATCATAAAAACAGAAAATTTCCCCTTCTCACTAGGTCACCAGCCACTTCTCCCTGTTACTCTTACAGTTTCTGTATCCTAACAGCATCATTAAATGATGATATGGCTTGATGAAGTAGAAAAGGGTATCAACTTTGATAAACCTATAATTCTAATTTACCCTGGATATTGTTTTGAATTTCAAAAGAACTAGTATGATCTAATATGGGGTACCTGGGAATTGCCTGATTTCTATATCCCAGAATAAAGTGTTGGACTCTCTATTGTTCAGTTGCTTCCACTAATATTTGAACAAATTTGCCTTTGCAAATCACCCCTTCATTAGGGTGCTTGCATTAGTGTTTCACAGGTGAAACTTATTTATTTAAAATAAATAATGTTTGGGATGCCTGGGTGGCTCGGTTGGTTAAGCCACTGCCTTTGGCTCAGGTCATGATCCCAGCGTCCTGGGATCGAGTACCACATCGGGCTCCTTGCTCATCAGGGAGCCTTCATCTCTCTCTGCTTCTGCCTGCCACTCTGCCTGCTTGTGCTCTCGTTCTCTCTCTCTCTCTCTCTCTCTCTCTGTCTCCCTGACAAGTATATAAATAAATAAAATATTTAAAAAAATAAACAAAGTTAACAATGTTAATTTCACAATGTAAACCTATGTTCTTTACATAGTCAATATATTGTTATGTAAATCGCGATAGCTGGAGAACCATGTATCTCTGTGGGGTTTCACATTTTGAAGCAAATTAAATTGTTTAATATTTTCAGGGTTACAAATTGCTCTAAAACTACTGGAAAAAGAAAAGGGTCTTAACCTTTGAGGCTATAGAGAATTTTCCAATAATATGTAAATACTCAGTCTTCTTGGATGAGCATGATTTTCTCCCTAAAGCAAAACTATGTTTCTTTCTGATGCTGTCTATAGCAGCATGTCATTTAGAATGCGGTGACTTTCCATGGGAGTTGCTAAGATATGCTCAGTTTACACTGAGCTGCTGAAGTCATCTTTGTCTCAGTCCAGTGGCTAATAAAATTACAGTGTTAAGCAGTATTGAAGAAAATAACTCTGAAAATACAACTTTAAATGGAGCTTTACCACTGCCTCTAGCTTCATGCCTGTCTGGAGATCATTAAAGCTCATCTTGTGTTTCTTGAGCTTTCCTTTTTCTCCTTGTTCTACCGTCAAGGGCTTTCTAATTCCTCAGTCCTAAATACACATGTGTGTGTCCAATTGTTGGTTCCTGCTTATTTCATATTATTTTGGTCTTCCAGCGCTGGCCAAAATTTCTTTGCTTCCAGAATGGATTTCATGCAAGGCTCTGAATGTCATGACAGAAGTTATTCCATTAGCCTTTCATTTCCCTTTTCCCCTGAACCTCTTGAATTTGTAGAGCAATGTATTTTCACACTAAGTACTAAGAACCCACAGGAGTCTAGTAAATAATTGCTTGTGAGTTTATGTGCATTCGTGGATTCAAGAAGGGGTTATAATGCATTAATTTTCAACTGGTAGTGAGAAGGAACAAAAGCGAGCTATAAACATTACTGCTCTTCTCTCCCTGATTTTCATCCTATCTTCACATGTTACCTTAAATCAAAATAACATATAAATTGAACAAATCTATTGAGAGAGAAAAATAAGAGAGAGATGGATAGGTGAATGTGAAGATATAGATGCGAAGGTATTGATATCAACCAACATTGAAGAAGGGGTTAGTTCTTTGTCCAAGATGATAATGTGTACTGTTCTTGAAAATCAGTGGCTTTAATTATTTAGTCAACAATCCCAAATGAATCACAATAATGGAATGTTTGTTAAGTCACTCGGTACAGGAACCAAACATTGCAACAGTAGAAATAATATGTTTATTTTTTTAAGAGAGAGAGAGAAGCAAGCTATTGACGGGATTGGACCAAAGTGGTTGAGTGAGCTCTAATGCCAAACAAAGCTGATTCCTATCTAACTCCTAATACTTTTTAGCCGTAAGACTGTAAGCATGTTATTTATCTTCCCCGAGGCTCCGTTTTCTCATTGTTAATATGGAGAAAATACAAATAATACTGTCATTAAGACTTTTGGGAGTAGAAAATGAGTACGTGCAGATTGGACACTGAGCATGACAGACATCGATGCTAAAAATGGCCAGTTTCAGCGTATCCTTCCCATATCATCGTCATCATCACATGACCAATACTGTTTGCACTTGTATTATGATCATATCTTTGACCAGAAGAAATACATTTAACTATTGGTGTAGACTAGTGGTTAAGAGTGATGACTTGGAAATTCGACTGTAGGCTTTTAAATCACTTCTTACCACAAACAAGATCAGACATACTTCTTTTAATCTCCTAGACCTTGGTTCTTTTAAAATCTAGCTTAATCATAGAGTGATTTTATAGAAATATAGTGAGAATTTGCTGATATAAATTCTGTGTTTTCTTGGACAGAGTAGGAACCTGTGTTAGTGTTTATCACCACTATTCTTGCTGTTATTAATATCCTCTTGGATATTATTTTGAATTTTCCCCCCTTCCTGCATCCTCTTATTCAATTAATACACTCCACCAGTAAGATGGTGTTTAGGGTATTCTCTGCTAATTGACTGAGAGAAAATACCAAAGAAATAGAGACTTAGTAAATTTTGAGTTTTTATTGTTTTTTAAAATAAACTTTATTGAGGTATAATTTAAATGAGATAGACTGTCCTTTTTTTTTTTTTTAATTTGACAGAAAGAGACAGAGTGAGAGAGGGAACATAAGCAGGGGGAGTGGGAGAGGGAGAAGCAGGCTCCCTGCTCAGCAAGGAGCCCAATGTGGGGCTTGATCCTAGGACCCTGGGATCATGACCTGAGCTGAAGGCAGACGCTTAACAACTGAGTCACCCAGATTCCCTGAATGTCCTCTTTTTAAGTGCATAGTCCAATGGGTTTAGACAAATGTATACACTCATAGAACCATCACCATATGTTTTGGGGTTTTTAAGTTGAGTTTTGAGACAAATAGCATGATAATAATTTTGTGCAGAGAAAGCAACTTGAAAATGCAAGAATTTTAACTACTGGGATTCATTTTCCTAAGTCCTGCAAGATTCAGGTTATATTTTTGCCTTTAACAACCTATCAAAGACTATCTGACCCATGTTAGATGAAAATTGCTTTCCAAATGAGGTGAAATGGAAGCTCTTGACAGGTAACGGAAACTCCAAATAGGCTCGAAGACTATAAAAGCAGGGGACAACCTGGGAGAACCCAGTAAGGTAGCCAGCTTTACATAGTACCTGCATACCAGTCATGGTTTAAGAGCAGAAAGAGATTAGATGACCCAATTAGATATAGAGTCAATGGGTCTCTGATACACTTAGCATTCCCTGGACAGTGGAGTGTGAAAACAGTGATGTATTGTTACCTGAGTGCTCAAGAAAAGCAGAGTACTCAAGAGTGAGCCAAGATGAGAGGCCTATGGTCAAGAATGTAGCTGTAGGGGCGCCTGGGTGGCTCTGTAAGTTAAGAGTCTGCCTTCAGCTCAGTCACAATCCCAGGGTCCTGGGATGGAGTCCTACAACCGGCTCCCTGTGCAATGGGAAGCCCGCTTCTCCTCTCTCTGCCAGACCCTCTGCCTGCTTGCCTCTCTGTATCAAATAAATAAATACAATCTTGAAGAAAAAGAATGTAGTTATAGACTAATGATTAAAGAGCAAGTAAAACATAGATTGTCCCAGTTATTTACACGGGTGGACAAAATGTTTGTTAAAGGAACAATGTTTATCTCAGTATAGTTCATCATGGAGAGGTGGCAAAGACCAGACAGCTGCCTTCCTACCCAGTGCATTCATTAGCAACCAAAGAGCCTCCAAGAGACTTTAGACTAAAACCCAGTGTGAGGCAAGGGAAAACATTCAGTCGCTGAGTCCTTGAACAGACCAAGACTAAATTTTCAAATCCTGCTGGAGCTGAAGCTGAAAAAAAAAAAAAAAATCAATAAAAATTAAAATTAATTATGGGGGGAGGGATAATTTTATTGCTGTACCTGGTTAGTGGTGTGAGATTTATACCTACTAAGTTATTTATTAATGGAAACAAATTTGGGGAAAAGAAGAGCAAGGATGGGATAGATTTCTCTCTCTGGGAAGCATTCTTGGATCTTAAAGTCTTACAAAGAAGGTGGAGTTAAAAAAAAAACAACAAGAATGCTTTGTTGATTACACAGTATAGTATTTTTGAATCCATCATCCAGTTATTGATATGTTGACCACATACCTAAAATTGCATCCCTTTTGTTTGGCTTTGCTGATGGTATTCATGTGCTCATCACATGACAAGCGTTAATTTGCTGAACACTGTGAACCCAGTGCTCTTTTTTTTTTTGCTAGTTCACATATTTTTCTATCCATTAAACCAAAATTGTTGATGAAAGAATTTTAAATAAAGACATAGAATCAATCTTCCAGAATATCTCCTTTGAATATCAGTGCTTTGGAAATAAGCACTTAGGCTTAAATGTGAATTACAACAGAAAAGAATCACTCAGAATAGTAAAATTGTCAGGAGGACACATAAGTTAAAGGAAAAAGAATACAAATAAATAATAATAAAAATCTTAAGTGAATAAGGATAGACAATAGGTTCTTTTTTAAGATAGATAATATCTTCTAGGCATTCCTTTATTTAGTAAATAATAACATATTTACTACATGTCAGAAATAGTAATTTTTGGTACTGTGGCTATAGGGGTTCTGAGTATGTCACCCCAAAATATTCCATGTTGACAGACTGGTTATTTTGGAAATAAACTTAGAAATAGCCAACATATAAAAGACAATCTGGGTCCTTTGTTCCCCTGAAAGTATATGAATTTCACTTGTGAAAGGCACCTTTCCTTTTTACCAGAGACAGGGAATATAGGGCCTGGAAGACAAAGCAAATCTTGTTATTTCTTCACTAGTTTACTATCTCTAGCCCAAACCCCTTTGTCTTGTCATTTCTTCACAAATATATTGTTTCTTTGTCTAAAAAGGTATAAAAGTTTCCTGTTCCAGTCACTTCTTGGTGTCTCATCTGTCTATGGGGTTCCTCTGTGTATTGCATAACTAAATTTGTTTTTCTCCTGTTAATGTATTTTTTATTTGGGGGGCATCTTGGGTAAGAACTTTGAAGGGTACAAGGGAAATTATTTTTCCTCCTTTTGCATGACTTATGAACAGTTGTCCATGTAGAACCGTTGTTCATGTAGAAGACATGAAGAAGAGCAAAAAATAAAGTCCTTAAGAAATGTATGGAGCCTGTGGGGATCAACTCAAATGACACATCTATATGTTATATATGTATCTATTTATTATTGAGGGGTGATATTCAAAATGCTTAACAGCTGTTCAGCAGTGACAGCAGCTGAGCAGAAAACAAGCCCCTGCCACTGTCAGTTAATTTGTTTTCTGAATATTGGGTAGACTTGGGGAATTCCAAGGGATGGATCAAGAGCTGAGGCAGACAGATGGGCAACGCTTGGAGGCTTGGTTATTGGCTGTTTATCTGCCCGATCAGAGGTATTTTATCGTTTTAACAATGTATGTGGTTGTGTCAATGCCTACTGTCTGCATTTCAGCCTAAGTAATAGCTCAGCATTAACAACTGATCAGTACTTAAGGGTAACTATTTCATGATTAAAAATTTTTCATATGTTCAAATATTTTTTAAATTTATTTATTTATTTATTTGACAGACAGAGATCACAAGTAGGCAGAGAGGTCGGCAGAGGGGGTGGGGAAGCAGGCTCCCTGCTGAGCAGAGAGCCCGATGTGGGGCTCGATCCCAGGACCCTGGGATCATGACCTGAGCTGAAGGCAGAGGCTTTAACCCACTGAGCCACCCAGGTGCCCCATCATATGTTCAATTTTTAAAGGAATTTTAAAAAATAGATAATTATAAATGTATTGTGAAGGTGCTCTTGGAAAGTTAAAAAAGACATATCCACTTTCTTGTAAAACTGCAATAATGATAAAGTGAAATAATGGAAGTGACTTTATTTTTAGTGTTATAATAGACTTTATGTTGTCCGAGATCACTATTCTAGGTACTAGCACTTAGCCAGTTGTCACTAATGGGATCACTCAATAGGGCTATAAATATAGCCCTATTGTCATCATAATCAGTTCTTGAAAACACCCCAAGAATTAACTTGCAGAGACTAATCCAATATATGGAGTAAGAGTATATCCATTTTTTTAAAGATTTTATTTATTTATTAGAGCAGGAATGAGAGCATAAGCTGAGGGAGAGGCAGATTGAGAGTGAGAGGCAGACTCCCCTCTGAGCAGGGAGCCCAATGTGGGCTTGATCCCAGGGCTACATAAGCATGACCTGAGCCAAAGGCAGACTGCCAAATGACTGAGCCACCTAGACACCCCTATATTCAATTTCTTTTAAAAAAATGAGTATACATACATAAAATATTTTATAAGGATTTTGATATTGTGATTTATAATAAGAAATATGTACTTGGTCTTCTTCCCTGTCCTGACACAGAGCTCCAAAAACCCTTGGAATCTGCTACAATGAGAACAATAAAGTTGTAGTTTATTATGTGAATAAAGTAACCATATAAATATTGGGGTTCTGATTGCCAGCAGAGCCAATCATGTGATTAAAGGGTTGGAACTCTCAGTCCCCATGGAGGAGAGTAGGCAAGAAATTGAATCAGTCACCAATGACCAATGATAGAATCAACCATGCCTATATGATGTAGCCTTCATTAAAACATTTAAAACCCAAGTGGATGAAGTTTGGAGAGCTTCTGGGTTGGTGAACATATGCAGATGGACAGAGAATAGCATGCTTGGACAGGACATGCACCCCTTCCCACATACCTGGTCCTATGCATCTCTCCCATTTTATATCCTTTTATAATAAACCAGAAATCTAGTAGGTAAAATGTTTCTCAGAGTTTTGTGAGCTGCTGTAACAAATTAATCAAACCTGAGGAGGGGTTTTTGGACCATCTAACCTGTAGCAGGTCAGTCAGAGGCACAGGTAACAATCTGGACTTGTGATTGGCAATTGAAGTGTCTTTGGGTGGGAGGGACAGTACTGTAGGACTAGGATGTGATGCTATCTCCAGGTAGAGGGTATCAGAATTGAGTTGAATTGTAGGACACTCAGCTGGTGTCCAAGAATCTCTTGCTGGTGTGGCAGCCACCCCTCACCCTCACCCCGCCCCCACCAACACACATTGGAATTATGTGGTGATCAGAACCTTTAGGAGGCATTTCATTTAATAAACTTGGAATTTGACAAATGCAGACTTTAAACCTGATTTTGACACAGAAAAACTGTGAAATCTTTAAGTCACAACTACAATAAACTTCAATTTCATCCACATTAAATTGTTAATTTAACCTACCTCCTTACTTAATGGGTTAAATGGAGGTGTTCATTTGTAATCTCCAGAACTTATGAATATTACCTTACTTTGAAGAAGAGTCTTTGCAGAAGTAATTAAAATAAGGATCTTGAGATGAGATGATCCTGGATTATTTGATTAGGTACTAAATGCAATGTCAAGTATCCTATAAGAATATGGAAAGAGATATTTGATATACAATGAAGAAGGTGGGGGCACCTGGGTAGCTCAGTGGGTTAAAGCCTCTGCCTTCAGCTCAGGTCGTGATCCCAGGGTCCTGGGATAGAGCCCCGTGTCAGGCTCTCTGCTCAGCAGGGAGCCTGCTTCCTCCTCTCTCTCTCTCTGCCTGCCTCTCTAGCTACATGTGATCTCTCTTTGTCAAATAAAATAGATATAACCTTAAAAAAAAAAATGAAGAAGGTGAGGTAGTGTGACCACAAGAGATAGGACTGGAGTGATGGAACCAACAGGGTAGGAGGGACAACTACTAGAGCTGGGAGGGGCAAAGACTGCATTCTCTCCCCGGCCTCCAGAGAGCAGGACACCCGGGTTAAAACCTGATTTCAGATTTTACAGTTTCTTGCGCTATGAGGGAATAAATTTATTTTGTTTTAAGCCCTTCAGATTGTGGTATCTTGTTATACTAGTCCTAGGAGATTGACATGCAGGGTCACGGTGAAAATTGAATGAAAATAAAAAGGTAGAAGTCTTGGAAAAATAAGTCTTAGTTAGGATGTCTTGGGAAGATAAGTCTTAGGATGATGTACACACACACACACACACACACACACACACACAAATTCTAATAATTTCTCACTAGTAATACTTAGGCTACTGTGATTAGAAGTCTATTTCTGTGTGTCTCCTCCAGTATATTTTCATCTATCAGCTCAATATCACTTGCTTTATAGTTACTTTGGTTTAGCTCTTGATTATAATGGTTTCTGTGACAAAGACTTTTAAACCAAGTGGGCATTTGGTATCGTGGAGTGGAGGTGAGATCTTGGTTCAGAATCAGACTGAATTATAGTATTTCAATCTTATAGCTACCTATATGATTTGGGGCAAGTATCATATTCTCTTCCAAACTAATGTTCCTCATTTAAGAAATGAGCTAATAACATTTATCTGATGGGGTTGTTATGAGGAATATTAATACATACACACATTTAACCATATACATACATTTGATTTGTGTGTGTATGTGTTTGTGTATATATGAGTGAATATATTTGCATATTATTACATCTTTTTTTCCTCAGAAAATAAATAAAAACTTTCTCTTATGGGTGGTTATTGTGGATGCAGAGAACCCGAAAACAAGGGATAGGAAAGAAAGTATAAGCCTTTCCTTAAATATCTAATAAAAGTTCTATATCATAATATGTATTTTTTATTTAAATGTATTATTACTATAATTATTTCAATTTTATTAGAGGGCTATGCACTCATGCCTATGCTTTGTACCAAGCCAGGTATTTGCAAAAACAAAAATAAAACCCTAAGACTCATTTTTTTTCTGGTGACTGAGATAGTGTAGCACATAAATTTTCCCTTCTGTATTCTGGAATATTAATTATATAGCGTTCTTACTTTCATAATTAATTAGCTATGTTTATTTTTAATAGACGACTGGCATTTACCTGGCAAATGTTGGGAGAATGTCACCTCTCCATTTGCTGCTAAATTGAACAAAATGTCCTCTCATTTCAATGAATTGTCCTGTATCTTCCATTACCTGGACATTAGAGTAACAGATGTAAAATAATTCTTGTGTAAAAGAGTAGTACATGCTATTTTCAGCCCAACTCATTATATCCATGAAACATTAGTAAAACAAAAAAGTGTCTGTAAGAAGCATATTTATGAAAAATTTAAAATAACAGATACAAAATTTCTACAATAAGATTTTTATAACATGTATTAGTAAAGGGTGATATATTTTTGCAGATCTGCTATGTGAAATCTGTATGAGTTATAAGTATCATTTTACTACCACTGAATTAGAAATTCAGAGTGAAGTGAAAAAAATTATATAAAAGCATGAAGTTAGAAATCTTCCCCGAAGAAAAACATAAAACATTTCCTTATGTCTACCAATGGAAGGATAACTAATTAACAAATGAAATTATGGGACTTCCACACCTGAAATTTGATGCTAAATTTTAAACAAAGTTTGTATTTACTTTCATAGATCTTCACAATGTGCTCTTAAGAAGCAGACAACCTTTCCAATCGATGTTCAAAAATAATGACATAAAACAGTGTATGTATGTGTGGGTGTGTGTATTTAAATGCCTTTGTGGGTGTATATGAAAAGATCTAGAAGGAAGCGTCAAACCGTAACTAATGGCTACCACTGTAGAGGATAGTAGGATTGACGGGTGATCCATGTGGAAGGGAAAATGGGCTTTAACATTTAAATCCATTCATTACATAGCATTTAAATGATTTCACAGTAAGCAAACAAATGCAATGTATTTGTTATAAAAATAATGAATAAAAACTAAATCCTACAGATGGTGTATGATTCCCCAAACGATTACTGCAAAGAACTAAGAGTCTGCCTATATTGAAATGAAACCTCAAACTGACAGTGCCTTCTCTGTCACATACTGTCAAGGGAGTCACCCACACAGCCACTTTAAAATCCATTTTGAAAACACACCATGATGTTCCATCTTTAAAAATAAATATGTGATCTTTCCCAGTTTGAGAGAAAGGATCCAGTGGTCCCAAATCAGAGTAGTATTTGGTGTTCTTCCAGGGTGCGAATTTATTTCTGAAGGCTATTTTACCTGTATCACAATAGCAGTCACTTGCCGTGAGTATGTTGGTGGGGGGTTACTTGCGCATGGCTGGAATGGAGATTCTTGGCTAGAGGGTAAAATGTGCAATGAAGAAGTGATAAGAAAGGCCCTGCAGGTAATGACCATTTCTTTGAGCTGGCTGTAGACAGAGGATTTGAATTTTTGAGAAGAGTGCCCACTTAGCACCAAAACCCCTTTAGTCAGTGGAAAATTTAACAGCTACTCTCATGACTGAGTGAACGTTCACTCTCTGGAATACATTGTCCTAAGGAAACAGCAGTAATCAAATGCCTGTTGCTGGGAATTTTGACTAGAACTGTAGCATGGGACCCCAAAATGAAAAATTAAATAGAATAAATGAGACCAGTCAAAAAGTAGGGTACAATAAAAGAAAGTCATGAGGGAAGAAGGAAATTCTTAATATCTCGATCAATTCAAATTGCTCCTTCTCTAAAGTATGTATCTAAAGCCAGTCATAAGCCAAATACGTTTTCGTGCATAGCAGATATTTAAGCTATGCTCTTCTTTCTTCCTTTTATTTCTGCTCTAGAGTCTGTAGGACACAGAAGAATAATAAGGATTTTTAATTAATCCCTAGCCCTGCATCCAGTTTTCATGGAATGATAAACACTTCATCTAAAGTATCCCTCCTAAACCTAGCCTATAAGATCTGGCTTCTATTGATTCTCTATCCTTGTCTTCCACATTTTCTCTTTTTTCTTTCATTAACTTTCAGTCATTCTACCCTCCTTTCTGTTTCTGGGACACACCGTGCTCATTCCTGTCTCTTAATACTTACATTTCCTATTCGGCCTGCTTGAACTACTCTTTCTCTAGATGTTTGCATCTTTGATTCTTTCGGTCATTCCTGATGCTGTTCAGGTATCACCTCCCCAGAGAGACTTCTTGTTAATGTCACCTGTCACACAGTCTCTCTTCTAGTATTTTAATTTTTCATAACACAGATTGTTTTCTGAAAATAGCATTTATTACTTATATTGATCCCCCTAATGCAGTATTAAAATTGGGAGATAGGATACTCTGTTTTGTGAACTACTTTGTGACTAGATTTTTAGACATCTACTGATAAAAATCTGATGTATGAATTAATATAAAATAAATTATTAGTTATGATTTAAAAGGAATACATTCCCTTTCAGAGATAATAATAAATGAAGTAGAGACAGGATGCCAGGGTAAATCTGATAGGAAAACCAAAATAAAGATTGTTTGATAAGGAATGTTAAAAATCCAGCACTTATTAAATAAAGCTTTTTAATTCTGGGATCTACTTTGAGGATCACTGTGTCAGAAGACCCATAAGACCCAGCTTCGTTCTAGGTGGAAAATTCTTACACATTTTCACATCAATTAAAAAATCTTTGCAGTAGATCAATTATGTTATGAAGTATGAGCTCTTAATCCTCTTTCAGATCTATTTCCGAATTCATCTTTTATGATTTTCCTTTATTTCCAAAAATAAGGCATCTAATTCTAGTATCTGTATCCGGCAAGGAAAGGATAAAAAGGAGGGGGAAGGATTAGATTTCTAACTCGAGCGGGATCACAGTGTCCACTTTGTCAAAGATAGTTAGGTAACATAGCAGCTTCACTTCCAATTAGAAGTAGGTAAGAATCACCTGCTCTGCTCTTGAAAGGAAAGAAAAAAAATACAATTTGAGAAACTGTGATGAAACTGTCATGCTCTAAAAGTCACGGACTACTCTGGAGACAAAGATAATATTATGGATAAGAACAGGTCTTCACTGGTAAAGAAAGGACTACTTCTCTTAGACAAGTGAAAAAAGAGGACAGATGTGATTAAAATGATTCAGTAACCAAACTACGCTACCAATGGTTCTTTTTGTCATCTTTAATCACAACCCACGTGGCTTCTAAAAAGAGGGTGAACCATGACTACCTATTGTTACTGAAAATGAGAAGGGGTCCTTAGAGTTTTCTGATGTTTAACGTAGATCCAGAAACACTGCTGATTTTAAGTATATCCACTTAAAGATACGGCAGCAATCCAGATTTTTTTTTCTTTAGGATATCAGTTCCACAAGAAAGGATACCATTAGCTGAAACAAATTACTTCGTGGTGATTGAAGAGGGAGAGTTGCTTTAAATTATTATTAGCACAGTATACACGTTTAAAACTTTATTGACTCCCCATAACAATATGTGCTCATTCAGATAGTACAGTCATTCGAATGTCACATGCTTACTCAGCCATTACCGGTCAGCAGGTGCATGTCTGGGTTTTGCAACTGCCGAATTTTTATCTTCTTGTGCAATCAGTTTCCTATCACAGACAACTGTTACTCTTTTTTTCTTTCCTTCTACAGTTAATAGAAATTGGCTTCTTGCCTTCAAGAGGGTAATCTCTTTAGTTGTAGGCTTCTCACATTACTTTCTCACAACAGATTTTTTTTTCTTTCTTTCTTTTTTTTTTTTTTTCTGTAGTATTTAATAGGAACCAAGTTTAAATAATGGGAACTGATTAATTTATCTCCAAGAAATGGCACTTCTTGGCAATCGTCATACATCCTTGAATATACTTCAAGATTCTTTGGCCTTACTATTTGTTAGCTCTGTTCAGTTACCCAGCTTCTCTCTCCTTCCCATCATATTTACACATCATACATACACTGCTTTTATCTGTCCTAAATTTTTTAGAATTATATAGTCCAAATCCATAACAATGGCTTCAATGACATTACAGCCAGATACAGTAAAAGGCCAATGAATTGTAACTCTTTACTATATTGCAAAGATTCTTGTTAGCCATTACCGTCATCTGTATGCTCAGTCTGAGTATGAGACCTATTGGAAACACCTATGCAAGGAATGACATTGACCTCTCTTTCAGAGGTCTTTCTTTCTTTGTTTTTGTTCTTTTTGTTTTTTTCTTTTTATCCCCCATAAGAGAGAACTATAACTATGCATTAAGTTTGAACAGCAGGGACATCCTTCCCTGTTGCTGCCAATCAGGTACTCTTCATTAGATCCTTATCTAATTAGTATTCCTTTAAAAATTAAACTTATTATGTATGCAGTGATCTCTCACTCTACACTGTTCTAAAAGTCAGCTTCCAACATATTGTTTGTACCTTCACCATATGTTGGAGTCATTAGATAATGACTTCCATCCTGCAAAGACTTTGCAGGAAAGATGTGTATACATTTTTACATTTTTAAATGGTCTGACTTGAGACTAATTAGCAATGCCATTTTTGTGTAGAAATTAGCATATCTGTTATTTTATTAACTAGCTTGAATATCAATTATATTTCCACAATGTAAGGCATATCTCTGAAGTATTGTTCTAACATCCCAGGTTGGTCTCTGACAGGCAGGCAGACTTAATCTGTCAGGTTTTACATGGTTGAAAATCAAGGATTTGGCTCTTTAAATGTTTGAAAAGGCCAAAGGTGCTGGTTTATTTTCAGGGTAAGTAAGCAAATTTTCAGCAAGTAAGCAAATCTTACTTGCTTATAATTACTTGTACCCATTTGATTGGATCAAGTAAATATTCTTTTGCAAAGTGCAGTCAGTGTGGGATGTGTTCATAGGAATGTTTGGTTTCAGAGGTCTCAAGGCACGTGAATGAGTTCATTCTAGAATTTGATATTATGGCCCACTGGGAGAAAAACTTGCCTTGGGCAGAGAATGCTCTTAGGCAAGTATATATGTATTACTCAGTATCCAGAAAAATGGGTGAAAACATGTGAAAAAAGTCAAGAAATTTTTATTTGAACTAGTGTAATGGAGAAACCTGATCTAAATAAGATTTTATTGTGTATGTAAACTCTGGACCAACTCTGCTAGTGTAGCCCTCCTTTCAATAGAGATATTTTAATCTGCCATCACTTAGAGCTCTGCTATCAGGAGAAATGTTGAGAATAACATTTTATTGGTGTTTTTAAAAACGCCTTTATTCTTATGTGCAGGCAATCTCTTGGTTGATTATAAGTGCTGTGATAAAGTCAGCCAGTTAGTGATGTTTTAAGAGGACCACCACTTCTCTTCAGGAAGTCTTAAACATTGTAACAAAAACGAGAATAATAGAGGATAAGACAGGTCAGTCATATCAAAGCCAGGTGGCACATGCAGGACGAAGATGGGTAGCCATTGTTTTGAGATAGAATCTGTAAAATCTACAGGAAAATGGCAGGGATTGGGACTGGAAATTTGACACAGCAGAACAATCCATGATCCGTAGGTAATTGTATATGTAGAGAGATCTGTAAGCAGCACTCTCAGAGTGAGGGTACGAGAGGCGGAAGCCTTGCATTTTATGGCTAGTTATTCAGGCACAAGAGTTCCTCTGATGCTAATATTCTGTAATAAAAGCACTTGCTTTAGATTGATGAGCCTAGAGAAGATACTTCGCCTTGTTTTCTGAGCACTGAATAGTATCTGGTCCAGAAAACTCCAACCACTCTTGAGTTCTTACAGCCAGCTATTAGTTTTCATTCTAGAGGTGGTTACTTCTAGAAAAAGAAAAGAATATAAGAGCTAAATTTAGTTTCTATTGAAAGTTGGATGGTTGGGTATATGCCTTTACATTCTATCTTTCCACGTATAACTCCCATTGAATGAGAGTAAAAATGTACAAATAGGAATAAAATCTTAAACAAATGACATGGAGAATGGAACATCAATAGCAATATTTGTGTCCACTTAAAATGAACAATATACTTTAAAAATTGAATGATATCGGGGCACCTGGGTCGCTCAGTGGGTTAAAGCCTCTGCCTTCGGCTCAGGTCATGATCCCAGGGTCCTGGGATCAAGCCGCACATCGGGCTCTCTGCTCTGCAGGGAGCCTGCTTCCTCCTCTCTCTCTGCCTGCCTCTCTGCCTACTTGTGATCTCTGTCTGTCAAATAAATAGATAAAATCTTAAAAAAAAATAAAAATTGAGTGATATACTTGGACCAGGCTAACAAATATCTAGTGTAGATTTTTAGCTTCTGAGAATAGAATCACTTATAGTTTAGTCTGTCTCCTGCCCACCTAAATGCTCTTATAGTTTAGTCTGTCTCCTGCCCACCTACAATGCTCTTCAGTAAAACATCTGAAGATGAATAGAGAAAGTCCATAAAGAAACTCCATTGGGGGGCTGTAATGGATTTCTATTTCTTCTGCTGCTACTTACCATGAACTTGATGGCTTAAGATAACCACACACATTTATTATTATCATTCAGTTCTAAGGTCAGAAGTCCAAAATGGATCTCAGTGGTCTAAAATCAAGAAGTTAACAGGGTTGCAATTCTTCTGGAGGCTCTAGAGGATTGGTTCCTTGACTTGTTCTTATTGTTGTTGTTTCTCTGGCTTGTGGAGGTCACCCGAAATCTTTGCCTTATGATACCCTGCCACCTTTAAAGTCAACAATGGCCAGTAAAGTCTTTTTTATCCTATATCATTCTGATACTCTTCTGCTTTTACACTTAAGGATCCTTATAATTACACTGGACCTACCAGAAAAATTAGGATTATCTCTATACTTTAAACTCAACTGATTAGCAATATTAATCACACTTGCTACTTTAATTCCCCTTTGCCAACATGTATTATAGAATATTCCAGGTTCTATGGATTAGTACATGGACATCTTTCAGAAGCCATTATTCTACCTGCCATGAGAGCTAAATTAATAAACTAACCTTGTACTTTGTTATTAAACATGAATAAAAGTGAACATTATTTGGAAATAAGACTGAAAATATCAGGATCTAAGTCAATAAATTAAAAAAAAATTGATGACAAGAAAACAAAGAATTCATAAAGCACAATTTAAATACATACATACACATATTTTATATATGTAAATACAATATTTTTAGAAAAATTTGAGATGATATGGCATCATAAAACAGGAATAGACTGAAATGAAAAAGGAGCAATCACAAAGTAAAACAGTGTCCTTAATAATTAAAAATATAACATTCACTAATGAAAAAAATTGGATAAAAGTTAAGAAATTTCCTTAAACTATAAAATTAAATGACATAGCTAAGAAAAATAAAAACCAAATATTCAGACAACTGATGAGTTAGTTCAGTAGGAATAATCAGTTTTAGCGAAAACTGAAAGATTAGAGAAAAGAAAATTTACAGGGAAAGAAATATAGAATAAAAGTTTCTTTCTGGTTTCTTTCCCTTCATCATTTTGCTCTTAATCTCCCTTCATTATTTTTCTTTACTCTATAGCACTAACAGCCATCTGTGATCTTATATAGTAACCCAATTATTTATTTTCTCTGTGACTCAGACTGTAAAATCCTGGAACAGGAAATTTGATTATTTTGCACCCAAATGTAAAACTCTCACCTAGAATTATGCTTGCCACATAATAGCTCAATAAATTTTAATTAGATGAATGAAGAATGTTTGCTCAACAGTAAGTTGTGTGTGAGGGAAAAAAAAAAAAACACCTTTTGTCCCTTTTCTGCTTCCCACTTCTGTTGACACAAAATGAACAAACCTTTTAGAACCACTAAAAGTAAGAAAGAGAGTTTATTATTTGAACCCAGGTTGAAACAGGTGCCTGAGAAACACGTACTTCACAGGGAAGAAATTGTTCTGGGGAATGGATGGTTTTCATAGACATATGTACTTTTTGCATCTTATAGAAGTTCAAAAGATGATAGATTAATATATAGGCAGGAATCATGGGTTTTATCATAAAGGAATGTAGGTAGTAGGAGAATTGATTGATATTTCAAGGACAAGAGAGTTTTCCTTTAGGCTACTCATTCACAAAGCATATGTACAATGCATAAATGGTAGACAATAAATTGGGCTCTTAGTTTGAACAAAGTTTATATACAGTCATGCTGAGTTAGGAAGTAATCTAAAATGGCTTCCCTTGCGTATTAAACCTTTAGAGAGTTTTCCTTTCATCATTTGTTACACCCTAGAGAATTTGTAATCATGTTACAAAGCCAACCTTTAGGCTTGTCTTTAGATCTTTAGTATTCTATGGTGCTATTCTTAATGTTTATATGCTCTAGAATTTAAGATAAAGAGATTGGCATGTTCGTTGAGTGTCAAGTGAATAATTATTTGGACACTTTTGTAGGTGCCCAGTGCTCAAGTATGTCTTTGAAGGAGAGATCAAGGTAACATTTCAGTGCTTAGATTAACATTCAGAGTTTCTGTAACTTGAAATCTTTCAAGAGTAGACAGTTTAACAGTAGTGTAGAGGGAGAAAAAATAATTTTCTCTCTACCTTTATAGGGTTTTGGTTGAGGACTCCCTCCCCCATAATAAAAAAGCTAACTAAGTTCTTCCCATAGTTTGGCTATTGTGGACATTGCTGCAATAAACATTCGGGTGCACGTGCCCCTTTGGATCACTACGTTAATCTTACAAAACAAACTGAGGGTTGCTGGGGGGAGGGGGTTTGGGAGAAGGGGGTGGGATTATGGACATTGGGGAGGGTATGTGCTTTGGTGAGTGCTGTGAAGTGTGTAAACCTGGTGATTCACAGACCTGTACCCCTGGGGATAAAAATATATGTTTATAAAGAAAAAAAAAAAGCTAACTAAGAGAAGAAAAACAAACAGAAGTTTAATAACATGTATACTCCTGGTTACATGGGAGATGCCCAGGAAAATGAGTAACTCTCTGATATGGTCCAAGCCACCACTTTAAGTACCATTATCAGCTAATGATAAAAGAAGATGTTGTAGAAGGTCAGGGATTCAGTTATGGAAGGTTCTCAGGACAAGCACAATAAGTAAGGGTAAATTTGTGATGCAAATTTAGGTTCTTGTCTTCTCTGTTGACAAGAGTTTCTAGAGATTTAGTCCTTCTCCTTTTCCTAGTACAGAGAGGGAGACAATCTTACACATGGAGATTTCCCTCACAAATGTAAATTTCTTTTTCAGAAGGTTAACTTCTTTTTTTTTTTTTAAAGATTTTATTTATTTGACAGACAGTAGTAGGCAGAGAGGCAGGCAGAGAGAGAGGGGGAAGCAGGCTCCCTGCTGAGCAGAGAGCCCAATGTGGGGCTTGATCCCAAGACTCTGGGATCATGACCTGAGCAGAAAGCAGAGGCTTTAACCCACTGAGCCACCCAGGCGGCCCCCCCCCCAGACTTCTGATAATAGGTATCAATCCTTGGTAGGAGTTAGGAGAAGTGACTCCATTTTGGACCAGTTCTCTTTGTTTGTTCGTTTTTAACACTATCTTTTAGTCCTGCTAAGTAAATTCATCATTAAATGGACTTATCTGGAAGGTATATGAACCTGAAAGGCTGTACCATTAAGAAATATTTTACCCGGGGCACCTGGGTGGCTGAGTGTGTTAAAGCCTCTGCTTTTTTGAATATTATTGTTAATATTATATATATATATATTAATCATATATAATTATATATTGTTATATGTTAATATTGTTAATTATATATATATTTTTTGCTTGTTTGTTGTTTTTAAAAATTGATATAAGTGAGGATTTTAAGAAGATACTACTTGGTCATGTTATAATCCTAATCTGTTTAAGAATTATGACATAGTTCTACCAGTGAGGATCAAATTAATTGTTTGCTTCCAGACTTTTTCAAAAATCCATTTTTGAACACTATATAACTCATTTTACTCTTATCAAAGTGTATATCCCCTTCCCAGAGCAATAGCTAATTTTACTCTCTACTCTTCAAGGCTCACTTCCAAAAAAGCCCTGCTTCAATCTGTCTACTAATCTTCAACTCTTATACACTGATTTAATCAATTCTAATTAAGCCCTTCCTTAAAACCTTTGTAATATCTTACCTTCACACCCCTGTCCCAAACACTACTAATATTCTGCCAAGGTAGGAGGTGAGCACCAGTTTATTTTTAGCAATTGTTCCCTAGAAGCCTGCATTATTATTTTAATTGCCAATGAGAAAGAAAAATTTGCCAATATATTAAACTATAAATTTTATGATTATTTAGAATTTTTGTTTTATTCTTATAAAATCAGCTGGGTCAGATTCACTTGAACACTGATTTATTATGTATCACTCTTGTACATATAAAAGGGAAAAGCAAGTGAAGTAAATAGGTTAATATATTTTTAAGTATCTTCACATTTAAGATATATCTAGTTTTCAGATATGGAAAGATATAAATAATGTGCCTTTCAGATTTGAAGAGAAGTCTCCCTGAAACTCCCAGTTGCCAATCTGTCTCTCTGTGCACATCAGTTAATCTTGTAAATGCCTCTACAAGAGATCCTGTTCGCCTCCGTCAAAGAGACTCATTTACATTGACAGAGCCTTGAGTCTGGAACAGGGCAATCTTGTCTGAGGAATTCCTGATGGCAAGGCCCATGCTCTCTCAAGCCTTTCACAGAACTGACTTCTTGGAGTCTCACAGTTGTGGGGCGTGCATATTCCACCATCATTCCCTTATTCTGTCAATTCTGGGGAGCTGAAGTAAAAATGTGTTGCACTGTAACCTTCTATATAGTTCCTTTAATGTCAGGAACTGAGAGAAGGTGGGAAGAGGTAAAAGTGAGCATATATGCTTTAATAATTTTTTAATGCAAATCATTATCTTAGGGCGTGATAAGCAGAGGAGGTTTTGCGTAGGGTATGATAAGCAGAGGACAGGAGAAGGTGTCCTTGGCAGGGATAGGAAGAGATGTGAATCACCAAGAGATTTTTCATCTTTCTCACCTTCCTTCCGTAAATATACTTTAAGATAATATCTTATTTTCCCGTCTTCTACTAAGTGCATAAAGAGGTTTTGGAGGCACATTATCTGAATAAGTGTGAATAAATGAATAAATGCCTAGTCTTAAGACTATACTGAAGGCAGACTTACATTTAAAAAGACCCCCAATTGAGGAATCAGTAAAAGCCCACTTTTGGCAAGTTGCTCAAGAGGAGGACCATGATATCATGAGTCAGATATAATCACAAGGTGTGAATACTAAAAACATAAGACTGGGGTTACCCTGTAGAGAATGTAAGTGCGACCCAGAAATAGGCTGAACACCTTTTCCCAACTGTGTATTTTTTGAGATAGTTATTTAATGAATTTTTGAGCATTTTGTTTCATAATGACAGTACTTTGGCCTTTGGACAGAATGGGTCTGAGTCGCTTGCAGAGACCAGAAATTGAAAGTTTAATGTGAAGCCTGTGTCCAGCTACAGTCGCCAGCATTCCACTTACATGAGGAATATACTGGAGCACTGAAGAAGAGAGAGGTGATAGAAATTTATTGAATATTCAGCAAAAAGAGGATAACTTTTTTCTGTCTAGGCCTTGAAAACAAAGCAGACTCCCTGTTTTCTACTGTTACAGGAGAATGTATAAAAATGAAGAAAATAGGAAAGGTTAGTTAAAGGAAATTCTTTTCTATTCTAAGAGATTCCCTTCAAAGTGGATGTGGAAGTTTTCTTCCCTTGAAGCTCTTTAACAGAGAAATCATTATCTTCACACATGAAATGCATAATTTCTTTTGGTAGTGTAAACACGAAAATTTAGTCTTGTGTAGACTGAAGTCTCTACTGACTCAGGGAAATTACTGACCGGGAAGTCAAAGGATATGACTTTGACGAAGGAGAGGTACCTTCTCCTTAGAAGGGAGTAGTCCTTAGAAAATGTAATAGGAGAGAGGAAGTTAGCAGCCAAGAGGGGAGAAACAAGAAGAGAATAATAAATAGAAACTCATCAGGATTGAGTTCAAAAAACAAGGATAATTATTGAGTAGAGGAAGAAGCATCAACCATATCAAACAAAAGGAGAGAAAATAATGAAAGGGAGAGGAAAAAAAAAAACACTGTTTATGAAAGACCTACAATTCAAATGCATAATGATTAGTAGTCAATGGGCCAAAGCCCTGGTAATCTCCAACTGGAATAGCAAGAGTGAGGTGACATGAGCTCTAGTCACCCTAAGAAAGAACATCAAGCATCACAGACCAAGTTAAAGAAGGCAGGAGAGGACAACTAAGGTGACTGTTCTTTGCTGAATGGCTGGAGTAGATGAACTTTTGTTTTGTTTGATCTGCCAATACCTCTCTGGAAATCATGCCTCTCCCTTCTAAAATAAATGTGTTTTACTCTTTATTCATTGAGTTCAGTATTAACTCCACCTTTTCTGACCTGGCCATTTTAAACCCTCTATATTCCTGACTGCATTCCGGGATTGGTGTATGACTCCAGCCAGCGAAGTCACAAATTTGCAAATGTTTTCACTTGAATTGTTAATCCAGACAACCATGTTTTTTTTCTCTACCTTCTCTGTGTTGGGAGCACATTACACTTGGAGAGTATATGTATAAAATATGGAAACAAAAAAAAAGAGGGATTTAATGTCATTATATATGACTTTTTTAAAAAAAAAGATTTTATTTATTTGACAGACAGAGATCACAAGTAGGCAGAGAGGCAGGCAGAGAGAGGAAGGGAAGCAGGCTCCCCGCCGAGCAGAGAGCCCGATGCGGGGCTCAATCCCAGGACCCTGGAATCATGACCTGTGCCAAAGGCAGAGGCTTTAGCCTACTGAGCCACTCAGGCGCCCCTATATATGACTTTTGATTCATACCTGAAGTTGTCCTACGTGGGAAATTCAGTGATGTGAGTTGATTTATTCTTTCTCATTTAACTTGAGACAGCGTAGATTCAGTTCTTAAGTTTGCTTTCGGAAGTATACTGACTTAGTGATATTTTGGTGATTAATGGTAATAACATACATGGATAGAAAATGAGAGCTGCTTTACTGAAAGCCTACTATGTAATGGGTATTTTATTTTCTTCTTCAGGGCTTTGCTCCAGAGTTCACAATTTCTTTTAATGTCTACCATCTAATAAAAATCCTCTTTGAGCCCAATATCCAAATCCATTTCCAGCCTCCACCTAGTTGCTTGTTTTTATGCGTGTACACACACACACACACACACACACACACACACACACACACACGCCTCAACAGAATTTTCTACATATAATTTCTTCAACTAATAACCTCTTGTTCACATTTGAGCCCACTCCAATTTACTTATACCTTTGCTACTCAGCTCAAGTTTTCTCGTTAATGCAACAAGTATCACCATGCTGACAAACCACAAGTCAACGTCATCATCAGATCCTCTTCTTAACCTCTCAGCTGCACTTAAGTAGTTTTTCATATTTTTCTTAAGGGCAAACTCTTCTACTGAGCTTCCTATGTACCCAATGTATTCTAAGTGCCTCAGGTATATTAGTTCATTTAATCCTCACAACCATACTCTGGGGCTGCTTTACGGAAGAAGAAATTGAGAATCACAAGAGAGGAGATATTTTTCCCATGACCACCCAGCTGCTTGGTGGAGACTGGACTAGGATCCAGACATCTTGGTTGCAATCTGTCCTCTTAAACTTTACATCATGCTTTCCTCTCATTTATCTTATACTAACTTTTTAAAATTTTTATTAATTATATTTTATTACCATATAATGTATTATTAGCCCCAGGGGTACAGGTCTGTGAATCCTCAGGCTTACACACTTCACAGCACTCACCATAGCACATACCCTCCCCAATGTCCATAACCCAACCATCCTCTCCACATCCCTCCTCCCTACAGCAACCCTCTGTTTTGTAAGATTAAGAGTATTTTATGGTTTGTCTCCCTCCCAATCCCATATTGTTTCATTTTTTCTTTCCCTACCCCCCAAAACCCCACTCTGCCTCTCAAATTCCTCATATCAGGGAAATCATATGATAATTGTCTTTCTCTGATTGACTTATTTTACTTTTTTAAAAAAATTAAGTAACTATTTACTATTTAAAGGATTTTTAAATTAATTTATTTGAGAGAGAGAGAGGATCTGAGAGAGAGAGAGAGAGCACACGAGACATGGGAGGGTTAAAGGGAGAAGCAGACTCCCCATTGAGCAGGGAGCCCAATATGGGACTCAATCCTGGGATCCCGGGATCGTGACCTGAGCTGAAGACAGTGGCTTAACCAACTGAGACACCCAGGTGCCCTTATTTCACTTTTTAAAAACACTTCTGGCATGTTACTAGTTTGCTGATTTTATTTTTTTTTGATCAGATACTCCTTTGTTTTATTCTTTTTTGTTTGTTTGTTTTTCTCTTTTTCTATAGTTGGTCTCTAAATTTTGAAATGCTCCCAAATTCACTTTTAATCATGCTTCTCTGTATAATTTCCTTAGTCAATCTCACCCAGTTTTATACTTAGAATATTAGCAATTTTTTCTTAACTCCCAAATCCATGTCATCATTTTTAAGATAACCTAGAGTGCCAGAGTCATCTTCTCTTTGAAGCATAACATCATAAATACAGCGACATTATGTCTTCAAGCCTACCAACCCCCATCAAAATGAATTATACCAAGCAAGATGTGTTCCTCCCACAGATTTTTCCACCTTTATAAGTGGTAGCAACACCTATTGAGATCTTTAAGCTAAAATACTCAGAGTCATCTTTATTTCATTTTTCTCATCATTCATAAGCCACCCATTTATCCCGTTCCTACCTCCAAAATTAAGATAGACTTCTTTTACTTCTATCTCTAGGGCTACTACATGACTGGTTAACCCCTGACTTTTTGCCAGTCTCCCTACTTCTGTGCTTGTCTCTTGATAATATTTTCTCATTATAGTAGCCAGTGATTTTAAAAAAGAAAATCAAATACGTCACCCACCACTGCTCTCATTAAGCCTCTCGGTAGCTCCCCTTGAATTCAGAATAATATCAAACTCTGTAAGAGGTTCATAAATGCTCTGTCTTTTGCCTCCATCTCCCATCTGATCTCCTTCACTAGTCACTTCATTCGAGGCATACTTACTTCTTTGCTGATCTTCAAATATGTCAAATTTGTTCCACATTCAGACTCTTGACACTTTCTGTGTTTCTCTCTGGATGACATTTACTCATCTTTCAAGTCCCAGTTCAAATGTGACCTCCTCAGAACTACTTTCCTGAAACACTCTAATTACTCTTTATCAGATAAGCTTATTTGTTTTCTTATTAGTGCCACCACAGTTTGTAATTACATTGTCTATTTATTTGTACTTACTGATTTATTCTCTATCTCCTAAAGACACGAATAAAAGCTCCATGGAGGCAGACATCATCTTTTTCACAATTTTATCTCCTGTACTTAGGATAATGCTTGCCACGAAAATAATTACTTTTTAATGAATAAATGAATACATGGATAAAAAGGATTTTATTAAGTTAATGTAATTAACTTTCACAATAGGCCTATGAGACAGAGACCAAGGTTCTAAGAGCTTTTTTTTTCCCCCTCCCTTCGTTTTGGTATTTATTTATTTTGACAAGGCACAAATCTCATGAGGGTTAAAGCTGTGACTACAATTCTAGCATAGATAATTTTTCTTACCCACTTCATGATTTTATTTATATGCGTGGGTATATGTATAATACATACACATTTTTAATCTCTGTAAATGTAGAATTTGCTAGTTTAGGAGGGAGAAATTGTGATACTCTATAGTATGTGTAGCCTAAGTGTGTCTAAGTTTTCCAGTCTTCTGTGGTACCCCATTACTTAAGTATCCAAAAAAACAAGACAAACAGACACAAGCTCAAACTGAGCATCCAAGGTGACCTCCAGAATAAACATAATAGTAATAAAAATAACGATATATTAAGAGTAGCTAACACATACATAGTGTTCACTATGTGTCAAGCATTATTCTAAGAACTGTGTTTGCTTAAGTACTCATACAACTTAAATACAGTCTCTGTCAAATATTTTCAAAGCCTCCGTAGAAAGTGCCAATAAATCTTATCTGCCACCACCTTTTAGTTTGTGTAGATGTTTTAGGTCTTTCTTCAATTTCACTCTCACATACCCAACAATTTGCCACATAGTCCTTCAACCATTTTCACATGTTTTCCTTTAAAGCAGTATTATATCTTCCATGTTCTTTTTTTCAAAATGTATAACAAAAGGCTATAAAGACTTAACCAATTTCACTAAACATCTGGAATACTTAGAAGACAACTAAGAAAAGAGAAGAGAAGAAAACTGGTTAGATACAACTGCTACAAATTCCATTAGCTAAATACACAATACATGGTACATAATAGGTCTCTCTATTATGTATTGGCAAGGCACATCTCTATTCATTTCAGCCTTGGGGGTTTAATTTGCAGGTGATGTGTGAATAAATTGAAATTTAAGGATTATGACTGATTATTTCATGCCACCAGTTAATGGCAGGAGAAACTAAAAAACAAAATATTTTTATAGCAAGGAGGCAGGGTGTTGAGCTCACCTTGTCTATTGAGCTCAGTAAAATATTCCAGTCTTGTGAGGGATTGTATTGCTTAGGATTTAGGGGAAAATATTCAGTTGTACAGATTGACACATCTTGTAACACATAGTTAGCCTACAGATCTTAACGTTTTTGAAAGGAGACTAAGAAAAGTTTGTACCTGTTTGTACATCACATGGCATTCATAGGGGTCGTACTAAATTCAGGAAGGTTAGACACTTAGGTACAAGCATGAACAATTTGAACAAAGTGTCTGGATGAAAAAATTTGAAGTTTGCTACCTCTTGCTCCTTTATTTCTCATTCAAGAAAATTGCTTGATTCAATGTATAAACTAGAGATTATTGCTAGCCCATTCCTTAAAAGGAGTTGCTGTCGGAACAGAAATATATACCTTTTAACTATGTCTTTAACATAGTCATCTTAAATACAAATATACACCTCTTCAAACTACTTTGTTTTACAGCTTACTTTATGCCATACCATTTCTTGAGCCTATAAATAAAAAGTATCTTAAGAAAAGCAACATATTTTGAAGCAATTAATGGGTATTGATCATTTGTATTGACATGTGCAAATTTGTGAATTTTATGGCAACCTGGTGTTTTATTCTACATAGACCTAGTCAATGATAAACATGTAATTTAGCTGTTGAAAGAAGAAAAAAAAGAAAGAGAGAAAGAGAGGAAGGAAGGAAAAAAAAAGGAGGGACGGAGGAAGGAAGGGAGGGAAAGAGGAAAAAAAAAAGGGGAAAGGAGAGAGAGAAAGAAAGAAAGAGCAAGAGACAACTTAAGAAAAATTCAGTTACTTTCTGTAAATCTGATCAAATGCTAACCAAAGCATAAAATGATGATTATTTAAAATGTGATATTGATTACCAAATTTTAGTATATTTTATAATCTTTAACTTCAGGTGAAAACAAAATTTTGACACATGAAACATAAAAAAATTCTGAGGAGTTCCATAGCTGTTGAGAATTCTTACATTCTTCACCAACAGAACCAGATTTAACTAGTTTGGCCATTGTGGTTTATAATCACTACAATTCAAGGGCAGCAACTAGACTGATAACATGATCCAAGTCATTCTTTGCAAGATAGGTTTCAATAAATAATTGTGGTTTTATGTTCAAGGAACAGGGTCATTTTTTATGGACTTAAAACTTCAGATAAAGGTAGATTTCAGCAGGGCACCTTGGTGGCTCAGTGGGTTAAAGCCTTTGCCTTTGGCTCGGATGGTGATCCCAGGGTCCTAGGATTGAGCCCCACATTGGGCTCTCTGCTTAGCAGGGAGCCTGATTCCCTTCCTCTCTCTCTCTGCCTGCCTCTCTGCCTACTTGTGATCTCCATCTGTCTAATAAATAAAATCTTTTTTTAAAAAGTAGATTTTAGAAATATAAAAAATAAACTTTGAAGTGATTTTTTGGGGGAAATGTTGGGATAAAACTAAAATGTTCACTGGTAATTCAAGTATATAAATAGTTTTTTTAAAAACTAAACTCATTAGTATGTCAATTGGAAGTTGTAACCTTATTATGAAAATCTGATTTATTAGTTCACATTATTTATATATCTACTTATTTATAATCTTTTATCTGAATTTTTTTTTTTATAATAACCTAACCTTTGTTTCAATGTATACTTTAAGTTTTCAGGTTTGAGTTAATTCACTGCTAAGTCTTCTAAATTTAAGTTAGACATTCTTTGTAATCATATAGCTTAGACTTCCAAAAGAAGTGAGAATCATGATTATTGTCATTTTAGGAGACTAATTCTATTTTCACAGATCCTTTAGGCCCTGATATATGCTCGTTTTAATGCATTTGTTAATTCAAAAATCTTAGGAAGTGTGTACTAGATTAAGCTTCCATGTCTTTTTTTTTGGAGAGATGGAGGACTTGGTAATCCCTACTTTAGGGAAATTTATTAAATCAAGAAATATTGTGTGGATGGAGAAATCTTGTTGAATTTGAATGGATTAAAATCCTTTAATGAACATGAATTTATAATATGATCAAATTAATAGTGGAAAAGAAATAGAATACATTTAAGATGCTGCAAATTGTATTTACCCAAAACATTAGAACTGTTGAAAGTTCTGGAAGCTTAACAGATGGGTATTTCAAATGAAGTTGGCCTCAGCTGAAAGACACATAAACTTCTTAAAGTTATTGTGCATGTTATGTAATTACAGAATAAATTAAAACAAATATTTTCTTCAAGAATTTAGATTCATGTCTTCTAAATATACGACTGAAATTTGAAGATATAGAAAATATAGGAAAATATAGATTTTCTTTGGTCGGTAATAAAAGTGGCGTTCTACTTTGTACATACTAAATACACCAAATAAAAAGGAGCTATTGGCTTAAAAATATATATATATTTACTCATACTCTAGCTATCAGAAGAAAGAAACTTTGGTATAAGGGAAACAGAACAAGTCTCCCTATTAGAATTGATCTAAGGGCATAATTTTGTTCTGCCATTACCAGCTATGCATTGTTAGGAACAGTTATACCTTCCTTAGACCTACGAAATTAGCTCTAATTTGTCTCAGCAGTCAAGAGACCAAGAAGTCAGTTTAAATAGGTGGGAGGCAAAAGGGAGATGAGAAGTGTGAGAAGCATTGTATCGCAAGAATCATAACCAATGTCAACAAGAATTCGGTCTGACACTGCCAAGGCAAGGATGGATTATCAATTCTCCCCATGTTCTTGCACAAGACTTGCAGTTACTAGAGACCTCATAATGATTTGTGAACCCTGATCATAAGAGTAAAGAATCTCTACACTACTTTCCACCAAAATTATATAAAATGGGAGTTTCCCAAAAGGGAGATCAAAGAGCTCCCAGGAAGGATGCAGACCAGGGTTGAGTTTTGTAATTGGTAAAATGAGAATTGTAATAATTAGCTAAGATAATTATGGATAATAGTAAAAGCAAATGTACCTAGTGCAGAATATGATGCATAATGTGCTTGAGTCTCTATCAGTTAATGGAAAAATGGAGAGAATGATTAAATCTGAGAGCAAGAAACAGTCACTTTATGCAAGGACCATATGGAAGACAAAAAATTGAATGAATAACTTGTGCTAGAGTTTCATCTCCTCTCTGGTGTGTAGGCTTTACTTTAAATCAAAAGATGATGCAAATCAAGGGGGGTTTGATTATCACAGCATAATATGCTAGATCTGAAGATTTTGTATCAAGCTATTATTCATGAGGCTTTTTTCTTCCAAAGCTGACTTGAGTGCTTCTCTTCATCAAATGGAAAGAGGATGTCAAAAGCACATAAGGTCACCATTACAAAAAGAGTTTCTACTGGCATATGCAAGGTCTTTTTGCTTGGCAATGACAAAATATATAATCCTGTGACAGAGAGAGGAAATCTACTTGTTTGTCCCAAAGCTTATATTTATATGGTCACGGCTTGACTCTGAAGTCATTCTTTGAGCTCATTTGAAATCTCAAGTAGGAATAAATGTCATCTAATGCTGAAATATTATAAAAGCAATTCAATTCAATGTTTATTTATAAATATGACAGGCAGGAAACTTGCATACCTTGTCTAAAGAATTCTTAAAGATGTAGTCATTTCAACCATACTCTATTACCATTTATTTAAATCACCATCATAGGGCTACTATGTAGTAAGATGTTCATATAATGTTCTATAGATTATCTAATTGAACATCTTCAGGTTAAATGCATTGGAAATCTTTATTTAATTCTAATATGAGAATTAGAAGTTGAAGAATATGTTCTTGCCAAAGATCACCCTTTTATGTGGGTATTCAAGTATTCATTGTTTTCATGTATGCCAAAATCTTTTATTAGTAATTTTCTAGCTCATTACCCAAGCTATAGCAGAATTGGAACCCACCGAAACTGTTGAACAATGTCTTGATATCAGGTTAAGTAAGAGTCGTTAGTATTGACAAGTATGGAGCTAACATTTATTTATTTATTTGTTTGTTTGTTTGTTTGTTTTTTAAGATTATATTTATTTATTTGTCAGGCAGAGATCACAAGTAGGTGTGGGGGGGAAGCAGGCTCCCCACTGAGCAGAGAGACCGATGCGTGGCTTGATCCCAGCACTCTGAGATCAAGACCTGAGCTGAAGGCAGAGGCTTTAACCCACTGAGATACCCAGGCGCCCCTGGAGCTAACACTTAATTTAGGAATTTAGTTTATATTTCTGCTCTCTGTGTACTTTTGTGCTTGTAGCTTCAGTAGAGATAGAACCAAATGATAATGATTTGGCACTTAAGTAGGGGTTATGAAGATATGAAGCTGGCAAATAATTTAAGTGCTAATAAGTATCTAGGGACATAATTTAGCTCTCAATAAGTACTTGGGGACATTATCTTAAAATACCCTTAATAAGTTAAATGGAACAGTAAAATGTTTGAATCTGAGCTGTCACTAACTAACGCTGGGTTCAAAACCAGATAAATGTATTTTTATCTATAACATGTAAGTCTAGTTTCATTTTCTAATCACCACAAATGATGAATAGTCAAAGCACAATGAATGAAATAAACAATTTGATTTGTGGTTCGAGATATAGAAAAGAAGTAGATTCTTAAAGCTTCTAATAATCTTCCCAACTGGTACATTCACCTTGGCATTTAGTCTCTGGTGTGACCTTGTAGGGGGCACGGGCAGCCCACTGAAAATGTTCCATTTTGGCATATTGATTATTTTAAATAAAAGTTACTCAAGGGAGCCTCTGTAAAGAAGGGTTCTGTCTTCCTGAAAGATACCCTCCCTTTACACATCCTTATCACCAGAGGTAGGAAATGGAAGGCTGAGAATGTTGTATATATAAAAACCTTTTTTTTTTAAAAGTAATTTACTGCCCAAAACCAAATGCTGTTTAAAATTCCTTACTAATTGAAGCTCTCAAAGTGCAGGTTTTTTTGTCCTGTCAATTTCTTATAGATTTATTGTCTGTCTGAAAAATAGAAAAACTGCCTGCCTTGGTCATTTCTTTAGGTTTCAATTTCATCATTGGGCCTTTATACACACATAATAAAACTTTTCTTCTCCTTTTAATGTTTCATGTAAATTTAATTCTTAGTCCAGGCAGAAGAATTTTGGACTGAGGAAAATTTCTTCCTCCCCTTCAACACAGAAGCTCAGATCTTGCTGGGTTCAAATAAAATTTTGATTTTTGAGTAGGAGAGAGAAGAATAAGGAAGGATAACTCAATTGCAAGAGGGAGCTTAATGCCAATTCTAATAAACATTTCTAAAATAGTATTAAACCTAAAATAGTGTTAGACTTAAAGATGAATCAATCAATATTTAATATAGGTCAACTAATTTGTGTCCAAACTTTGCAAGGTATTTTGTGAGTAGAGTAGAAGAAAAGATAAATACCTTTTTTTTAAAATTATGCTTTTTTTTTTTTTTACATACTTCTCTATGGTCTCCTTTCTACAACACTTAGTTCATTTTTATCTTTATATATTCACTGACTATAATTGCATCCTTAGAATATATATGTTTGCAAGGCTAGATCAAAGAAGTTAGTCAGTTATGTGGCTTATAAAAGACCAAATACCAACTAACTGCTACAGCAGGAGAGAACAAGAAAGGGAATTTTATCATTCTTCTATTGATACCCTAAAACCAGGATATTCCTTTCATAATCCTTTCTTCTTCAAATAGTTGTAGCTGTATAAGGAATCTTTGACAGAAGATCACATTTGTGGTAAACATTTTCAAATTTAAAAATTAATTATTAAAAATAAATTATAGGCTTCTGAAAGTTTTAATATTAATTACATATAATTGTGATTTAATATTAATGATAGAATAGTTGGCAAACTTTTCTCTATTTTGTTAAAGAAGCTATTAGTTTTTCATACTTGTACACATTACTTGGTACTAGTATCCTCTTTATGCTCTGCAAAATATATATGTGTATATTTTTTTCATTCATTCATTTATTAAGTATCTAAAAGAAATTGGCACTTACTAGAATCGAGGCAGTGTAAAATTGTCATGTATTTTGTTTATTTTTCTAGTTCATGTCAGTTTTAAATGATACCCAAATAAGTCAATTTAAGTCTGTATTCTTTTTTTTATTTTTAAAGATTTGTTTGTTTATTTATTTGAGAAATAGAGAGAGCATGAGCAGGAGGGGCAAAGGAAGAGAGAGAGAGAGAGAGAGAGAGAGAATCTCAAGCAGACTCCCTGCTAAGCATGAAGCAGACTTAGGCTCAATCTCACAAGTCTGAGACCAGGGCCCTGAGATCATGACCTGAGCCAAAAGCAAGAGTCAGAAGCTTAACCCAATGCACTACTCAGGTGCCCCTAAGTTGGTATTCTTAAACTAGAGAAAATCATCAGCTTAATCAAATAATCAGTCTATTAGTTAAATGAAACTTTCATTCAGCATTTATTAAATGCTGCATATGCAGGAACCATATATGCATCTACCTGAATGAAATAGTCTGTATTTTGAAGATGAGCAAGACATACAGGAATGTAAAACAAATATGAGTTACTTAAAAAACAATTCATTTTATAACTGAAATATAGCAATTTCAGGGTTCCTATCAGAGGTTAAGTTTTATAGACAAAAGTAAATTCTTCAATTTCTTCTTGAGAAAAAGAAATACAATTAAGTACCTAAACTACTTCTACAGAATAAAAATAGTACAGTCTAAGGAAGTTCTTATCTTGATAACATTTATGGGAAACATCCTCCACCTTCAATTTGCTTAAATTATGCAGATACAGTATGGAAGAAGCCTCGATTTGTTGAAGTCCCTCCTTTGTTTAATATACATCTATCAGTATGCTGGCGCACATGTAGACTTTTGACTTCAGATGTACTGAAACAAAAATGAGTGGTTATAATAAATAATCCTTCCCTGATGTAAAAGGCTGAGCAGTCAAGTGCATTGGCGGTGTGAGATGCATCTAACATGAGAAATGCCAAAATGGCAGGAAAGGAAAACAAACAAGCCCAAGAGCATGAATCAAGATGATAACAGTAAGTAGGGTGGAAAGGTTTCCCCAAGTACTAAATAACAAGTTTCTTAAGCCTCTCCTGAGGCATCTATCTTCTTAGAGAGATATTTTATGTGAACCCAGATTTCCAATGAAACAGTAGCTCCAAGAATCTCCCTTCCCATGCCCCTTTGGCTCCTTATTCCAATTCTTATTAATGACTTAAACAATAGCCAGTCTTTTTTTCTATGGTTGACTCATACTTTTGTGCATCACTTTAATGCATGTATCATTGTATCAAATATACTCTTGTAATTTCATAGATGAAGAAACTGAAACTTATATATATTTAGTAATTTATTCCAAAGCCCAAAGCATCCAAATTGTGGAGATGGAATTTAAACCCAGCTATGAACAGCCTTGGGAATTAACGCTCTAAAATCCCTTGCTATGTTTCCTTCTTTCACAAACAGAAGGTTCTTTTTGCCTCTCGGCTCCAAGTACAGCTCACTAAAACCAGTATAAAAAGGAAGGCTTTCAGAATGCAGCATCAAATTCACTCCTGACAACTCATCTTAATTTTGAACATAGCAAACATTTTGTAAAAGTTATATATAATTTAAAATTAGAAGCTGGAAGCTTGTGTCTCTAACACTAATTAATATTATTTTATTGGAGAAATTTCTTGGTATTCTGAAGCCTGACTTTTCACATCTACAATATAAAAATGATATTCACCTTAAAAGGTAGTATTCAAAAGTAGTATTAAATAAAATAGTTTGAAAAAAAAATCACTGTGCATCTGTAAGTTATTTGATATAAACTATCAAGTAGCCCATAGTCTATGTTTGCTTAGACCTTTCTCCATGTAGAGTGCAAAGGGAAATTGATTTTAATTAGTGTACTCTTAAAAGAGACAAAATTGTTTTCATTTTATGGGCTATTCTATTTCCCAGATCTATAATCATGGACTGTATATCTTCCTTTGTGAAGTGCCTTTAAGTGTTTTGTGCCAATTTTTATTGAGTTGTTGTATTTTGATTGATTTATAGATTACATATATGAAAAACATATTTTATCATATGTAAATGTATCTAAAAATTATTTTAAAATATATCCTTTATGATATATATATATGATTTCTCATACAAGAGTCATCTTTTTACTTTTTTGTCAGATATATATAGCTTAAATATTTTTCTTCATCTGTTACTCTTTTAAATGTGTCCTTTGATAAAAGTTCTTGATGTGTTAACATCAATTACATATTTTTTCTTTTGTTATTTATGCTTTTATGTGTTTAGAAGTCTTTGCCTATCTATAGATGATAAATATATTTTTCTTTTAGAAGCTTTATACTTTTTGATTTTTACATTTAGGTCTATGATTCATCTCATAGATTTTTCTGTGGACAGTATGAGAAAGTGTTCAGGTTTATTTTATTTTTTTTCATATATACAGCTAATTATTCCAGAACCATTTAAAGTGTACTCTTTTCTCTTCTGCCCAGCTGATCCCTCTGCCTATGGCAGGCTCACTCATCTGTTAATGTACCCACTCAACAAATGCCTCTCAGAGGTGACAGATCTCTGTTCCTCTGGGAAGAGATCATTGCTCTCTGCAGTTTAGTTTCCTTAGACAACATTATGTCCATAGCTCTCTGAAATCTTTAAAATAATGAGCACTTTATTTGTGTGTGTGTGTATGGGGGGGGGTTATTAGTTGTTACAGGAGAATTTATGTTTAAATACACATCAAATGATTTTTTTTAATTTTTAACATTTTCCTAGTGTTTTAGAGAACTGTAATGAGAAGATGTGTCAGGGGGTCTATTCCACCATCTCACTGGAAACAAAAGGCCATCTCATGCTCTCTAATATCATGATTCTTTGAGCTCCTGCTCACAACTCCATGTCCTAATGCTCAAAAACTGAGGGCTTCAATAAGTAACTAAACAGCACTTGAAATATCATCTGAACACTGGTGACTTAAAGATCATAAGAGTCTGAATTTCTAGCCATCTGAAAGTCTGTATTTTATTTTGTAGGGGACCCAAAATTATTATATTTATATATTATTAAATTTTTTTTTTTTTAGCTCTAGGAAAAGTAAGCCAAGTAATAGCTTGAACCTATTGATGGTCATGCATAGTTCCAGAATTACCTTCCATCTAATTTTCCAGAAAGGTAAAAACAAAGTATTATTCAGCGAGCTAAATTCTCAGCAGGGAAACAAATTTTTAATCTGGTTGCCATGGTAATTCCATCCTTGTATGCAATTCTCACTCAACTTGGCTTGATGGCATTTGGGCTGAGTAATGAAATGGGAGGAAAGGACTGATGACTTTACGTTGAAAACATCCACAATGAGAAGTACACATATTTCATTCCTTCCTTCTACTCTCCCCTCATTTTTTTTTTTTTGCCTTTTTCCCAAGGTTATTATTCTTACAATGAGACTAAAAATTCTAGTGGATGGAGCCATTTAGGTGCTTTCACATCAATACTAATAGCAGGTCAGGGGAGTATACTGACAGAGTTAAATCCTGGACACTGATCATTTATAGGCCACATCTAGTAGTTTGTCCACATCTTTCTACCTTGAGTTAGTTGTGGTCAATTTTATTGTATGCTGTATTTCACGTCAGAATTAAAGCATTCACCTAATCTACTCCATCCTAAGTATACGCAAATATATGGTCTTGCAAATTTGACGTGAATACTTAAAATGAATACTTTCAGTATTTTCCCAGAGAATCAGCATAACCTATGGAATATATATTAAATTGCTCCCCCAGCAGTGAAATCCTGCCATATGGAGTAGAGAATGTGGCACAGATGGTTATGGTATGTATAAACATGTGAAGAAACTAAATGATCACCCAAACATAGATCAAAGGACATTGTAATACAAATTTTGGTTACTATCTGTGCATGGTCTTTGCCATGGTCTTTCCCTTCTAATACACATTCTTTTTGTGTACATAGAAAAGTAATAATTCCATACATGTCTTATGATGTTGATATAAGGCTTAACAGAAACATGTCTCTGAAAGGTAACAAATTCAACAAATTAGTTTTCTTCTTACTGTAGATACATAGATGACTACAATGTTACGCACCACTGTATTTTTTGCAGTTCCTAACACTCAACTCCCCAAACACTCTGTGTGGAGGAATTCTTTGTGTAATTGAGTAAGTAGGTGAGAGAGGCGGCTTGTGCCAAGGCAACGTCTAACACACACACACACGGAAATGATTTTCCTAAAAACTGCTCTGAATGTGTGCTACTGGTTTCCACCCTCAGCATCACAGACTTCACCAAAATCGTCAGTTTGGATTCATTCCAGTTAGCTATATTTTACTGACTAGAGGGCTTCTTTAATTATAACCATATATGGTAACCAAAAGCTTGACTGATGACAACTAAATCCATACTAAGGAATAAGAACCACCCAAATGTAATTCTAGAATTGATTCTAAATATATTAAACAAATTATAAATATTACATGACTTCTAATATAAAGTTCTCATCTTTTTTCTTTAATGAACTGATACAACTTTACTAGAGCTGTTAAAGGGGGATTTGAGGGTTATGTGTTGGTTTTTTTTTCCCCTAAGATTTTATTTATTTATTTGACAGAGATCACAAATAGGCTGAGAGGCTGGCAGAGAGAGAAAGGAGGAAGCAGGCGCCCTGCTGAGCCAAGAGCCTGATGTGGGGCTCAATCCCAGAACCCTGGGTCATGACCTGAGCCAAAAGCAGAGCCTTTAACCAACTGAGCCACCCAGGCACCCCATGTGTTGCTTTTCTATTTCAGTTTCCATTCTTCTAGCTTCCACTTATTTCTGTTCCAGATAGTTCTTGTACCACTCACTCCACACTGGAATAGATTGTTCTCTTTTATTGAGGTCTTGAGGAAGGGTTTTATTCTTTTATTTATTGTGAATTTCTATGAAGATCTTGGCTCTTCAGTATGCTCTGTAGAATGTCCGCTGATGATTTGCTAAATCTGGGAGAGATTTCTCTCTTCTTCCAGTGCTCTGAGCTGCATGTTCCTTCCATTTCTGTATTATGTTGAGACACAATATATTGTGTTCCTTGTGTCCAGAAAAGTCATCTGCACATTCAGATTTAAGATGAAAAGTTGTCCCTTGTATTTTTTTTTTTTAGCACCAAAGAAGCATCTCTTGATAGCAGTATGTCTTGTATTGATTTTCAATTTAGTAGTTTATGCCCACCATGGTATGAGGTCTATCACCTCCTAGAAGCATGTTGAAGAATGAGCAGACACACTATTCAGATGGTAAATTAAAGAATAAAAAATAAGTGTAGGTGTCTCAATCTCAACATTCTCTTTTTTCTCCCACTCTTAAAGGTGGTTCCTCTACCTTTAACTCTATTTCTCTACAAATTCTTTCTTAGCAACTCTTCGACTTATAAGTAATACACCAAAGTAACCTGATGTTTTTCCATTTCTGTTTCTGATTTCTACTGTTTAACTCAAGTGGAATCCATTGGATGCATCCACAATAATCCCCTGATGAAGTTCCCAATCAAACATATTCCTTACATGTTTCTTCTCCATACATATCATTCTCAGTTCCCTACTTTGGCTACCTTAAGTTAGTTCCCCAGGAACCTAGACTCTAGAACTTCAAGCAACTTTCATTTCTCTCCATGCTATTATTTATTTGGTATGCAGTTCTACTGCAAAAATACTTCTCCTATTTCCTTTCTTCCATTTTGTTGCTCTGCTTTCTTCTATATCCTTGTAACATTGTCTTAGAACCTTTAATTTCTTCCTAACCTCTTGCCTTGCTTCTGGAATGTATTATTTTTATCTCATATAATATGTTTCTATAAAATTTCAATTCCAAGATACTATTATTACATTTTACTCTTTCTGAAAAATATGAAGCAACCTGTCATTATCAATATAGGAGAAAGCAAAAATTTTCTTTAAAGTTCCAGATAGATGGAGCACGTGGGTGGTTCAGTCGGTTAAACATCTGCCTTTGGTTTATGTTATGATCTTGGGGTCCCTGGGATCAAGTCCCATGTTGACCTCCTGTTCAGCCAGGACACTGTTTCTCCCTGTCCCTGTCCCTCCTCCTGCTTGTACTCTCTCTCTGTCAAATGAAGAAGTAAAACCTTTTGAAAGAATTAAAATATGGGCACCTGGGTGGCTCAGTGGGTTAAGCCTCTGCCTTTCAGCTCAGGTCATTGTCCCAGGGTCCTGGGATTGAGCCCTGCATCAGGCTCTGCACTCAGCAGGGGACCTGCTTCACCCTCCCCGCTGCCTGTTCCTCTGCCTACTTGTGATCTCTCTCTCTCTGTCAAATAAATAAATAAATAAAATCTTAAAAAAAAATAAAATAAAAATAGAGTTCCAGATAGTAAATAGTTTAAGTTTTGCAAAATATACCTAGTTTTTGTTACAACTGTCCAAATCTACCATTGCAGTGCAAAGGCAGCTGTAGATAATTTCTAAATTAATAGACATGCATATATTCCAAAGGAATTTTATTCATAAAAACAAGAAAGGAAGATGTGACTTGTGAATAAGTTTGCTGATCTCTGCTATAGCATTTGTTTTCAAATATTTTTCCAACCAAAATATCTTATAGTAACCTTGCATGATCTAGATATTTTTTAAAAAGTTTCTGGTGGTACTTTTATATTTAATGTATATGTAAGTGCGTATTTCATTTCTGTCCAATATATATTTTAAATTATTTACTATAAAGTAAAATTGATGATTGAGGCACATGTGGAATATATAATAATTGGCTTCTCTTATACCTAGGATGTTCAGGGATACGGGTTCTTCATTTTGAGAAGTATTGGCCTGAAGGATTAAAGCCTGACTTTTTATCCTGTCTCTCAATAGCATTCATGCCTTTTCTATAGTCACCCTTTTAAATATCTCCCTTCCCATTTCTAGTTTTCCCATCTGACCTTCACGTATCTTCTTTTCTCAGTCTGGATCATCCCTGTAATACCTTTAAACTTTTTTGTAGGGGGTTTAAAATTTTATTTTTAATTTTCATTTACTTATTCTTAAAGAGGGAGAGAAAGAGAAGGGAGGGGGGAGAGGCAGAGGGAGAGAAAGAATTTTAAGCAGGCCCCCCATCCAGTGTGAAGCCCAATGTGGGGCTTGATTTCCTGACCCTATCATGATCCTGAGCCAAAATCAAGAGTTGGACTCTTAATCAACGGAGCCGCCCAGGCGACCAATACCTTTATACTATCTTTTAAGTGCTTCTTTGTTGTATCTTTCCAAAGCTGTCTCTGAATCACCCAAGAGAGAGATTCATCCACATATGAAATACGATGGGCATTATATATATCTCTCTTTTAATACATTGTGCTCTATAGCATCTCCTTAATTAGACCATACGATCCTAAGGAAGGGCAGGATTTGTAGATAGTTCATTTTTAAGCCATCCCAAGCCCCACCAGTGTTTTGTGCAGAAATAAGACTTCCTAATTATTTATTTTTTAAGTGGAAGTAAATATGGTTTGTTCTGAAATAAACGATGTCTACATTGTGGGTTCCTTTCCCATCAATGACAGGACTATCAAGATGAAAGCCGGTTTATATAGGATCTTTTTTTATTCCTTTTTTTCTCATTTAATCAACAAATATTTATAAATATCCATAGGATGTTAGGTACTGTTCTAGACACGAGTTTAATGGGTATGAATAGACAAATAAGGACTTTGCTTTCAGAGATGACATTGTAGTGACTGGGGTTTGGTAGGAAAGAGAAAATCATACCTGCGCATATAACCTCAGGCAGAAATGTATTTATGATGATGAGCAATAACTGATGCTATATTATGGACAGTGACTGGGTGGATGTCTCCTTCAGACTGAGTGACTATAGAAGTCTTCTCTAAGGCAATGATAGCTGATCTAAGACCTGTAAAATAAGGAGAAATGAGATATTCAAAGTTTTGCAAAAAGAGGATTCTAGGAAAAGAAAACAAGTGAGAATGAGCATACTATATTGGAGGAAATAGAGGACTAGTGTACCTGGAGGGTTATCTGGGAAAGAATATATTTATATGTTCTTTGCCTTTGGAGACATGTCTTGAAAGAAGTTGCTGTGGCCAACGTCAAAGAGGTTACTGCCTATGTTCTCCTCTAGGATTTCGATAGATTCCTCCCTCATGTTGAGGTCTTTTATCCATTTTGAGTTTATCTTTGTGTATGTTGTGAGAAAATGGTCATGTTTCATTCTTTTATACATAACTGTCCAATTTTCCCAGCACCATTTATTGAAGAGACTGTCTTTTTTCCACTGGTTTTTTTTTCCTGCTTTGTCGATTATTTGACTGTAGATTTGAGGGTCCATATTTAGGCTCTTTACCCTGTTCCATTGGTCTATGTGTCTGTTTTTGTGTCAGTACCATGCTGTCTTGGTGATCACAGTTTTGTAGTCAGCTTTGTAGTCAGGAGACATGATGCCCCAACTTTGTTTTTCAACATTTCCTTAGCTAGTTGGGGTCTTTTCTGGTTCCAAACAAATTTTAGGATTATTTGTTCAAGCACTTTGAAAAATACCAGTGGAATTTTGATCTGGATGGCATTGATGAGTATTTTATAGTTTTATGAGTATAGATTCTTTGCCTCTTTGGTTAGGTTTATTCCTAGGTATCTTATGGTTTAGGGTGCAATTATAATTGCAATTGACTCCTTAATTTCTCTTTCTTCTGTCTTGTTGTTGGTATAAAAAAATGCAACTGATTTTTGTGCCTTGATTTTATATCCTGACACTTTACTGAATTCCTGTACAAGTTCTAGCAGATTTTGAGTGGAGTCTTTTGGGTTTTCTACATAAAGTATTATATCATTTGCAAAGAGTGATAGTATGACTTCTTCTATGCTGATTTGGATGCCTTTAATTTCTTTTTGTTGTCTGATTGCTGAGACTAGGACTTCTAGTACTATGTTGAATAGCAGTGGTGATAATGGACATCCCTACCATGTTCCTGACCTTAGCAGAAAAGCTCTCAGTTTTTCTCCATTGAGAATGATATTTGTGGTGGGTTTTTCATAGATGGCTTTGATGATATTGAGGTATGTGCCTTCTATTCCTACACTTTGAAGAGTTTTGATCAGGAAGGGATGCTGTACTTTGTCAAATGCTTTTTCAGCATCTATTGAGAGTATCATATGATTCTTCTTCTTTCTTTTATCAATGTATTGTATCACATTGATTGATTTATGGATGTTGAACCAACCATGCAGCCCTGGAATAAATCCCACTTGGTCATGGTGAGTAATCCTTTTAATGTACTATTGAATCCTATTGGCTAGTATTTTGGTGAGAATTTTCCCATCTGTGTTCATCAAGGATATTGGTCTGTAATTCTCTTTTTTGATGGAATCCTTGTCTGGTTTTGGGATCAAGGTGATGCTGGCCTCATAAAATGAGTTTGGGAGTTTTCCTTCCATTTCTATTTTTTGGAACAGTTTCAGAAGAATAGGAATTAATTCTTCTTTAAATGTTTGGTAGAATTCCCCTAGGGAGTTGTCTAGCCCAGGGCTCTTGTTTGTTGGGAGATTTTTGATGACTGCTTCAATCTCCTTGCTGGTTATGGGTCTGTTCAGGTTTTCTATTTCTTCCTGGTTCAGTTGTGGTAGTTTATATGTCTCTAGGAATGCATCCATTTCTTCCAGATTGTCAAATTTGCTGCCGTATAGTTGCTCATAAGATGTTCTTATAATTGTTTGTATTTCTTTGGTGTTGGTTGTGATCTCTCCTCTTTAGTTCATGATTTTATTTATTTGGGTCCTTTCTCTTTTCTTTTTGATAAGTCAGGGATGTATCAATCTCATTAATTCTTTTAAAAAACCAGCTCCTAGTTTCATTGATTTGTTCTATTGATCAGTATGGCATTGAAAGTATAGATAGCTTTGAGCAGTATAGACTTTTTTTTTAAGATTTTATTTATTTATTTGACAGGTAGAGATCACAAGTAGGCAGAGAGGCAGATAGAGAGAGGGGGGGAAGTAGGCTCCCTGCGGAGCAGAGAGCCCAATGCGGGGCTCAATCCCAGGACCCTGGGACCACAACCTGAGCCAAAGACAAGGGCTTTAACTCACTGAGCCACCCAGGCACCCCTAGTATAGACATTTTAACAATGTTTATTCTTCCAATCCTTGGGCTTGGAATACTTTTCCATCTTTTTGTGTCTTCTTCAATTTCTTTCATGAGTGTTCTGTAGTTCTTCGAATACAGATCCTTTACCTCTTGGTGAGGTTTATTCAAGGTATCTTATGGTTCTTGGTGCTATAGTAAATAGAATCAATTCTCTAATTTCCCTTTCTATATTTTCATTGTTAATGTATAAGAAAGGAACTGATTTCTGTGCTTCGATTTTGTATTCTGCCACATTACTGAATTGCTATATGAATTCTAGTAGTTTGGATATGGTCCATATATACAATGAAATATTATGCAGCCATCAGAAAGGATAAATATCCAACTTTTGTATCAACATGGATGGTACTAGAGGTGATTATGCTGAGTGAAAGAAGTCAAGAAGAGAAAGTCAATTATAATATGGTTTCATTTACTTGTAGAGCATAAGGAATAACATGGAGGACATTCAGAGAAGGAAAGGAGAAGTGAGTTGGAGTGAATCGGAGGGAGAGATGAAGCATGAAAGACTGTGGACTCTGAGAAACAAACTGAGGATTTTGGAAGGGAGGGATAGGGGGATGAGTGAGCCTGGTGGTGAGTACTAAGGAGGGCATGTATTGCATGGAGCACTGAGCGTGGTACATAAACAATGAATCTTGGAACACTGAAAAAGATAAAATTAAATTAAGATGTTTAAAAAGATGAATATATATATTCATAAATATATATATATATATATATATATATATATATATATATATATATACACAAATATATTTTTTCAGGATATATACTTGGGATATATATTCATTCTGAAATGAAAGAGATACCATAAAGGGATTTCAGCATCACAGACGAAATGTTCAAAATAGATACTATAGTAATAAGTATGGGGTAGCAGTCTAGTAAATCATCAAGTTGAGTAAACAGAGAAGAGGAAGCATTTTTTTTTTTTTCCTATGGGGGTATCATCACTAGGAAGAATTGCAGGATAGCTATAGGAATAAGGGTAATACAGACTTGGAATTAGAAAGACACAGTATTTTGCACACCTAGTTATCTAAAGAGATTAACTCTGAATGGGCATCTTAGTATCATTGGGTAGTTCAAAATTAGGTCACTCAGGAAAGCATCTTATATATGGGCAGAGTTCCTTCAAACTCTCAGTAGGAACCAGTCCAGCTCTACTAGGGACTAGAAGACCTGCTAGGATTTTTGTTTTGTTTTGTTTTGTTTTCCCCTCTTTATCATTAATGTTGATGATTCAGGGTGATCCAAAAGCTATCAAAGTTCCCTGTTGGTGTTCAGCACACATCAAATAGTAATGAGAGGATACTTGAAGGTGACATCTTTCTAATCCAGTTCACAGAGACAAGTTTGTTCTTGCAATAGCACACCATGAAACTTTAATAATTTAATAACTTTGTAAAGAAAGTATTTATCTATCTCCAGAGTTCTATCTGTCTCTTTCCCTGACATCTCCTTTGGGACTTGCAGGAAATTTATGCTTATTTTAAAGTCAAAATGTGTTCTAAGATAATTTCATGCAGAGAGTAGTAAGGGTGTTTGTTGTGATTCTCTGAAGAGGAGTGACTTCTAAGAAGGAAGTGAGAGTGTAGGGCTCATGGTAAACTTTCTTCTCCCAGAAATCTGTACATTTCTTGCTGTTTCTGAGGTTAGTGCAAAAGTATGGGGGTAATGATAAACTTTCCTGTTATGAGTAAGTGGGTCAAATGGAAAGAGAATTATTATCAACAACTACTATAGGAAAGCAGATTTCATTATAATCTTACAACCAACTAATCTAGAATTTATGAGATCTGATTATCTTGCTGCTAAAGAGCATGTTTCTCTAACCATCTAAACTAGGAGCTGCTGGAGCAAAATAAATCTGTGCTCTTGTTCATGGAGGAAAGAATATGCATTATCATTTTTGTTTGATTGTTTAAGGAAATTGAGAATCATATAGATAAAAGGCTGTATACTAAAAATTGTGTTATATTAATATAAAACTACAGAACCTCAAATCCACAATTAAGAAGAGATTTCTGTATTTCCTATAAAGGGAAACTAATGTTCTGGCTTTATTCCCTGGGGCTTCCATGTCTAGACATATGGTTCTAAGTATAAAAATAAATACACACATATGTATATAATATATACTGTATATACATTATATGTAACATAGATACAGATGTATAATGATTCAGTGTCTTATAGTAACAACAATAAAAGAAGTGGAGAAAAATTTAGTCCATTAGATTTTTTTCCCTTGATAAACATTTACTAAGTATTTTTAAAGTAGCAGATACCATATTAGATGCCAAAATACCAAGATGTTTAAAAAATAGTTTCTGCCTTAAGGGATCTCATAGTTTACCAAATACAAACTTTTATTACAATTGTAATATAGAATAGTGTGGACTATGGTGGGTATCTGAAGGAATTGTCCTAGAAAGAAAAATAAACTTATTGGCAACTGGATCCCCAATTTTCTTATTTGTTTTTATGGTTTGTGCTCTTTCTGTCCTATGAAATATTTGCCTAATCCAAACTTGTAAGGATTTTCACCTACATTTTATTCTAGAAGTTATATAGTTTTAGCACTTAAAGGTAGGCATATGACCTATTTCATTTTAATAAATGTATATAGTATGAGGTAAAAGTCGAGACTTGATTTTTGCACATCGATATCCAATTATTTCAACATCATTCTCTAAAAAGACCCCATCCCCCCCCCCCACTGAATTCTCTTGTCCCTTTGGCAAAACTCAATTGACCATCCACGTAGATAACTCAGTTTTTTAATATGTCTTATGTAGAGATGTCTAGTCTCTTCCAGGGAGCCACAGGAGTCTCTACTTATCTACCTGTCCATGGCCTGGATGGCATTTTTCTCATTTGGGATATGTGATAAAGCATTTTATACCTGAGACATGCAAAGAGGCTTAATACATGAGCAATGTAGGTTGAGTGTTTATTTGGTCACAGTGGGGAGAAGGTTGGGGGCAGAGCAGGTAATTGTTTGTACTTTAAAAAATAATTGAATCTGTCACTATGATATTTTGGATTTCAAAGGTTAAAAGACCTTAAATTATGTTTGATCACCAAGCAAATTGTCACTTGTTCGTCACCATGGGGTGCTGATAATGCTGGTTGGCCATCTGGCCCTTATTTCAAATGCCAGGAAGCAGTCATTTGGCAGGGCTGAAGCTAGGAGAATTTTAGTTATAGTGAAAGGCAAACTGGACATTCTTTCTCAGTTTGAAGCCATGAATTATACAGTTTAACTTCAGAACTCAGACTGGGAAAATAAGGAAATGTTTTATCTTTTTATGTCAACTTTGACTTCTCAGTAAACATACTTAAACCACTTAGAGTTTACATATTGAAATGCAAATTGAATTGGGGTCTGGTTTGTTTTTTTGTTGTTGGTGGTTTTTTTTGTTGTTGTTGTTTATTTTTTTTGTCTTTTTTCCCCCCTAAATTTTTTAAGTTAGCTCTTCAAAGTTGTATATGCATGGTATAAATTTCTCATTTGAATGCAAATGAAAATATGCTCTATTATATCTAAAGGCATTACCTTCGTATCAAAGAGCTATTACGAAATTATTTTTAAAACATTCTAACAGAAGAGTTCTGCAGTTCTGGGACAAATTAATTGTTATTTGGTCCAAAAATATTACTCAAGTCCCACTGATTCTTTTGAAAATTTGGATATTCTAACTTTGTACTTTGGACACCATAGAAGCTTAGGATTGTAGAGGCCAAGATCAGCAGCTCTGAAAACGAAATGGAATGCATATCCTTGGCTGTCCAAAAAGTCAAAACCATCTTCAAAATAAAAAATAGGATTGTCTCTATTTTTCTATCGAAAATTCTCTAGTGCTTTTTAAGGAAAGCTGAGATCCTTGGATATTTCCCTTAGATACTTCCCCACAAAAATTCTGGGTATTCCCCACTCTCGGTGAAATAAAATCTGAACTTCTAAGTTTGTCATTCAGATTTCTCTGTGATCTGGTTCCACCATCCCCTGCAACCATTTTACTTTCCAAGTCCAGACTTTACAAATCCCCCTTACTAAAAACCTTACAGGGTGCTATGATCTTATTTTAGGCCACCCATTTTCCTAATTCAATATTATCATATGTCTAGTAATACTTTTTGTGTGTTGGATCTATGTGGCTAAATCTTAAAAGACCAAAATCTAACAAAACTAATCTGAAATGGAAACTGACCCAAGAATGATTAGTTCTTTAATTTCAACAACAATTGATCTTAGGAGTCCACTTTTCTTATAGCATTTATTTAATTCACTCTTGATATATCTACTTGGATATACCTATACTTTTTCATCCATATTTTGAGAGCATGATCCATAGCTCAACTAGCTGTGGATTAAAACCTACCTCAGAATCTTGGTTATAGTAGGTACCTACTGCAAGATGATAGAACAATGAAAAAAAATAATATAATCATTTTCCAACTTGAAAAATTCCATGCATGGAATGTTCTAGATACTTCAAACCTAACTCATAAATCTTTCTAATTCTAGCTGTCAGTCAGTCATTTCTGAAACTGACAGCCTCCCATTTTAATAACTCAATATTAAGTTCCTCTAAATGAAGTGTATGCATTAATCAGCATCCGATATGAATAACATCTGGCATGACTTCATGAGTGATTCAATTTCACTGTTCAGGTTCAACACTCCAGAGCCTTACTACAATAAAAATTACTCTTGTAAAACACTTCACTAGGTCATGGTTGGTAACATTGCATTTTCAATCAAGCTCACTCTGTCCAAATGCTCCTCTCCCTGAACTATGTTAACCTAAACATATGTTATCCTCCTTTCCAAAGCACCAAGGTTAGAGTCAAATACAACTTCATAGATATATTTCAAGTGACATTTCTGTGTTGCTATCTGAAAAAAAAGAGATATCTCATAGGAATCCTTTTTTTTTCCCCCTTTGCTGCTTTTATACATACAGACCATCAGTAATTACTCATCCAATAGCAGAGAGGATTAAAAACATGATAAGTGCCAATTACTGTCAAGATTATCCATGTGAGCTAGGTTTCAATAATTGAAATGCAGAATTTAATTTTAACTGTTTACATCATTATTTGTAGCATATATATTGTAGTCTAAGAGGTTTTTATACAAGTATTTTTGGAATCAGTTATCATCAGATAATTGAATATGGAACATCCTGAAAAAGTAAATTAGAATAGTGGTGGTAATTTTAAATATGTTGTTATTTAGAATATTTGAAGAGAAGTTCTTTACTATAGAAAATGTATTGTAAACTAAGAACACATGAAAATTTTAGTATTCAAGAATATTCGTAAGTGATAGATAATACATTGTTCATAGAATACTTCTGGTTTGGAGTATAAAAAAAATAACTCCCTTCTTTGGAGATGAGAAAATCTTCTTTTTGCCTGATCCTTGGTAATTCTTTTTTAGATAAATAATCATAGGTATTTACAACTTCCAACATTTTAATTCAATCAAAAATATCCTTGATGAGAGGAGGACTAGGGACGAGACCATATTATTAGTGAAGTACTAAGTGAATAAGATGATTTTTGTAATAAACAGTACTGCAAGGAAAATAATAATTATTTTCCTAACTAAAGGCAAAGTGGTCTATATCTTGCAAACATAGATCCTGAGTGGGAAGAAATACATGTGCTTTACCCTATAGACTGAGAATATATTGTGAGATCATCATGGGATATTGTATGCATTTAACATGAAATTATGAGACATCTGCACAGAAAAAAAACCAAACCCTACAAATGTAAATAAACAAATATATGCATATATACTTATGTATATATAGTCTAAAACAACCAGTTTGTCTAAATTATTATTTTTATAATGACTTGGTATTTTTCAAACAAAACAACTGATAATCGATTATTACCATTGACTAACATGCAGTTGTTATGGCACACTATAAAAACATTTTTTTTTATTTTCCTCACCAAAACTCTGTGACTTGGATTTTATGATTACTCCATTTTGCAAATGGGAGAAAAAAAAAAAAAACAACAACAGAGCACTCTGACATGAGTTTAGGTTAACCAAAATCATAAGCTATTAATTGGTGGTCCCAGAATTTAATCCCAAATGTTCAAATTTCTTTGGCAGTATAAAAATTATCCAAAGAATGGGGAGGAAGAGGAGAGAACATACATACATATATGTTTTTCTAAGTACAAAAATAAGAAATCTTCATTCTGCTTTTCCCTTTTTTTCTGCTCTTGTCTTTGAATCTATACTGTAAAATAAAAGATAAAAACAAAAAGTCCCCAGAACTCTAAATCAGCACCAGGTACTAACTAATTTAGTTTATTAGAATAAGCCATAAAAATGCACGCACCTGCTTTTCACACCCAGATGGTCCTTGGTGTGACTGGAGAAAGCCTTAAACCACACAAATACCCCTTGCTCTCAGTAGCCAGCATATTCTGGAGTTTAAATACATCTCTAGGGAACTGGGAAATTTTTAGACTTCTGTTGGGTTACAGTTGGGGATATGGTTCTTACCAGCAAATTTAGCATTTTTATAGTCTTATTTGGAGCACAACTTAATTCAAATATATTTGTTGCTCTCAGAAAACATATAATCAATATCAAAGTCATAAGAAAATTATAATCATTTAGCCACAATATGTTTTTGCCTTTAAAGCTATCTTGCTAAGGATCATTGACTAATGAGGATGGTCTTTATCCTCTCTTCTCCTGCTCTCTACCTAGCACACAGATTATGACTAATAGGCACAAAAGTAACTTGGGAAAATAATTAAAATCCAGAGTAAATTAGGGTTTTACATAAGTTCTACTTAGTATATTTCAAAAGTCACAAGAACTAATATTGTCTAAAATATACTTACTAGTCTCCATGTACTAAAGGAGAAAAAAATAAATAAAATTCCCTCAGAAAATTCACTTAATATATTTTATCTTCCAAGCACTAATTTATCTTGTGAATTTTATTTCCAGGGAAGCCTCTGGAAGTCAGATATTCATACCTGGTTTCTGCTGATGTTAGTATTCTTGCCATTCTTAGATTTGCAGCTATTTAACTCTCATCTCTGACTCTGTGGCCACGTGATATTTCACTCTATTCTGTCTAGAAAAAAGCTTTTCTTGCACTAAGGGCTCCTCCTTCTCCAGCAGGACCTGACCTGCGACAACTTTATTTCTAAATGAGATTGTCTTCTGAGGTAGTGAGAATTAGTATTGCAACATATCTTTTTAGAAGACGCAATTCAATCCATACTAAAGACAAATAAGATGAATGGAATCATACAGAACAGATTAATCCCGAATCCTTTTTTGGCAGAAATTTTGGTTGTCCTTCCAACCTCCATTCCGCCTGTACACAATTCAGCCATAATTGTTGGGGTGGCCTAAACCACAATTGCTATCTGCAAGCAGGCCTCTTAGGTCAATACAGATGACATAAACTCTATTAGTCTTAATATGTAAACTCAAATCACAGTGTACTTGAACATTATTAGTGGCATCTGCATTATTATGGGAGATGCCATATGTTGAAGCTTCATGTCTTATTTTATACAACTGAGTTACAAAATATATTACCCAGAGTCTAGGCTCCTACAAGTGTTTCTGTTTTAGAACAGATTCTTCTCTCTCACATACATGTTCTTTATTTCTAGAATATTCAAAAAGAATTGAACTTCATTCATCTAAACTGAAGACCCAGAGAACTTTAAATCATCTTTGGTATACTTTCCCTGGACATTTGTTTTATTAGTCAGAAGCTACTATATGGATAATACTTTTCTCAAATAAAATTATCGACTTAAAAATACATATAGTTGTATTTTTGCGTTCCTTTTCTTTTGTGATAAAAGACCGTAGAAATAGAGTTTTTATTTACTTTCTCATTCTTTGTCTCATAGGATTCATGTATCTCAACTGCAAAGATACAGAGGATTCCAAAATTTACCTGCTATGTTTAGGGCTAATCTCAAGGCTACAATGTGTCAAAAGACCCTTTTAGGAAAGCAAAAATGCTATCCCTACCCATCCCCGCCCCTCCTTCCTACCCTTCCCCATTCTGAGCAGTTCTCCTTATTTGGTGTAAAATCTTGGTTGTTATGGTGATTGTAGTGGGCTGAATCTGAAGTGGATTAGAAAAGACATTGCACAGATGAATAGAAGTCTTAGCCTATGCAACATTCAGTACAAAGTATAAATATTTGAACTGGGTCTAGAGAGACTATGATTGCGTTCATCATGATGGGAAGTTAGATTATGCCAGGATAACAAATCCTCCAGACTCTCCATGCCTTAAAGTAACAACATTATATATATATTTTTACAAACAATTTTGAGCTCTGCTTATTGTAGCTTCTTGAAGACAGAGATACATGAAATCTCCAACTCATGGCACAGTCATCTCAACAGAAAGATTCAGCATTTATGATGAAAGGGGAAAGGACATGGAGAAACACAGGATGGATTTTAAATCCTTCCCCCTAGAAGTGATACCAATCACAACTTCTCAAATTTCACTGGCCAAAGTAAATTACATAATCAGGAAAGTATAATCCTCCTACAGAGAACACTGTATATCTACTAACATTGTTATGAAGATCAGCTTTACATACTTTGAAGTTGACCTAGCTCAAGTACATAATTTGTCTTCTATTTATATATCTTATCTTTTAAATAAGTAACAACTTTCTTACTATGTGCTGATGATAGATGAAAATGCAATTTATATTTATTGACCTTTTATTCAAACTCCTAACTAAAAATATTTTATGAATTCAAATTTGCATATATCATTTTGGGCTTTCTATATAGATGATAATGTCACCGTTAAAAATAACAGTCGTGTTTTCTTTTCCAAGCATTATAAATTATTCTTTTCTCTTATATCGTGCATGGCTGAGATTTTCAATGATACGTTGAATAGAGAAAGCAGTAATATCACTTTTCTGGTCCTAATTTTAAAAAGAATGATTTTTGTATTTCAAATCCAGTGTCACCTTAGCTGTGGTGTTCTAGTAGACCTTTATGAGATTAAGGAAATTTCTAGCTTTTATTACATATATCTTATGTATCTGTTTTTCTTATAATATGGCATTAAGAGGACTATCTCAATTTTTAAATTCTGTTTATTACATATGAAAAACACTACCACAATAGTGTAAATTTAAATGTAATGTTCCTGAGATTTGACTCCTGTCTATTCTTCTCCCAGAATCTGTTCTCAATGGTTATCCTCAATAAAGTGTGGGGGATTATTAGGGAAGTTGCAACATCACCCTGTACTTAGGAGGAGAAGCTGAGTGCCCTCCTATTTCTCAGTATTTTCATTGGGCAACAAATCCCAGTCTAATTTACCAGGAATTCATTGGAATCTTTGCTTCTGTCTTTGAAGTCTCAATCATAGTAGCCAGAAACATCCCCTTTTCTATCTAAGCCTTAAACTGTTCCTTAGTAGTATGAAACCCACCATAGTCCAGATTTTATTTAGATGACACCATAAGGCTTCTGAAATTCTTATTGTTTTATTAAATCTAAGGGAACATAAATCTCCATTTTTTCACAATAGAATTGTTTGGACCTGACATGATGTTATGACAGGACTTACCTTAATTTGCTTTCATCCATCATTTTAAAGCCTGCCTTTGTGTCCCCTTTGGTACTAGGTTCATCTCAAGTATAATAACATTCTTCTCTTATTCCTAATTTTCAAAGGAGCCCTTCTAATATTGCATGAATAATTACTATGCTTGATGAGATAATCATAACTCTAGCTATATTGTATAATCCAAATTTAGAGATTGATTCATATAGGTTTCTTGGCTTATTTATATTTATTGCCATTACTTGTATGTTTTATAAATTTGATTTCTTTCTACTAAGCTACTTTGTGCTAATTTTTTTTTAACTTACATTCCTTTGGGTTAATTAATGGAGTTAGATGTGCATTTCTTCTAACCTTTGTGTCTTTAAACAGCAAATGTGAATTTGCTCATATTTCCGTGGGTTGGGAATGTGGGCTAGACTCTACTCCATGTGGAATGAGCTAGGCTCACCCAAACAAATTGTCTTTGTGCACCAAAGCAAGTTGAAACTGTAATATGATAGTGAGAGGACCGATTCCTGAACCAGAGTATTTCTTTCAACCTTATGCAGTAATTATAAAAACTAAAAGAAAATTTGGTTACAAAAAGACAGAGATGGGTTTGTTTTCAAATTCAGGCAGCTCTCATTTACCCTGCTTTGCTAACTCAAAAGCTCCTAATAACATTCTACAATTCACTTCTTGCCAATTCAGGTGACATCATGCATCATTCAGGAACTTCCACCAGTTTTTGAACAGATGAGGCTAAAAACACTTAGAAAGTCAAAGTCTGCACACTCAGATTTGCCTGAAAGATCCACTTTAAGATCTAGTCTCCCAGAACACAGCACATTGAAAGTGGGCACTGCCTGTATGTGAATTAGAAAACAAATATGTGAAGATGGACATGATCTTAAAATAAAACATGGTGGTAAAAGCATCACTAAGGCAACAGCAGTAAGGGCAGAACTGTTCTGTACAATCTATAGATGGCCGTTTCAAAGAAATACTCCAATTGCTTTGCAAGTGATTTGGCTAAGGTGCATTTAGAAAGAACAAGCTGAAAACCTATCATACTAACTATTTCTGGCATAGTCCAGGATGCTGTTTTGGATTACATCAATTAAAAGTTGACAACTATCTCCATCACTTATATATGTCACTCTAAAAGGACTTGTTACATGTAGCAGTTTATGGAAATTCCTTGTGTGCATATTGTTTTTTACAACTGGATTTTACTGTCTATGGAGGCACATTTTATTAAACCCTGATATTTTAGTAGGTAATGGTATCTGTTGGCAGAAGTTTCACTGTAGTGAAAACCAAGATTAAATTTTGGATCTAATGTGGTCACTACTAAATAGTGTGAATATGGATGGTCATCGGATTTTTTTCCCTGGGTCTTAGATTCTAATATAACAATGTGAAAGTTGGTATAAATCATTTTCAATGATCTTCAGTAAATATTCAACAATATTTGTTATGAAAAAAGCCATGGTGACTTAATTTGAATAATTAAATTATATGTGACTAGTTCTCTATTGGAATCTATTATATGCAACAAATTAATTTTTAATTAACAATAATCAGGGTATATATTTTGTAACGGTGAAATAATAGGAGTTACAGATTCATAAACGATGCCTAAGAGTCACACTGACTGGATTTAAATCTTGGCTCTGCCACTTCCTAGCATGGGCAATTTATTAAATATCATTCTGCCACAGCTTTCTCATCTGTAAAAGGATAAAATAATAATACTTACTTGTAGTCTTACGAAAATCAAATAAGAGGGTATCAATAAAGTAGTCAAACGTGCCTGACATTGAAATGGATCATTATATAGTGTTTTTTTTTTTTTTGTTATTACTTATTATTTTGAGAAGAACTTGGGATATTTTCTAGAGCAGGTTTTATTTATCAGAACACGCTGAAGAACTACTAGCCCACGTTGTCACGAGCTGAACACAAAGCAATCAATGCTTGTTCGGTCGTTGGAAGGATTCATGAAGACGTTGCCTGTTTGCCAACAGTTAAACTGTAGAAGATGATTGCATTGTGGTAAAATTGGACTGAACATCTTCTAAATTTTCTTATAATTACAAAAATCTAAGAGGTTTTTAAGACAACATAAAAGGCAAACACGGATTCCAAATAGAAGCAATTCTGCAGTGGAAGGTATGAAATGGGAGCAGCCCTACCTTCTCCTGGATGTGTCTTTGGACATTTCTTTTTTTTTTTTTTTTTTTTTTAATTTTTATTTTTTATAAACATATATTTTTATCCCCAGGGGTACAGGTCTGTGAATCACCAGGTTTACACACTTCACAGCACTCACCAAAGCACATACCCTCCCCAATGTCCATAATCCCACCCTCTTCTCCCAAACCCCCTCCCCCCAGCAACCCTCACCTTAAGCTGATAACATCACATCTTTTGATTGCCCCCTTGCTGAGTCCCAATTCACCATGCCTTGGCGGTGACTCTGGCATAGGTTCATTACATGTGTCGTTTTCTCTCCTACTATTTATGTGTGATGTGATATTATGCCTTCCATATTATATGCTTGCTTTTTGCATAAAGGAATGATCTTTATCCTAATGTCTTTAAGTTCATAAATATCTACTATCAGTTTGAAGTCTGTATTTTTTTAGAGAATTTATTTATTTATTTGACAGATAGAGATCACAAGTAGGCAGAGAGGCAGGCAGAAAGGAGAGAGAGAGAGGAGGAAGCAGGCTCCCTGCTGAGCAGAGAGCCTGATGTGGGGCTAGATCCCACCTGGGATCACTACCTGAGCTGAAGGCAGAGGCTTTAACCCACTGAGCCACCCAGGCGCCCCCTGAAGTCTGTATTTTTTATCTTTTGCCTAGTATTTGGTGATTCAGACCATGATGAACTAGCTGAGGAGAAAGTATCCAATACAGGGTTATATGGCCATAATTAACAGAGATTATTTCAGGTGTTGGGTGTCCTTTTATTTTGTGGGTTTTTTAAACTTTAAAATATATTATCTTTTAATGGGATTACCCACAGAGAGGTTACAGTTGATAGTCACTAATAAGATATACAAAAAACAAAAACAAAAACAAAAACTACTTTAAGGAAGCTAGTAAAACTAAGCTTCTATTTTCATTCAGTAAAAGCAAACTAATCCTGCAAATTCAAATACATTATACCATTCCTGAGTTTAAAAGTTTCATTCTTGAGTTGAACTAAGTTAATTCAATGTTCTCCTTTCCTTCTTCTCTTATTTTACTCTACTGCGGCAGGGAAAGGTGAGGCTTGTGTTGTCTTGGTATGGGGGAGGCCACATGCTACATTGCCTGCTGTCCTTCATCCATCCTGACCTCTGCTGAGGTGTAAGGCAGATGACTTTTATCACTGTGCAATGTGGTCCTCTACATGATGTCCATGGTCTAAACACCCTCCGCTTTTCCTATGCATATATTCTTTATAACAAAATATAAACTTCATTCACACTAGCCCTAAGGCTGGGGTAGGGTAGGGAGTAGAGATCATGAGGGCATAGGACTCAATTTTCAGGAACCCAGATAGCTTCTAATACAATCACGTCTGTATTCTACAGGTAGAACTTTAAGTTCCTTTGAGTTGGAAATAGCTCTGGAATTTTAGCTTTGTTTTCTCATTTTTCCTTTAAAAAAACAAACAAACAAACAAGATCTTATTTATTTATTTGCCAAAGAGAGAACAAGCATAAATGGGGGGCTGGGGCAAAGGGAGAGGGAGATGCAGACTCCCTGCTGAGCAAGGAGCCCGATGCTTGGGGGCCTTGATCCCAGGACCCTGGTTTATGACCTGAACAGGAAGCAGAGGTTTAGCTGACTGAGCCACAAGTCACTTCATCATTTTCCTTTTCTTTCATTACCACATTTCATTTTGCATTCCTTTAGGCTTTGGCACTTGATCTTTCTAAGCCAACCCATTTGGAATTCAGAAGAAAACACACACACATACACACAGACACACACACACACACAATTTATCTTTCAAGTTCCTAACTCTTAGAACTTCATTTTTTAAGTGTGATTTTTAAGATGCTTTTTTCTTCCTATAGATTTTATAAAGTCTACTTTAAGAGCTCCAAAGGCCAAAATTGGGCACTGTTATTTCTCTCTGAAATAAGGACAGGATGAAAATACTTGCTGCATATGATTAATGATGAGAGATATTAGAGTTAAAAAGGATTGTCAAACTAGGAAATCTGATCTAAGACTTTCCTTTATTGTATCTGTAATATGCAAAATATTAGGCAAAGGATAAATTTAGAAATACAATATGAATTAAACCAAGGAAAGTCAGATTTTGATGAAACTTCTAAGCATGTGGTTGAAGAAAAAAGATATTTAAGTAACTTTCAGTCAGAAGGGATGTGTTGAGGTTAAGAGAGAAGACTGAGGTACATGATAGACAGATGAAATGGAGTTAGTTGGATATCAGCAAATCATGTTTCATTGTTCTGTTAGTCTTGGCTGTATGTCAAAGAAATGTAGGGTCCCTTGTGTGACTCAGTTGGTTAAGCATCTCCCTTTAGCGCGGGTCATGAGCTCAGGGTTCTGGGATCAAACCACATGTTAGGCTCCCTGGTCAGTGAGGAATCTGATTCTCCCTCTCCCTCTGCCTTTTACTGCCATTCATCCTCTCTCTCTCCATAAATAAATAAATAAAATAAATAAATAAATAAAATTTAAAAATGACAATTATTATTATTTTTATGAATTAGAAACACTTTTTTCCTGCTTTCATTTTAATTCAATGAGCCAATAATTAAATTTTAAAAACAATCCATTTATCCTATTTTTTAAAGATTTTATTTATTTATTTGACAGAAAGAGATCACAAGTGGACAGAGCAGCAGGTAGGGAGAGGCGAAGGCAGGCTGTCTACTGAGCAGAGAGCCCAATGTAGGGCTCGATCCCAGGACCCTGAGATCACGAGATCATGACCTGAGCTGAAGGCAGAGGCTTAACCCCCTGAGCCACCCAGGCGTCCCCGTTTATCCTATTTTTATCCCACCTTTCCTACTTTAATTTGTAATATTAATTCAAAGATCACATCAATAGAACCAGCATCATCGCTTGATGTAGCATCACAGAGTGTCTCCAAGAAGTCTTTGGCTCAAGTCATTGTTCTCCTCCTCCCTTTCCTCCTTCTTTTCTGTATAAAGTTGTCATCAGATTACAATACTATCCATGGGACTGTTAGTCATTCTAAGAAACTATAAATATCCTGGTATTTTTCTTTTTTTATAAGGAAAATACTGGATCAAGATGACCACAGGAAGATTGAGCTTTTTCACTCTATCAGAACTAAAACTCAATATTATGTGTTATGTTAATAACTAGGAAAATAAGAGGGCCTCTAACTGCCTAGATTTAGGATCTCTTTACCTTGTTCCTACGGATAAGGTGCCAAAGCCAAACAACCCCTTCTTCTTCTTTTTTTTTTTTTTTTATTCCATGTTTTAGGTATTTATTTATTTATTTATTTATTTATTTATTTATTTTAATTTAATTTTTTTTTCAGTGTTCCAAGATTCACTGTTCATGCACCACACCCAGCGCCCCCTATACCACATGCCCTCCTTAATACCCACCACCAGGCTCAAACAACCCTTCTTATCAAATGGATTGTTATCTATGCAGTCAGGTGCTGTGTGTTTAAACAAATCCATCTCCCTAGGGCAGGAATTTCTCTCTAACCAACAAAAAGCATAGATAATTTTAAAATAATTACTTTGTTCATTTACTCAAAACCTATTCATTTTAGTGACTTCAGCAGGTTAGACACTAAGCCAAGTACTTTGCTTGTGTCTGTATTTACTGCTCCTCACGGCCCCCCATACTGGGATCATTATCTCTGTTTCATGAGTAACAAAACTGGGATTTAGAGGGGTTAAGTGATTTGCTCCAACTTACAGGAAAAGTAAGACTAAACCTAGGATCTATGCTAAATTCCGGGCTCTTTTCATTACCCACGTTACTTCTATTCAAGAGAAATTTACTTAGTGAATAAGTGCAAGGCAGTAACATATACTAAGTTTTCCTTGAAATCATTAGGGAAAAAAATCCTTCTTAAAATGGACAAGCAGCTCTTTCTTATCCTCTTACTTCATTTTTCACTCTTACTGCTATGTTAAAAATACAAAAACACATTCATGTTAATGATGAAAGTAGAATGAAGGTGTTAATTATATTTAAAGCATGTGTTACCTGTTAGCTCGGGTCTTTTGTGCTAGAAGCAGGGATGTAAAAACAGATTTGAGTCACTGGGACATCTTTGGCCTTGGGCTGTCTTCTCTTTCCCCAGACTTCTTGAGCAGCTCTACAATACCCTTGTCCATTTTGTCTCCATGTATGTTCCTTCAAACCTGACTGGTAATGTTGAGTGAAAGTTCCAGAGGATGGATCCTAAAGAGATGCAGGAACCTGAGTTTTAGATATTAACTGGGTTAAAAGTATGATTTCTCTCTCTTCCCTAATTCTTCTATTTTTCGTAGAAATACAATGAGCTTAGAAATAAAAAATGCCACATGAAACTATTTACCTCTATCTCCAAGAATTATACTCCTTTCCTCACAAAGAATGAACAAAATGGAGACATGCTCTGAGAAAATATGTTTACATACACTTCTAACTAGGGATATTCTTAACACATATATTCCACTTCCTAATTTCAATTTCTCTCATGATTCATTATCACAGTTATAAAGTATTAAGAGTCTAATATGTGGCAGACGCTGGTTGCTATACATATATCACCACATTTCTGCACTGAATTGCATCCTCACATTAATTATTTCCATATGTCAATGAAGAAATAAATGCATAGATAATGTAAGAATGTGCTTAGATCACGTAACTCATTAAGAAAGAGCCTGGAGTCAAACCCAGGGCTGACTCCACAGCTTATCCTTGACTGATTAATTGCAGTTAGACTGAGTGATTAGGAAACACTGTAGCCTGCTTTGAAGGGAAAAGCTACTAATAAATATACATTTTTACTGGTATGTCTGCTGCCTACTTGATTCCTAAAAATAAACTGTTGATTGTTCATAGCTTTAGAGAAAATCACTTTTCCATAAAGTGCCCCTTATAGAGTGTCAATGAATGTGATAACGTCCATAATTTATCTCAGGGGAGTACGTAATTAGAAAATTAACCTTTTACTTTTCTCCTGTTAATTAGTTATAGAAAATGATGGAAGAATAATACATTAGCAACCATCTACACTGTATTATTATGCTTTTAATTTCTAAGTTACTTGATAAGGACAAGAAGCTAAGAGACAAGAACCTCAATGTGTTAAGTAGAAATGGCATTTTGCACATACAGGGGACCTACTTCCTGTGTCTTTTATTTGCTTTTTAAAAATTCTTTAAAAAAACTTTCTATGTTGTGGTAGTGTTTTACTCAAATGACAAAGAAAATTCAAGATTTTATTTTCATCTCTAAACTCATCCTTACTTTTCAGAAAGCATGGTGTTTTTATAGGGTATATACATTCTTGTGCTTCCATGAAAAGATCAAGAACATATAAATTAAGTGACATGACTTGAGAAATTGAGAAAAGCCAGTAGCTCCACTCTTAGCCCCTATCCTCCCCCACTGATGGCTGACTTGCTTGCTCAATTCCCAGAAGAGCTTAATTCTCTGAACTACAACAAAGCAGAGTCAATCTCATCATTATTGAAAGATTTGATCTATTTTAACTTGAAATCTCACAGATGCTGATGGGCAATGTTGGTTTTGTGTCTCAAAATTATTGGGTGACAGCTTTGATTTTAGGTGCATCATTTGTGATGTTTTATTCCTTAGAGACATGTGTGAGAAGGCAAAAACAAAAAACAAAAAAATTTTAGATATATTTAAACTGTGTGCTACAGAGTGAGGGGCATGGCATTGAACTTGAAATCAGGAGACAAAATGCTTTACTGACTGTCTAGTTTTGAGTATATCACTTAAGTCTCAGAGTCCTAGTTATTCCATTTGCAAAATGGGGAATTTCTGAAGAGGCAAACACCAAAAAAAAAAAAAAAAAAAAAAAAAAAAAAGTATGCCTAACATTGCAATTTTAATTTTAAGAGTATGAAAGAGTGAAATATTGTTATTCCTACCAACTGCTATCTTTGAGTGGCTAAATTTTTATTTTATTTATTTTAATTTTTTTTAAGATTTTATTTATTTATTTGACAGACAGAGATCACAGAGAGAGAGGAGGAAGCAGGCTTCCCACTGAGCAGAGAGCCAATGTGGGGCTCGATCCCAGAACCCTGGGATCATGACCTGAGCCAAAGGCAGAGGCTTTAACCCACTGAACCACCAAGGTACCCCATAAATTTTTATTTTTAATAATAAAAGTGATATAAATGCAGAATTCTACATCTTCTTATTCTGAAATTCTCTGTAAAATAATTTCTGAGATTCTAAAAATGTTCCATAGTACAGCACCTCCCCCCATTCCCCTTATCATGGTTTCAGTTTCCATGGTTTTAGTTGCTCACAGTCTTTATGAGAGAGATGCAGAGGAAGGTTTGACATAGAGAGACAAGAAGGCAGTGTGATTACTTAGGCAGAGATTGAAGTGATGCAGCCACGAGCCAAGGAAAGATGGCAGCAACCAGAAACAAGAGGCAAGCAACAGATTCTCCCCTAAAGGATTCAGAGAGCACACATCCCTGCTTAACACCCTGATCTCTGGCTGCTTAGTTGAAACTGACTTTGCATTTGAGGGTAAAGGCGAGTAAGAGAATGAACATGTGTTATTTTAAGCCACCAAGTTTGTCATAATTTGTTAAGCAGCCATAGGAAACTAACACACTGTCCTTTCCATCACCTTAAAGAATATTCTAGATAAAATGTTGAGTGACTGTGGCAATTTCTTCCAAAACCCCTAGCTTACTAATTCAAACCTTTATTTCACTGTCCCCTTCTAGCTCTTGAGAAGTCCTATTTGCAAAATTCAATATTACCTTCTCAATGAGAAATCATGGGATGCATTGTCTTCTCATAAATTCTCCTTACATCCTGGGCCATTTATGATACAAAAGAAAACTTTTAGTTGGTGAAATTGTTAGAGTTAAATGAATTGTAAAATATGAAGTAGAGTATCCCAAGTGGAATGATTCAAATTTCTCTTTAATGGTATGAGAATAGATCTGATTTTTTCTTAGTTTAGATTCTTTCATTTTCCCTTCTGCAATGAATTGTTGTACATGATGTGTCTTAGTGGATTCTCTTAAGAAATTTTGCATAGGAAAATAAAGGATTACATCTCTTAGGATTTCTCTTTCCTCTTCATTCAGGCATGTTGTTTGTTTGTTCGTTTGTTTAAGTCCCCATTGGTGACTTACTGCCCCTGTTTTTACTGGGAAACAAAAGAACTTCACACTAAAGGATCTTAATACTATAAGAAAAACAATGAAGGAGACTTCTTACAAGACTTAAGATCATGCATTTTTTTAATGTGTTTAAAAAGAAGCAGGTTAAGAGAAAATAATTTTGTTGGAATTTCTAAAATTTGTCCTTTCTCTTGATTGAAAGATTTTTCCTTCCTATATAGGTTAATATACTGCTGTCTTTGCTCTCCCCCCACTCTTATAATTAACTGAACATGGACAATTCAAGAGTTGTTTCTTCAGTTAATTTGGATAAACAATAGCAAAAGAGACTGTTTTTAATAAATAAATATTGAATTAACAAGCTATTTCTCATAGATCATTAGCGATTGAGAGTATCTATGGGTGTAACTAAGTTATTGAGATATCCCTTAATCTCTATTTATATCCAAAGAGAATATATTTATCTTTTTGACCCATATCATGTTCTAAATTTACTAAGATTTTTATATCTAAATAGCCTTAATTTTTCACTAACAAAAGCATCATTAACAGTTTTTTTTTTTAATAATTTATTTACTTGGGGGAGAACAGAGGGAGTGACAGAAGAGGGAGAGAAAGAATCTCCAAGCACACTCCCTGCTGAGTGGAGAACCCTTCAGAGCTCTATTCCAGGGCCCCAAGATCATGACCTGAACAGAAATCGGACGCTTAACTGACTGAGCCACCCAGGTGTCTTGATAAAGGGTTTTTTGTTTTGTTTTGTTTAATAATACTCTTAAAAACAGTGCACAGCAAATTGCCAAAACACCAAACAGGAAAAAATTAAAAAAAAAATAATATCAGGTAAATGAAATAAGGGAAAAATATGGCTTTAACTAGCATATTTATAGATCTCTAGCATACTGTTATATTTCTAATCCTTATCTCTGCAACCATTTCTCTTTCAGTCTTTACCTCCATTCTCTTACTTATGTGTTTTATTTTTATGTGTGTATGTGTGTTTTAGTTAGTGAATGAAAGAGTTAAACTAGAAATTTCTAAATTGAATGAAATAGAGATAAAAATCAGATAAACAGATGGACTAGGAAAAGGTAAAGGGTGTGGAACTAACACTAAGATTTTTGATCTGGGCACTGATTACAAATATATGTTTATTTAAAAAAAACACATAAACCTGTATCCTTTTAATTCATGTGCTTTTCTGAACATGTTATATATTTAAGAAATTCATTTAGAAGTAGGAAAAAAAGTGGCAAAGTGATTAAAATGCTCGCATTGAAGTAAAAGGAAAATAATTTTTAGATGAAATAGCATTGGGGAATATAAAAATCTCATTCTTCTTATATTTTTAAGAATATGTTACCTTTTTTGAGGAAAACACCTGATGTATTATTTAACTCAACTACTATCTTCTCTTTTGGTTAGTTAGAAATGTTGTTGTATTTGTGGAGCATAACAAATAGCATGGAGGACATGGGGAGTTAGAGAGGAGAAGGGAGTTGGGGGAAATTGGAAGGGGAGGTGAACCATGAGAGACTATGGACTCTGAAAAACAATCTGAGGGTTTTGAAGGGGTGGGGGGTGGGAGGTTGGGGTACTAGGTGGTGGGTATTATAAAGGGCACGAATTGCATGGAGCACTGGGTGTGGTGAAAAATAATGAATACTGTTATGCTGAAAATAAAAAATAAATTAAAAAAAAAAAAAAAAAGAAATGTTGTTGGTTTGGGTCAGTTATAATGAGTGCACCATCCCATAAGTAATAAGTTGACATATCACTTCAAAGTATTATTGTCTGAAGTAAGAGTTAATTTCAAAATTATCTTTCTATTAAGCAAGCAACAGAGTCATTTTGTATTCTATATACAAATTTTGGAGCAGCAAAAAAGTTCCATTCTTTTTTTTGGCATTGAGTAATTTTATTTAAAACCAGTATCTTCTGAAGGCATCTGGGTGGCCTAGTCAGTTAAGGATCTGAGTCTTGATTTTGGTTCTGGTCATGGTCTTAGGGTCATGAGACTAAGGCCTCCATGGGGTTCACACTCAATGCATAGTCTGCTTGTTTCTCTCTCTCTCCTCCAACCCCTCCCCGCCTCTCCCCCACCAATTGTTCACTCTCTCTTTCTCTCAAAAAAAAAAAAAAAAAATCTTAAACAAACAAACCAGGATCTCCTGTAATAAAATGAATTAAGGGCCTAGAGTAGCATACAGTTGATGAGGAGTGGAAAATTTTTGCCTTGACAACAGGAGAAATTATTAGCTTTGGGATAAACTTGTGTTTATGTTTCACAATTATTTTTATATGTTTTAAAATATTTGCCCCTAAATATCAAATGATAAAGATTACATTCTGCTTAATGTCCACATTTTGAGAATAAGAATGTCATGAAATTGGGATCTTTTACTTCTGCAGGATGTCAAGGCCCATGACAATGTTGTAATATTCTTCAGGGTCCTTTAATTAGAAAGGAAAATTCAGGATTACACTAGAAATTTTGGTGTTAACTGACAGATACTTTGACAGGGAAAGTATATGTAGGCCTAATGTGGGAAATGAGGAGTGGGTAGATAACTTAAGTCTCAGATGGAAGTAAAATGGAAGAAATGGAAGAGTGGGAGTAAACTCTCATTAAAATAAATGGATTAAAGCACTTGCATGAACAGGTTGATATATTAGTAAGCATTGGAAGATCTGTAGGTGGGGAATGGAAAGAAGGTAGATAAAATGGAAATGCCTTCATTCATAGAGAGGTGGTGGGCTGACAAAATAAAAATACAGACATAAGTTGTGCTCTAGTACTTGAAGTGTTCTTCCATCAGGGAAATTTAGGTGCATATCAGTCTGTGTACTTCTTTAAGAGAAATAATAAATCAGCATCAGAGACATTGGCTCAAAAGTTTCAGGACCCTCTAATAATACTTAGAGTTTTTTTTTTCTTATATGGGTGTTGTTAAATTTACTTGGTGTCTTACTCAGTTTGGATGACTGCAGCAGAGTACCATAGACTGAGTTGCTTAAACAACAAACATTTATTTCTTTTAGTTCTGGAGTCTAAACACACAAGATCAAGGTGTGAATGGATCTAGTGTCTGGCAAAGGCATAATTTCTTATTTGCAGATGTTTGTCTTTTTCCTGCATTCTCTACAGGGTGAAAAGAGAAGGATTATCTCTCTTGTCTCTCTTCTCATAAAGGAACTAATGACACTCATGAGACATGACTTATGATTTATTTTTCTACCAAAGCCACCACCTCCTAACACCCTCCTCACGTTAGGAGATAGGACTTTGGGAGGACACAGATATTTAGTCTATAACTAAATATTTAGTTAGTATTTAGTTAGTTAGTTAGTTTAGTTAGTTTAGTTAGTATTTAGGCCATAACATTTTCAAATTATATGAAAATAATATTTTAGTGCCTTTCAAGTTTAATATTTTTCTATCATTCAGCCCTTTATGCAATAACAAAATAGATTTTATGTTTCGCTTGGCTCAGATTCTATAATTGTGAATAGAAGTGGACAGTCTCCAGGCATATAATGAATTACCTTATGTAGTCTGCGAGGTGGGGAGCATGGGAGAAAGACTTTTGAGCACAGTCGTGAAAAATAATGCATTATGGAGAAAAATGGTAAGTGTGTCTGGAATGAGGGTAAATAGTGCTCTAGGCAGAGGCAACTATATATGTAAATGCAGACTAGATGTATTAGCATATTAGAGTATTAGACAAAGCATAGCACATTTGGGGAACTGAAGCAAGTCCAGCAGTGCTAAGAAACAGAAGAGGTGGCAATGCCATTTGAAATACATCCAGAGAATCAGAAAATAAAGGGTCTTATGCATGTATGTGTGTGTCAATTTCTTTATGCTAAATACAGATTCTAAATATTCCAAATTCTAATCTCCTCCAGTCTCATCCAGATTTGTGGAACGTAAGAAATAGCTTGGAGGACATTGGGAGAAGGAAAAGAAAAACAAAGGGGTTGATATCAGAGTGGGAGATGAACCATGAGAGACTATAGACTCTCAGAAACAAACAGAGTTTTAGAAGGGAGAGGGGGTGGGGGGAATAGGTGCGCCTGGTGATGGGTATTATGGAAGGCATGAATTGCACAGAGCACTGGGTGTTATACACAAACAATGAGGCATAGAACACTACATCAAAAACTAATGATGTAGTGTATGGTGACTAACATAACATAATGAAAAAAAAGTAAAAAATAAAATAAATAAATAAATACAGGGAAGCCATTGAAATATTTAAACAGGAGATAAAATGATAATGTTTGTGTTTCAGAAAATCTCCTAGCGGCAAGCTAGAAAAAAGAATTGGAAGGTGATTTATGCAAGACAACTGAGATAATCCAGTTGAGAGATGGTAGTAGTTTGATTTGCAGTTGGATGGAAAAAAAAAAAGTAAATCTAGAGAAATATAGGTAAGAAAGTCTTAATACTATATCCCAAGAATTGAGTGAGAAAGAGATTTATAGCTCATAGCTTCCTGGTTTGTGTGTCTTGGAATATGTGTTGGGGCCATTTAAAAAATGGTGATCCTATTCTATGTGAAAGTCCATGAGGTAAGCTTGGGGACAATGATATCAATATGCCTTTGGAACATCCATGTACAGATGAGAAATAAGTAGAATAGTAGGTTTTGTTTGCCATAAATAATAATATAAATGATATTTGAGTTCAAGTGAATGAAATGACTCTATATAGTGTAAGAAGAGGAGAGAATCTAACATTGAGCCTTAGGGAGTTTTAACCTGAGAAATAGTAACAGGAAAAATTAGGTAGTTTTGGTCATGGAATGCAAAATATGAATCTTTCTAGAAGCAAAGAGTTACCAGCAATGCCAAATGCGATTAAGAAGTCAACAAGCTGATGACTGAAAATCAACAAATTAGAGAGAATTCTTCCTATAGCTGAAGCAAGATCAGAGAGCATGGTTGGCTACCTGAGAGAGAAGCAAGGTAACAGAGATAGTAAGTACCATGTTTTATAGAGTTTAGCTATCAGCTGAGGAAGAAGTAGGGCAGCGATTGAGGGGAATATTGAACGAACAGATCCTTTACAGGGAAGGAATCAAATTGAGAGATTGAATAGGTAAGAAACCTAAATAATTGATAATGAAAGTAATGAGAAAGTAAAGAGTGGTTTTCAAGTCACAGGTTTAAAAATATGAAGTACTTAAATAAGCCAGGGTATTGAAGAAGTCAGGATTTTTAAAGGTGTAAAAGTCTGAAATCCTTGTGAATTGTGATACAGCATATAGATCAGAGCCAAAAGAGAACAACTGGTGGACCAGGTAGAGAGAAGTGTTTATGCTTGCTAATCATAAACATAAAGGAGAACCTATATGCACTTTTGTGTGACTTTTTCCAATGGAACACAGTTATTTTGGTTCTGACTAAAATATGCAGTATTTATGGACTTACCTAGTTGGAAGTTTTGTTGGATCTGTAAAATAGAAAAAGAAACAATTGTGATAAATTTTGCTATTGATAGGTGTAAACTTGGAATGATGGACCATGGGCTTTGTTTGAATAAGGAAACAAATAGACATTGTTCCAAACAAGAGAAGTTGTTTTCTGCCTTTGAGTATGTAAAGTTTATAAAGATATGGAAATCATGGTTAAATAAATGCAGAAGTTCCATATTGAAAGAGAATAAGGAATTCAAGGCAATATTCACAATTTTGTTTACCTAGAAGATCTACATTGAGCTATTTCGAGGTTGCAAATGGTTATATTTTTTGTATTGTCTTTTATTCTACTCTGATCTTACTCAGTTCACATCTTGAGGTGGTCATTCATCAGAGTGCACAGAGCCTTTAAATCGAACTATTCTTGTCTGATACTTTAGCAGCATCTTACAAGCATTAAATTTAAGGATAAAACAAGATTATGGAGATTATTTCTTTCCCCTCATTTTGAAGATGATCTCTTTAAAATTCAAAGAAGTGGCATGATAAAAGATATAGAGTAGTTAGGAGAGCTGTAACTCAAACTGACATCTCTTTAACCTCGATATTGGGCAGTCTCCATAGTCTTAATTGTCAGTGACAATATAGATTAGTATATTGTCATTGTAGAAGATTACTCAGACAAAGTATATTCAAAGCAATTAATCTCTGATTAATTTCACCAAATAACTACCCCAGTTTACTCCAAGGTACATCAATCCCCAAAATAACATTAGAGATCTTTCTATGGCACTTTGGCATGTGATTAAAGAGTAACTCCCAAAAGGGTGGAGGAAAATTATAAGTAGGGGTTATTTAAAAAAAAGGAGAGAGAGAGAGAGAGAGAGAGAGAGAGAGAGATTTGCTTTGGATGGCAGTAAACACTAACTCTGCCTACTTAATATTTTTTTCTCAAACAAAAGCAATATAATATTAAACTGATTTATTCTTTGTTTAAATAATACCAGTTGACTTTTTGTCAGGAAATTTAAAATTGAATATCACATCAGAAAAGTCTGCTACAATATAGATTAAAAGATGTAACATCTAAAAGGTACAGATAACCATTGCCTACACATAATGTGAGTTTCTTGTGAGTTAGAAATACTCATCAGCTGATAATTACATGTAATGTGCTTGTGTAAATAATCTCTTCTGATTTCTGCAATCTCTCAGAATCTTACAGAAAGCTTCTCATTTCAGAAACCCTGGACTGATGTGCATCACTCATAAAGTTAATTTCCCTGACTTCTAATACTATAACATTTACTAATGTTCTACTGTCCACCTAGCAAAAGGTTGATTGTTGGCAGGCTAAATATCCATGCCATTCAACGTGAATTCCTCTCGACCAGATTCATGTACAATGGTTATGATTGATATTTTTTGATAGTTGATTGAAATAAGGCACCAATGCTAAGATAAACAAGTTAAAGATATATCATCTACTCTCCTCACCTTACATTACAATAGTATAAATCATCTCATATATTTATACAGTTCAGATTCTGTATACTAATTGCTACTTATCAGTAGAGAACCCTCTTATAACAATGATGACATCATTTAATCTTACTAGCTTCTCCAAATCAGGAGGTATCTGCTCTTCTGATTCCAGATGACTGCTCTTCCAATTCCAGATGTGAAGGGAACAGCTTCTCTGAACTTAAAATTGCCAATTAAGATGTTCACTAAGCTTATGTAATTCAATATCAGTTTTGTTTACTGTAATATCTTAAATGCCTATGTTGATTTCTGGCACATATTGGGTGTTCAAGAAATACTTGTCAAATAAATAAGTCAGACACAAAAGATTAAACATCAAGAATCTCTGTCAAGGAAAGAAAGCACAGAGGAAGTCTATGTCATCTCACACTTCTTTTCCTTATCTTTTGAAGCCACTGAAGAAATCTTTTTATAAAATTTTCTTTGAGATTTAAACTATAAGTAAAGGTTTTACTTAAAAATATTGAGTTTATGTCCATTAGATAAAAAATAAACATTTAAAGCAAAAATAAATAACCACCCTGAATTGTTGTGAGTGGATTTCACTTTAGGTTGCCAGTTTGATCGTATATTACCCACTGGAAAATGCGTGCGTCATTACAAAAGCACTTCAATAGACTAGGGATTACAATTGTTTCCAGAGTAGAAAGTCAAACAAAGGTCATAAAAGCAAATTAATTAAATGCTTAAATCAGAAAGCTGCCTAAAACTATCACTTGTTGCTCAAATTTACAAAATCCCAAATCATCCCAAGAGGCGCTCTAGTTAGAACACTACTGGAACAGAAGCAGTATTTTCCAGAGGTTGAGAGTAACTTTTGAATAGTAAATTGTGATGCCAGAGGCAAATATCAATTTTAGATATTCTGATTCTCTAACCAAGTTTTAGCAAGGAATGCACAATAGCAGGGAAGAGGTATCTTTTCTCCAAAATTTAGTGATGAAATGATACTGTGAGATGGAACAAAGATTCTCGAGTCGAGTGGGCATTCAAACAATCAGGTCATGTGTTCATTTCATACAGAAAGTGTATACTTTATCAAGAACAGCAGCCAAAGTAGTATTATCAGTTAGCTCTTTGATTCAATACAAGATACTCTGTACATGATAATAACGCCATCGATTGAAAGGTGTTTTGGAAGTAATAATGATCAAAGTATCAAAATTAATTTCTGAGTGGTTAACTTTTAGATTTATATTCAAATCTATTTAATATATTTCTGATTTAACATCACTTTCTCTTACATTTGAACATATCACTTATGAAGGAAAAGAAAAAGATGGATCCAGATACAGTAGTGAGCTAGGATTCTGATCCAGCCCACCACCTATCTGATCTTTTTTTTTTTTTTAAAGATTTTATTTATTTATTTGACAGACAGAGATCACAAGTAGGCAGAGAGGCAGGCAGAGAGAGAGGAAGGGAAGCAGGCTCCCCGCTGAGCAGAGAGCCAGATGCAGAGCTCAATCCCAGGACCCTGGGATCATGACCTGAGCCGAAGGCAGAGGCTTTAACCCACTGAGTCACTCAGCCACCCCTGTCTATCTGATCTTTAAACAACTGCAGTAAGTGATCATTTCTGATTGATTATATATCTATGGCAATTATAATTTATTTTGAATTAAAAAAGAAAACTTATATTGAATTATACTTAATTATGCCTGGCATAATCAAGAAGTAACAAGAAGACAAGTATGGCTGGAAATTTCTGGAATTTCACAACCAGTTGTCAAATTTACTTTGAAAATATTCCTGGAAAGGGACAGGATAAGAAAATAAAAATATAGACCAAAGCCTGCTGGAAAAACAAAGAAATACAGATCAAACAAAGAGAGATCACCATCTTAATGATGAAAGGTTAATTACACTTAATTAATTTTTAAACTAGAAAGTTATGTGATATTAAGGCACTCTCCCCCCTATGCAGCTGGTAGGATATTAATTGGCAAAGCATCTTTGAAGCAGAATCAAGCAGTACTTACTCGAATTAATATGCACATGTTCTATAGTTTTGAGAAAGTTTTGAGTGAATGTGAGAGAAGGTATGTAAGATGTTCCTATTAATTGTTGTACCCAAAGCTGGAGGCAATGTAGGTCACAAGGGTAATAGATAAGATATAGGTTAATCTACATATTGCAACATGACTACAGCACTGAAACATAATATTTGGATGAATAAGAACCCACTTTATGAGCGGGAAGAAGGTTAAATCCCATTTAGAATAAACTGCTGCCTGAAAACTGGGGAGGGCTTAGCCATATGTTGGGCAGATTACATTAACACCCTCTACGAATGTTATGGCTTTTTGTTGTTTGGTTCTTTAATATAAGCATAATCCTTCTTTAAAATTATTTATACTGTCTTCTTCACCCCCTCAGCTTCAACCATATCAGCCTCCTTTATTCTATTTCATTGTTCTAGATAACTTCACAGTATACGAGAGCTTTTGCATGTGGTGCTTCCCTTGAATGTGAGAAACGTTCTTCTGTGAGAAACAAACAGCTCCTCAATTCTCCTCCGTGTATCTTTTTTGTAAATATTATCTTTTCCATGAGGTCTTCCTAGCCACTGTATTAAAAATTTCAAGTCCACCAGAACCATAGAATTCATGTCTCCTTCCTCCTTTTCTGATTATTTCTCCCTAGTTCTGTCGTTTACCACTCTATCTATCTATCTATAATGTATTTATTATCTCTTCTTTTTTTACCGGTCTTGTAGAGTGGTCTGCTATTATAAGTGTTCAACAAATATTTGCTGAATTATTTATTTTTTTAAGAATATTTTATGTATTTATTTGACACAGACAGTGAGAGAGGGAACACAAGCAGAGGAAGTAGGAGAGGGAGAAGCAGACTTCCCGCAGGATAGATAGTCTGACATGGGGCTGGATTCCTGGACCCTGAGATCATGACCTGAGGCAAAGGCAGACGCTTAATAACTGAGCCACTCAGGTGCGCCTCTGTAATTTTTTCTAAATATCTATTTGATCTGGCATTAATATTGCTAAATCAAATTTTTTAATTTTTAAATTTGCCTTTGACTTCTATATATTCCACCTATTAGTCTTATTTTCTAAATCAAATGTAAATAAATTTATTTTCTCTTAATCCAGTCAGATTCATGGTATTTGTTTAATGTTTATTTTTCCTGCATATGATAAAAAACACTTTAGAGAAATGGGTAATATGTGTTGTGATTACTTTTATCCAGTGCCTAGTAGAGTTTCTTCATATAATCGGAGCTCAACAACTTTTTTTTTAATTTGAAGAAATTGATACATGAATACTAGTTTTTCAAAGTATGGAACTAGGTAGCAACTTATAATGAAGATAGTGTAGACTGTGAATTCAAAATAACACAAGCTGAATCTTTCACAATAAAATTAAATAAATATTTATTGTTTCACAATAAAACTAAATAAGTGTTCTCCATGTATGTATATGTACATAAATATTTATGATTAGAAAATATGCACTTATAGAGGCGCCTGAGTGGCTCAGTCGGCTAGGCATCTGCCTTCGGCTCAGGTCATGATCCTGGGGTTCTGGGATCGAGCCCTGCATCGGGCTCCCAGCTCAACGGGAGCCTGCTTCTCCCTCTCCCTCTGCCTGCCATTCTGCCTAGTTGGGGACTCACTTGAGCTCTCTCTCTCAAATAAATAAACTCTTCTAAAAAAAAAAAAAAGAAAAGAAAATATACACATATATTTTGTCAATTATATATGTATATCAGTTATATATTATAGTCAATTGGAGTGAAAACAAAAATAAAATTTAAGTAATTTTAGTGTCTTTAGGAAATACAAAAGAAATGTATAATTTTTATATTATTATACATAGTTATGTGATATTATTCTAGATATGAAGAATTGGTTTTTAAAATATTCAGATTATGAAGATGAAACAACTTATTTTTCTTAAGTTTTATTTAATTTTTGACATTAATATAAACCATCTCATGAAGCAGTTTACTATATTACAGTAGCAAATCAATTATGATACGTTAGCTATTTTTTCCAATAATAGACAATGTTATTAAGTGAAAGCATGTCAGGTATTGGGCATTCATGAAGGTTTCAGGTGAAAAATAACATGATGCTTTCTTTTTAAAGTTAAATTTTACTAGCTTAAAATACTGGTGACTAAAATCCTTAATTATTTTTTACTTTTACCTGTTCTACTTTAAATAATCTTTCTACATTGGAAAAGGTTGCATGCATGGATCACGAATCATATTTTGGCAAACAGAATTAGAAGGGGAGAGGACTCTGGGTAATGTATTAGGGTTAATATAATACAAACCACCAAAAAGGATGATAAAACATAAGCAGCTAAAATCACACACAAAAAAGTCTCTATCCTCATGAATCTTGTGGCTTTACTACTGCAGTAGATAATCACCATGGTAAACGCTTTGGAGACAGAATAAGGATAGTGTAAGTCTTGGAAGATAAATTAAGAAAGCAAAAATCCCATTATTATGGATAATACTATTCAGATTACCATGTCAGAAGGGCTGAATAAATTAAAGAAGTTCCATCTTGCTGAGAATTAAAATAATGATTTGCAAAACATCACAATCTTTGGGTTTCTTCAAAGAAAACTCAGATTTAAAATTCTAGAAAAGTTCCTACATAGATAATGAAGATGAAAACAATACTAATCTTACCGATCTTTTTAAAACCTCTGTTCTTGATTTCTGTATTTTGGTTTTATATTCTTAGGAATTGAAATAATAAAGTCCTAAGTAAGATAACCGAAGATTTTCCCAGAAATTGAAAAATCTTATTTTGTCATTGTTTCTTTTTCTTACTTTCTTCTTTTCCCAGAATTCATTGCAGGACTGATTCAAGTTAGGAGAAAATGAAATGAACTTCCAATTAGACTGGATAATGGACTATGCTATGGGCTGATATTGCCCTCTCTCCAATTTAGACTCTATCTAGGATAAATCTACTTTCTTTGGATGAGAAACACACAAACTCTAACCAGCATCATGTGCCTTCTGTTCTAAGACACTCTTAAGGAACATACTCCAGCGGCAAATGCATTCTAACGGATTGCAGGTAGAGAGCTGGGTCCTAAATTATAGAAAATTAAGTCTTGGGAATCTGTCATTTCTCTAATGCCAGCGTCTAAGGAATATTATGGATAATTATTTCTAAAGAGAAAACATCAGGTCACAATGTGGTTACATGTTACACAGATACATGAACAGACAGGTGCAGATAACTGCAGTATTTTTTTTTCTTTTTCCTCTTCTAGCCCCTCATTCTTGCTCTTATTCAGTCATCTCTTTGCCACATCATTGTAGGTTAAGCAAAGAAAATCCAGAAAGTAAGTGATGGGAGGTGTTCTTTGGTGATTTTCTATCTGTACAATGTAAACCCTCTCCCAGCTTAATCCACTTCCTGCATTTACTCAGAACCTTTCTAGTTAAGTCTGAGCAGCTTATAACATTGCAAAGTCTTTGCTACTTGTTATTGAATGGATGAATTTAGAAGACTAATATTCTAATACTGCGGAAATATAAAAGAGCAGCGAAAAACCATAAGGGAGAACTTATATGCACTAATATGGATGGAACTCTTAAGACACATCTTTCAACAAAGTACCGACAGTTTTAACCAATATGTTAACACCCTCACACAAACACACATCATATCCTCCCCCACTACAGAAACACGCATATGTCTTACTGGTATCTAAATAGATGTAAACATTAGAAAAAGAAAATGATTACCTGGCGATAGCAAGATTCAAATTTCATAGGTGCAGGACGCTGAAAGAGGAGTTTCTTCCTGTCTGTAAAGTTTTTACTGTTGATTTTTTACAAGCAGAATATATCTATTGTCTTACTTGAGTAATTTACAAAATAAACAGAAGAAAGTGAAAAAGGGATGAAGGGAAGGAGAGAGAAACAGAGTAAGTCTTTTGATCCATTCAGGATATTTTTTTAAAAACCCATAATTATGCAGTCATCTGGTTTATAATAGATGGTCAAAAGATTTCTGCTGAAATGGTAAATAAATGACAGCTTTAAAAGACATATGCCTTTAGTCTTACAGCAATGTGGTTTTGGAAATTTAATGAGGCAGAATAATCTTATTAAGGAATTAACTGTCTCATTTTTCTGCTGTAGGCTTCTTATAAATAATAAAATGTATGTTGCATCTATATTCAAAGAAGGTATATAAAGCTTTGAATCTTTGAGTTTCCTTTGCAACTGTAAACCTTTTGATTCTAAATCCTATCAGGACCATAATTGCCTTAAAAGTATCTTTATACCCCTGTGTACCCTTCTGATTGATATTTATAGATAATGTATACCACCTAAACATTTAAATAAAAGTCAACTTAAAATAATGGAAACAAATAGTTAACAAAATGTTAACTATAAAGCAATATGAAATTTAATATGTGCACATTTGTATTACTTTATTAGATGGTATGAATTAGTGGTCAAAACCATACATGGAAATGCAAACTAACACAAGTGCAGTGGTCACACAAATTCTTTAGGAAGTGTTGTCCTTGGAGATATAGTAAGTGACAGAAAAGTTCTGAACAAAACAATATCCAGTCTTCCATCAGTATTCATACATGAAGTTTGAATGCTTCAAGAAATTGATTTTATACAACAATCTTGAAAAATTAGTTTGTGTTAATTTGTAATATGGGGTTAGATTATATGATCATGTTTCTGTATTGGAATTTTCACCTAAATGAATATCTACCAAGACACTTGAAAGGCATAAGCATGTAAAAAATTCTTCATTATGTGGATCTGTTCAGTGAATTGCAGAATGTCTGGTAGGGTCCTGTCCCGTTAAATGCGATTCTCTAAACTATCAACATGTCCATGGGAAACATACCAACCAATGTTCCCGAGGTGTATCATCCTCATTAATAGTCCCTGGCTTAGACCCTTGGAAATGATTACCTTGCCCTAGGTGGAAAGTGGTCTGATGAAAGTGGCTTCTTAAAGATGAGAGGGTAAGGGGACTAGGATACAGCTAGCATGCAGTTAGGTTCAGTGAAAGGTCATGGGAATGATACTGAGCAGTAGAAATCTAATCCCAGCTCTTATGGGATGTATAGAAGTGGTAAGGTATTTGTGTAAATGTTTGGTAACTGTATGCACAAGTTTGGCTCGGATGGATGAATGTTAACAATGGAACAATTTGCTTTTGAGTGGATCTTATGAACCTGAGCAAGGACCCCAGAACAGCAGACAGAATGACTGAAGAATAGATGAGAGCTTTTTCTCTGGATTCTATGAGCCCAAGTTTAGATGTGAAGACAGTAGGTTTACCCTATTTTCCTTTTTATTCACAAAATAAGGTCTGAATCAATTATAATTTTCATTTTGAAAAGGATTGAAATAAGTTAACTTTTGGTTAGAGAAGTTAGACTGAACACATACACTTAGACTACTCCCTTTTGATACTCCACAGTCACAACAACAAAAAGTAAATTTAAAAATGAGAGGGAAAACAATCAACTTTTGAAAATATAAAATAGTAGTTAATTAACAAAAGTAGTCCTGGGGCGCCTGGGTGGCTCCGTGGGTTAAGCCACTGCCTTCGGCTCAGGTCATGATCTCGGGGTCCTGGGATCGAGTCCCGCATTGGGCTCTCTGCTCAGCATGGGGCCTGTTTTCTCCTCTCTCTCTGCCTGCCTCTCTGCCTACTTGTGATCTCTCTCTGTCAAATAAACAAATAAAATATTTAAAAAACAAAATAAAACAAAACAAAAAAAAAACAAAAGTAGTCCTAACCTAGAAGTGGGGATGCAAAGAAGCTACTTTTGCACTCTCTCTAAATATATATACATACATATACATATATATATTTTTTTCTGGAAAGAAAAATATTTCTAAAAATAAATATTGGGGGGTGCCTGGGTGCCTCAATGGGTTAAAGCGTCTGCCTTCGGCTCAGGTCATGATCTCAGGGTCTTGGGAAAGAGCCCTGCATCAGGGTCTCTGCTCAGCAGGTAGCCTGCCTCCCTTCCTGCCTCTCTGCCGACTTGTGATCTTTGTGATCTTTGTCTGTCAAATAAATAAATAAAATCTTCAATAAATAAATATATATATGGCCAAAAAATATAGTAATTTGTTTAAGTCTATGTCTTAATCTGTTTAGGGTACCAGAACAAAATATAATAGACTAAGTAATATAAATAATCAAAACTTACTTTCTCACAGTCCTGGAGACAAGAAGTCCAAGGTCAAGGTGAAGCAAGATCTGTGTCTGGTGATAACTCTCTCCCTAGGTTGCAGACAGTTGTCTTCTCACTGTGTCCTTATAGCAGAAGGGGTGGGAGAGAGAAAGAGAAAGCAAAAGCTATCTAGAGAATTCTGGGAAAGATTTGAATGTTTTTAAAAAAAAATGTTTTTTTAAACTTAAAAGTATTTGCAGATAAATTGATAATACATATATTGGAATCAAAATTGTTATTTTTAAATCATTTAATTAATCTATATATAAACCCATCAAATATGTACTGACTGCTTATTAGACTTTGTTACACTATAAAAGAAATCATTTTCAGAAGTTTAAGTTATATTCATTTCTGATTAAAAATTATCTCAAAGTTCTAATTCCTCATTTTACTTAAACTAATCCTTTTTAAAACTCTAATCATCTTTACTTTTTTAATTTTTTATGTCAAATATGACTCGCTTTATTTTTATTTTTTTGTTTTGAATTTTTTATTCAAATTCCAGTTAATTAGCATGCAATGTAAGATTACTTTCAGGAACAAAATTTAGTGATTCAACACTTACATATTACACCCAGTGCTCATCACAAGTGCCCTCCTTAATCCCCATCACCCATTTAACCTACCCCTACCTCCCTACCAGCAGCCCTCAGTTTGTTTGCTCTCTGGTAGTTTGTCTGTTTTATGGTTTTGCCTCTTTCTTTTTTTTTCCCCCATGTTTATCTGTTTTGTTTCTTAAATTCCACATATTAGTGAAAGCAACAAGATGGTTGGAAATAGAATATATTATGCTCAGCAAAATAAGTCAATCCAAGCATCTTCTTTACATTTTAGAAATGGGGATAGTAATTCATTTCCTTACTACTGTAGGCATTAAACTAAGTAAAATATTGTGCAAAATTGCCAAGTTGCCAAACAGATATTTGTTCCTTCATTTTCCTTCTCATGGCTTACACTATACGTAATTTGTCATTTCTTTCTTGAATTTACAAAGCGTTTCTTATGAACATATTCACCTTTAATAAAGCAGACTTTTATTCCCTATTATTCTTATATATGCTTTACCATATATACCCGACAGATACTCATTTAGAGATAGTTTACAGGGCTTCGACTTCTTGTAACTATAAATATTAAAACTGAAAACTTTGTTAAAAACTACTGTCCAAAAAAATACTATTGATATTGATATAAACTGATTTTTAAAAATTATGAATAATATGGTTTCTTTAAGGATTTGCAATATGATTTTATTTAAGACAAATAGATTTTTATACAACATTTTTGGAATACATGTTTTATACAAAGCATATCTGCATATGAATTCAGAACATAATCATAAATTCTAATTGCTTGGGAATTTATTATGAAATATCTACGAATTGAATTAAAATATAGAAAATTTCTACTGAGCAGAAGTGGTAGAGTATCTTTCTAAACGTTAATTGGAAAATTACTTTCTGAAATTAATCAATATGGCTCTGGACCATAATTTGAAATGAGATTAAAATCAAAGGTACAAGCCTTTGTGTTAATTAAATAATTCTTGGAAGGCTTGGGGTGGAAAGCTGGTTTTAAGCTCTGTTAATCTGATTAGAATCCAGACCATATGATAAATGTGACCTACTTGGATTTTGCAACCAGTAGAATTCCAACTCTTTACTTGTCATGATACCATGATTTTTTGAGTATTTGTATTTCTGTGGTGTCTCTACTGTTATACTTCAATCTGTTAATAAAGGTTTTGTTATATATTAATAGGGAAAGAGAAAGAACATTTCCGAAACTTCATTCAGTTGGTGGGGCAATTAAAGATACATCTAAAAAATTTTCTTATAGGAAATGTTTAAAGACTAGAAGCCTTAATTAATTAAGTTTCTTCTTATATTTTGAGAATGACTTTAATACATTCACAAAGACTAAGTGCGAGTCTTCCTTACTTTGGGCCAAACTGCATTTCTGACAAGCTCTGTATAAATCATACCTTATCTTCTCGCTGAACTACAAAACACATTCCCAGAAGTTTTAACATTGCATGCAATGTATTCTTAGAGGGCTGTAGTTTTTAAGAGTTCTTATTGAGTTCTTCTAGTGCAGCAAGTAGAGACCTAGGTCACAGACATCAAAAATCAATTGTGACTTATTTAAGCAGAAAAAGAGTTTATTATAAGCATGTTGGTTAGTGCCAAGAAATGCAGAAGGCTGGAAAATCAGCCTCAGAAAATGATCAGGAAAAAAAGAAAACTGAAGAGCAGCTAGGCTCAGAGCCCAGAACTAGTCCATCAAGATGGCTCTTGCCACAGCTTGTCCTGATACCCTATGAACTGGATGTTTCTGCTTCTGATGCCAGCTGCCTCAATTCTTTGCTTCAATAGCTTGTGATTCAGTTTAGGGTAGGTCAAAAATTTGTCAAATGCATACATTATAGGGACAACAAAAGCCAGTAAAAGGAATGTCTGGCATTTGGGGTTTCTGTAGTGGAAGACTGCTTTCTGTATCGTACCAACATTCTCTTCATAGGATAGTTGCTACTAAATACTGGTAACCATGAAAAGTGTTTATACTGTCTTATCCCCAGCATCTGAGATTATCAATGATTGATTTATTAACATTATGTCCCAAGGGAGCATAATAAAATGAAAATCTATCATGGCTATTACCTAAAAACTTATTTTCATGTGAATAATCTCACTTTCCATTCAATTATTATTTTGATATTTTTCCTATTCTTCATTTGTTTAATGGGAGCTACATCTGTACTATTTAATATCACTGCTATGAGAAAAGTGGTTCTGTTCTAACTTGGTCAGCCTCTCTCTCAAGGTGGCAATCTACCCACATATAAGCCCCGATAATTAAACTCATATTGTATTAAGATCTTCACAATTCCTGCTGCTGCTTAACCATGTAGTTCTAGGGGCTGTCTTAACTCTGGATAGCCTAGATCTGGTTTGCATGATCTGCTCTCCTTGACCCTGTGGATCAATCTCAACTACTCAACCAAAGCTGGGTCAGTAAGAATTGTAGATTTGTTTTCTCACAGAACTGAGGGAAAGCTCTTCATTAGACTATGAGGTCCAGGCCCTGTCAGTGATGACTGTGGATCCTGTCAAGGGGTCTGAGGTGTAACAGAACAGAACATAGGCATGCATGAAGTGTGTTTTCCAGAGGAAGGCAGACATGACAGATGGATAGAGTAAGACTTGGTGGCATCCTAATCTATTCATTCCTCTCCTTCTTACAGTTTAGTTTTCCAACATTTCTTCTATTACAAGTAATACTCTCACATGCTTCCCATAAATTAACCTTCTTGCCAAAACAAGCTCTATTGATTTTCTGTCACTTGCAACTCAAATTGCGATGACTACTACTAATATTGAAAAACAACTCAAAGCACCTGCTTTACTGAAGATTCTAGGTAGAAAATCTCATTTCTCCATCTTTCTTTATTTTTTGGTAGAAATCATTCCACTTTGCTCCTGTATATAGCCCTGGCTTCCTTTTCTGTTTTCCTCTAGCATGAACTAGACATGCATCACAGCACAAATCATTCCTTCCTTCCTCCTTTTTTCCCTTCCTTCCTTCCTCACTTCATTGCCTGCCTGCCTCTCTCTCTCTCTACTCCTTCATCCCAGTTTCTTGAATCTATATAAGAATCAAAGCCCCCCTCTACTTTTTCCATGTTGATAGTTACATTGCACGTGTTGAGGTTGGTATTTTTCTAGTTTTATCTTTTTCCTGTGATTAAATTAGTAAGATTGGCTGTGTTCTGTATGGTTCATGGAATGTACTTTGTGGAATTCACTCCTGTCATAAGCAGGTTAAAAGGCAAAATTTAGTATGGAGGGAAATTCTGGTTTGTTTTAGGTCTCAGCTATGTTTCCTAATCCAGTCTTACAGCGAAATCCTTCTCTTCTAAAATATTAAGACTCCAGTGATAGAGCTCACACCCTGGTCCTCATTAGGTTTCTTGAACCTTATCTTTAAAGTATAAAGCTTAGGACCAGATGAATAGAGGCTCAATAAACTGGCATTTCTCATGGAATAACAATGTTAAAGGGTGGTCTTTATTATCAGTTTTAATATAAACCCACATATATTCAGCACTTTGTTCCGTGTTATGATGTATTCTTCTCCATTGGGAATCATATATTCTCTAGCTAATAAGAAAAGAAAAAAATATATTTTTATTCCATATTGTATTTGTAAGAACAGGACCTTTATTTATTCATTCACTCAAAAGTAATTTAACAGATGTTTTCAAAACAACAACTGTAATATCAGGACCTTTGTACAGTGCCAGGAAACAGAAAAAACATCTATTCCTGCCCTCAGTATGTTTAGGAGAGTGGTGTATCGACTTTGATCAGAGATACTACTTCTTTATCAGGTCTTTGGTTTTTTGTTTGTTTGTTTAGAATACTGGGAAAGTGTATTTTCCTCAGAAGTATGAAAATGTCTACTTAAGATAGCAAGTTTCTATTGGTACAAAACCCTGAATGGTCTTTTAAAATATCTTATATTGAATGGCTTCGTAGATGGTGCATTCAACCCTTGATTTCACCTCAGGTCATGATCTGAGGTTATGAGATCAAGCCCTGCATTGGGCTCTGCACTGAGGGGCAAATCTACTTGAGATTCTCTCTCTCTCTTTCCTTTTGTCCCTCCACTCCTCTCTAAAATAAACAAATCATTTTTAAAGATGTGTTTAATATATTTTATATTAGAAGTACTAACTTGAATTTTTTTTTCTAGCATTAACTAGATATGTGTCACTGCACAAATCCTTTAAACTTTATGGATTTTGATTTTTCTCATCCATAAAATGGGAGTACATGTTATGCAGATTAAGTAAGATATGACAGTATGTCAGTATAGGCATTCTTGCTGTGTAGAATCATGTGGGGATAGTGGGGACTTCAAGCCTAAGCCATGTATTCTCAGTGGGAAGATCTCTTCCACACGTGGTAAAAACATTGGTTCTCGAGGAAAAAAAATTAAAATCTATTTTATGGGTGATACATAAGTATATATTACATAAAAACATACATAGCTTACTTGTGGTGTTAGGATTTTGTGAGAAGGTGACAAAGAAAATAATGTTATTAAGAATTCTTTTGGCTAAAAAAAAAATGTGTTGAGAAACACTGACTTGGACATAATCCAGTTTTCTCCTCTAAATGCCTAAAAGGCCATAGAAATATCACTTCTATAGATTCAATTTCTAATATTTGTTGTGTATAATCCAAATTTTCTTACCCCTCTTCCTAGGGTTGTCATGAAGGTCAAATGAATCTATCTCTGTGCAAATACTTTGAAGTATATGGATTATTGATGTCATTAGTGACACTTTGCCATCATGACTAAAAACAAGATACAGTTCCTAAAGAGAAAATAAATAAGAATCTTATGTTTGGGAACATTCAAATTCTATTTTGTAAATGAGAACTCTTTTACAAAGGGAGGTGATAATAGCAACAACTTTGAAATGTGATTCTTCTGCTTGACAGATTTAGGCATATTACTAAATTCATTTTGCAAAAAGCTTGCCTGTTTCTCAGTTTAGGAAAATAGTAAAGAATGTAGCTTTCTCTTCCCAGAAGAACATCACTTCTTACCTCTCAAGTTTGGTGCCCTACCGTCCACTCCTCAAATCAGACACATTGTCTTTGAACTATGAAATAGTGTCATGTAAAATAGTTTGAACACTTATTTCTTTTCTTCTCTATCCCAGTGAATCTTATTTCCTTTATTTATTTACTCTCCATTCAGAAATATGCCCTGAAGACCTATGATGAACTGGGTGCTGTCCTAGGTACTGAACGTACATTAGTAAACAAAGCTGAAAAATTCCTATGAGCATGATGCTGACATTGTTATATTTTATTGTAGCCCAGTGCTGCTGGAAAATAGAAACAATACGAAATCTTCTCACCTGTTTGTGCTCTGGAAAGAACTTTATCCTTCCCCATATGATTTATATAAGATTCATAGTTGTTCCCCCTTTTTTTCATATGACAAGGCAGACACAGGCCCTTGAAATTCACATGCTTTGGTTCATAAATGTTAGTTGAACTGCTACCTACTGGCCAAGCTGGACAAAACATCTGCTATATATTAACTTGACCAAACTTGAGTTAAGCTTCTCTCCTTCCCCCAGGCACCTGCACTTAGGAGCCCTCTCCACCACTGCACTCAGCCTGAGCCAGCATACAACCCCACTTTAAGGTTCCTCCTGAGAATAGCTGACCTCATAATACAACGGTCTCTGATCTACTGTCCTATCAAACAACACTTTCATCCTACTCACTGGTACCCAGTTCTTTCTAGCTTTGTTTACTACTCCCTATAAAAGAAAAGCCCTTCTCTGACTAGCCTTTGAGATGCTGAAATTCTCATGGGCAGAGTGTTCTTGCTGAAATAGCTCCTTTTTCCATCGCAATGGTCTCTTTTCCTATTCTTGCAATAATGCATTTTATTAAGTCTCTCTTTACCTAAACCTGGATTTGTTTTTTATTTGTAATTATTATTACATATTTTTATATGTAATAATTATTATATGTATCTTATACTTGGCATAATGTTCACAATGTTCCTCTTAAACTGAAGAGAATTGGCTTAGTATTACATTCTAGCTTTTTTTCTAGTGTCCATTCCTGATAGGTGGCACTCAAGCATTTGATCTAGATGGGAAACAGTTTAAGTTTTATCTCATGGACCAACATTACTCATGATGACTTTTGGTTATCTCATTGATGACCAATACTGAAAAGGATTTCAATGCAGGAGGCATTCTCAGGAAGAAATAATGCTCTATCAGTAATTTTGTGGATGCAGCTAGTGGATATAAATTCACATGTAATTCTTACATGTCATCCTCCCTAAGCCTCTACCCACATTTTCCCAGATGTTCTTTTTGGTTTTAATGACATGTTCATCTCATTTTTTGGTTCTCATTGCCTAAACCCATGGACTTTTCCCTGTTGGATCTATTAACTGCCTTAACTTGCCAGAAAGAATCATTCTCTCTCTCTCAGTCATTCCCCTTAAATTATCTGAGTTCCATATTGCCTTGTCCATTTTTCTGCATATGTAATAGATAATGAATGAAATATGGCTTTTCTCTTCTGGAACAGATAAGCCAAAATCAAAAAGAACTTCTTGACACATGACATAACTCTCACTTTTAAGCAACTTGAAGATCACTTCAGTTATAATCAGTGATTAACAGCTTTGCTATTCTTCTGAGCTAAATTTTATAGTTACCTAAAAAGCCCGAGGTGGTAACACAGAGTTAAAACACTGCTGACTTTAAATTTGGAGATTACAAACTGCAATCCATACATAAAAACCATGTTTGTGTTAAAGTCAGTGGGAGTGAAAAAGAAAAATTGATGTGGCAGGAATGAAAGTACGGAGGGGCAAGATTTTGAGTAATCGTTTGCAGAAAAAGAGCTGTGGTTTGGGTCTGCTTTTTATTTTTCCTCTTGCACTTTTTTGGAGTTATTTTTTTCCCGAGAAAATGAACCATATAAACTAACATTTACAAAGGAGATAGAATGATTTCATATTCCCTGAAATGTTCCCGTGTTTCATGTTTCATCTATCTGTATGTTTTTAAGATAAGCAAGATGCAATAAGATATTAAATACCGACTAAATGAGTGGTGTGAACAAACGGCCTAGTTAGTACATAATTCCTTTTCCTTTAATAAAGGTAAAGGTCGATGTTTTACCATTTTTCTTTGAGGAGCACATGTGTCTCCCAAGGATCTCCCTCCCATTCCAGATCTCACCTCCCCTCAACATGAAAAATGCAATGACAATAATAAAACTTTTTTTTTCTTTTTTGCAAAACATCTGAGAGTAGGGAACCATCTGCTAATGTCATGTAAACGGGCCAAAAGGACTGGGCAGAAGAGGAAAAAAATCTGGCATCACGGCCACATCAGCTGGCCCAGATCTCTGCCAGGCCCCTGCCCCAGAGGTGTGGAGAACCCGGGGACACTAATTCTGGCCCAGCATTCTGCAAGCATGCTGGTGTTCACGGCACAACAAGGAACAGCTGCAGGGAGCAGGAGTGGTACAGCAGGTTGTGAAATGAGATACGGGCTTATGTCAGAGTCATTAAGCTTTTCTGATAAATGGGCTGCAAATTAATTGATGGTTCCACTAATTAATTTATTTGGGTTGCTGAAATCCTCAGTCTTCACTGTGGCCTTAGCCAGGCGGAGCGATCCCTCTACATGGGGAGGTTTTTTTCCCCACCCAGAGAATTTGAATTTGAGCTTACTTGTTGGTAGGGCTTTTCAAGTCACATCAGCAACGAAAGTATTAAGTGATTCAAAACACTTTTAATGCCTAGAAATAGTTGACTGGTGATGTTTGGAATCAGAAGAGTAATCAGACTGCAAAAGCTTATAAGTTTCTATTGGACGGCATGTAGAATGCCCAAAACGCCATCAGAGAGCCCGCATGGAAATGTCATTGTTGTAACTAAGTATGCATCTCTGGCTTAACAGAAAAAGTGGGACCATTGAAATGACAGGATCAAAAGAAGCATGTAGATAAATGTGTTCATCTGCTTCAGGAATGACTTCTGATATCTCTACCAATACCTATATCTACCTAAATACATATATACATATATCTAGGTATATACACATATCTAGGTATACCTGTGTATATTTTTTTCTAAAAATGAGATCTCATCTTAATAAAAAGAAGTATTTCTATCCAGTATGTGTCACTGTGTCTCACTAGATTTTAATTGTATCAAAGATCATAAAAATACTCATAATTTTATGAATATAACCAAGAATCTCTTATATATACTTGTTTAAAATAAATATAATTATAAGCACATAGTTTAAAATGTATTTCCTATGTTATTTCCCTTTTTGTCTTTATAATTTAATTAGAGAGAAAAGATATATTTTCCTCAAAAGTATCAAGTGCAGAAATATATGCAACAGAAAAAAAAATCCTGACAATCCCCATTTCACATGGATAAGCATAATGAACATGTTTTATTAAATGAATATAAAAATGTCATATATATTATATATATATATATTTGAGTGTGTATATATATTCATATGTTACAGACTCTGCTTTTTTTACCTAGTGTATTTTAAATCATCTTTCTTTATAGTTGATTTGCAGTTATATAAATTATATTATAGTTTATAATATAACTATATATTATGGTTATATTATAGTTATATAAATTATATTATAGTTATATAAATTATATTATAGTTTTCTTTTTTAATGGTTTTATAATGCTTCATTTTATAGATAACCATACAGTTTTTAATTTGAAGTCATAAATGGGCATTTAGGTAGTTTTCAGCTTTTCACTATTACAAGCAATTCTTCCTTGATAATCTTAGTATATAACATTTTCTCTATGTGCTTGTTATTTCTTTTGAATGAATTGCTAGTAGTGGAATGTTCTACCAAAAGATATGTACATAATTAATTTGAAGGTTGAGTAATCAGCTGATTGTTTTAACTAATTAAAAAAGAAAAGTAGAATAAAGCAAAACTAGTTAAAATAGGAAAAATAATGCTTTGTAATAAAACTTACACCTCTCACCCAGCTTTATATAGAAACTCTTATTTTATTACTTACAATTAATCTTTACTAAATACTGAGTTTCCTTAAGGACATAGAAGTTATATCTGAATGTGGATATGTTGCATATGTCACAGAGGATGGGAAGGGTAAGCTCTAACTAAAGGTTTTGAATTATTAGGCACACAGATGGAGTGATTAGGGAAATTAAATATATTTCCAATGCCTGAATTATTGCCCTCATTTCTACTAGCATTTAGCTAATAAGAAATAAGTTATTTTAAACAAAGACCAAATTTGGCTAAACTCAGCTATAAAAAGAATAACTAAAAGGAGTCTACACTTGCAAATAGATAATTGTGAATAAAAGTTGTATCCTTGCGATAGAATTAATAACATTTTTGGAAGAAATGAACAGACACAGAAGCACATTTGCTCTATGCCCTAACATGACCGCCAGTCCATGACTGACTAGCCAGTCCCCACTCTCTTATTTGTAGGCTTTCTTTTAATTGAAGCGTAATTGACATACAATGTTATATTAATTTCTTGGTGTATGACATAGTGATTCAACAATTTTGTGCATTATTTAATGTTCACCACAGTAAATGACATCACCGGGTGTTACCATACAGCATTATTACAGTATTATTGACTGTATTCCCTATGCTGTGCTTCTTATCTTTATGACTAGTTTTTTTTATAACTAGATGTTTGTACCTCTTACTCCCCTCTATCTATTTTGCCCATTTCCCCACCAACCTCCCCTCTGGCAACCACCAGTTTGTTCTCTTTTAAGAATCTGTTTTTTGGTTTTTGTTTGTTTTGGTTTTTTAGATTCCACATATAAATGTGATCATACGGTATTTGTCTTTCTCTTGTCTGACTTATTTCACTTAGCATCATACACTCTAGGTTCATCCATATTTTCATAAATGGCAAAATCTCATTTTTTATGGCTGGATAATATACCATTGTACATATATATACACATCATCTTTATTCATTCATCTGTTAATGGACATTTGGGTTGCTTTCATATTTTGGCTATTGTAAATAATGCTGCAGTAAATGTAGGGGTGTGTATATCCTTTCAAATAAGTGTTTTTGTTTTCTTTGGCTAAATACCCAGTAGTGGGTACACTGGATCATAGGGAAGATCTATTTTTAATTTTTTTAAGGAAGCTCTACCTTGTTTTCCTCAGTAAATGCACCAGTTTGCATTCCCAGCAACAGTGCATGAGGGTTTCCAGTTCTCCACATCTTCACCAACACTTGTTTCTTGTCTTTTTGATACTGGCCATTCTGACTGATGTGAGGTGTTATCTCATTGAGGTTTTGATTTGATTTTCTCTGATGATTAGTGACATTGAGCACCTTTCTCTGTGTCTGTTGGCCACTTGTATTTTGTCTTTGAAAAAAATTCCTACTCAGATCCCCTGATTATTTTTTTTTAAGATTTTGTTTATTTATTTAACAGAGAGAGATCACAAGCAGGCAGAGAGGCAGGTTGCAGGGGGCGGGGGAGCAGGCTCCCTATTGAGCAGAGAGGCAGATGTGGGGCTCTATCCCAGGAACCTGAGATCATGACCTGAGCTGAAGGCAGAGGCTTAACCCACTGAGCCACCCAGGCATCCCCCATCACCCTGACCATTTTTTATTCAACTTGAGGTGCTTTTTGTTTTATTTTTCCTTTTTTTGGTGTTAGGTGTATCACTTCTTTTAATAGTTTGGATACTAACCCCTTATCGGATATATCATTTGGAAATATCTTCTCCCATTCAGTAGGTTGTCTTTTAGTTGTGTTGATTGTTTCCTCTGCTGTGCAAAAGCTTTTTATTTCGATGTAGTCCCAATAGTTTATTTTTGCTTTTGTTTCCCTTGCCTGAGGAGACATATCCATAAATATGTTACTCAGGCTGAAATCCAAAAGATTCGTGCCTTTGTTCTTTTAGTAGTTTTATGTTTTCATGTCCCACATTTAGGTCTTTAAGCATTTGAGTTTGTTTTTGAACATGCTGTAAAAAAATGGCTTAGTTCGTTCTATTGCATATAGCTGACCAGTGTTCCCGACACCATTTATTGAAAAAATTGTCTTTCCCCATTGCATATTCTTGCTTCCTTTGTCGAAGATTAACTGACCATATGGGTGTGGGTTTATTTCTGAGCTCTCTATCCCGTTTCATTGATGCATTCTATTCTGTGCCAGTACCAAACAGTTTTGGTTACTATAGCTTTGTAGAATATCTTCACATCTGTAACTGTAATACCACCGGCTTTATTTTTCTTAGTATTGCTGTGGCTATTGGGGTTCCATACAAATTTTAGATTATTTGTTCTAGTTCTGTGAAAAATGTTGTTGGTATTGTGGTAGGGATTGCCTCGAATCTATAGATTGCTTTGGGCACTATAGTCATGATATTAACTCTTCTAATTCACAAGCATGGGATATATTTCCATTTTTTATGTCATCTTCAATTTATTTCATCAGTATTTTATAGTTTTTAGAGTATAGGTCTTTCACCATCTTGGTTAAATTTATTCCTAGGTATTTTATTATTTTTAGTCCAATTATAAATGGGATTGTTTTCTGAGTTTCTCCTTCTGCTTCTTTATTATTACTGTATAGAAATGCAACTATTTCTGCATATTAATTTTTTATCCTGTAACTTTACTGAATTCATGTAATTTTTGGTGGAGTCTTTAGGGTTTTCTATATATAGTATCAGGTCATCTGCAAACAGTGTCAGTTTTATTCTTCCTTACCAATTTGGATGTCTTTTATTTCTTTTTCTTGTTTATTTGCTGCAGCTAGGACTTCCAATACTATTTTGAATACAACATACAATACAATACAATACAACACCAACATACAATAGTATGTTGAATAAAAGCAGCAAGAGTGGACATCCTTGTCTTTTGATCTGAGAGAAAAAGCTTCCAGTGTTTTCACCACTGAGTATGTTGTTAGCTGTGGGTTTTTCATATATGGCCTTATTTTCTTGAGTTATATTCTCTCTAAATCCATTATGTTGAGAATTTTTGTCATGAGTAGATGTTGTATTGTGTCAAATGTTTTTTCTGCATTATTGAGACAATTATATAGATTTTATCCTTTCTCTCATTAATGTGATAAATCATACTAATTGATTTTTGAATGCTGAACCACCTCTGCATCCCTGGAATAAATCCCACTTGATTGTAGCAAGTGTTTTTCTTGTTTGTTTTTTTGTTTAAATGTACTGTTGAGTTCAGTTTGCTAATACTTTTGTAGAGGATTTCTGCATCTATGTGCATCAGAAATATTGCCCTGTAGTTTTTTGTTTTATTTTGTTTTGTTTTGTAGTGCCTTTATTTGTTTTGATATTATGGTGATGTGGGGTGAAAGAATGAATTTGGAAGTTTTTCTTCCTCTTTTATTTTTCAGAATAGTTTGAAAGGAATAAGTGCTAATTCTTAAAATGTTTAGTAGAAATTACTGGTAAAGCCATCTGGTCCTTGGCTTTTGTTTTTTGCAGGTTTTTTTTTTTTTTTCCCTCCCCAATTTAATTTCATTACTAGCATTGAGTTTGTTCAAGATTTTCCATTTCTTTCTGATTCAGTTTTTGGAAGATTTTATGTATGTAGGAATTTATCCATTTCTTCTAAATTGTCCAATTTATTGGCATATAATTTTTCATAATAAAGGGACACAGAAGTACACTTGCTTTATTTCTTAAAATTAGTGACCAGTCCATCACTGTCTTATTTGTGCAACAAAGTGTTCCTTTCATACAATTGTAAACTTTATTGTAAAATGTTGAGAATAATTTATTGACAAACTGTGTCAGTAAGATGTAGCTTAGTGAAGCTTTTTTGTAATTATTTTCAAGATCAGAACAACCAGAGAAGAATTTATGCCTTTTTTTTTTTTTCTTTTTGGATTGAGAAAGAACCTTTCTGTCGCTATGTTCTTTGTCCTTCCTTTGTTCTCCATATCCAGTTACAGGACACCAGCCATCAACAACCAAATTGACTAATTATTCCCAAAGCAGGAGGCATGCACACTTTTATAGAAGGGTAGCAAGTTGACTGGTCTATTCCCTAATCAAAGGCAGCTGGATGAAATTTTCCCAGGGGACATTAACTCCTAAATTTTCCAAAGTAGTTCCTGGAGACTTAGACAATTAGCTTCTATATTTTTAAAGTAGGGCATTGTTTTGAACCTCATCTGTTATTTAAATGATATAAAGCTCTATGTCCTTGCATTAAAGGTTGTTAAATGTGAAGGAGTATCTGAAATAATTTCTTGTTTATAGACTTTTGCTGAAATCCCAGCATATGGATCACAAAAAAAAAGTATTCTTCTCTTCCTAGTAACTTAGGTTATATGGCAAAAATTTCTATTTACCTGACATAGCTTTTAGGTTCTGTGCTCAAAAATCTTTGAACATCATAAAAATTGTGTCATGTTGTAATTACTTTGAAATCACATGGAGCCATATTCAAATTTCAGTTCTGTGAGTTATTAGTTAAGCGGTCTTGAGCAAATTATCCTAACTTCTCTATTTCCTTTTTCATATAATTTGTGCTTGGGACTGTGAGATACCTTGAAGGGAAAAATTAGTCTTTAATATTAGACATAAATAATAATCTTAGCTTGAAAATTGAGCTCAAACAATTAATAAATTTGCCTAAAGTTGTTTAGCATTTTCATTAAGAAATAAAATTAAATTGTTTCATATGAGTTGTGACTTGTAAAGTACACAATATATCTTCAGATAAATGATTTTAATTTACATAATGCATCAAATTCTCATTTCAGCATTTTATAAGAAATAATTTTGAATAGTAGTCAGTCATTCTGAATTTAACCTTTTTATTTTATATTGTTGGCATTCCCCATTTATTGAGCTTAACACTATGCCTTTGTATATAATTATAAAATATGTAACTTTCTTAGGCAATGTTATAAGCAGGCACTCTGTGTTTCACATTTATTAATTACTTTTGTGAGGTTAGCTATCATTACTCTTTCAGTTTCCCAGATGAAAAAAAATGAGGAACTTGGAACTTTGAAACTTATCCTAATTTAAGTTAGTATATGTCAAAGTCAGGATTTGTTCACAGGACAGATTATCTCCTTAGCATATGCCCTTAATGAACATGGTCTATTGCTTATTATTTATCCCTGATTTTAAAGAATCATATATTTTAGCATATTAAAAAACTTCAAATGAACTATTGGGATTTCATCAAGATCAAAAGCTTTTGCACAGCAAAGGAAACAGTTAACAAAATCAAAAGACAACTGACAGAATGGGAGAAGATATTTGCAAACGACATATCAGATAAAGGACTAGTGTCCAGAATCTATAAAGAACTTAGCAAACTTAACACCCAAAGAACAAATAATCCAATCAAGAAATGGGCAGAGGACATGAACAGACATTTCTGCAAAGAAGACATCCAGATGGCCAACAGCCACATGAAAAAGTGCTCCATATCACTCGGCATCAGGGAAATACAAATCAAAACCACAATGAGATATCACCTCACACCAGTCAGAATGGCTAAAATTAACAAGTCAGGAAATGACAGATGCTGGCGAGGATGTGGAGAAAGGGGAACCCTCCTACACTGTTGGTGGGAATGCAAACTGGTGCAGCCATTCTGGAAAACAGCATGGAGGTTCCTCAGAATGTTGAAAATAGAACTGCCCTATGACCCAGCAATTGCACTATTGGGTATTTACCCTAAAGATACAAATGTAGTGATCCAAAGAGGCACATGCACCCGAATGTTTATAGCAGCAATGTCCACAATAGCCAAACTATGGAAAGAACCTAGATGTCCATCCACAGATGAATGGATCAAGAAGATGTGGTATATATACACAATGGAATACTATGCAGCCATCAAAAGAAATGAAATCTTGCCATTTGCGACAACATGGATGGAACTAGAGCGTATCATGCTTAGCGAAATAAGTCAAGCAGAGAAAGACAACTATCATATGATCTCCCTGATATGAGGAAGTGGTGATGCAACATGGAGGCTTAAGTGGGTAGGAGAAGAATAAATGAAACAAGATGGGTTTGGGAGGGAGACAAACCATAAGTGACTCTTAATCTCACAAAACAAACTGAGGGTTGCTGGGGGGAGGGGGTTTGGGAGAAGGGGGTGGGATTATGGACATTGGGGAGGGTATGTGCTTTGGTGAGTGCTGTGAAGTGTGTAAACCTGGTGATTCACAGACCTGTACCCCTGGGGATAAAAATATATGTTTATAAAAAATAAAAAGTTAAAAACATTTAAAAAAAAAAAAAAAAGAAAACAAATGAAGAAATTAAATCTACTCAGTTTCATTGATAGCCCTAAGAAAAATAAATGTTACTTTTTTATTCTAAAAAAAAAAAAAAAAAAAAAAACTTCATTTACTACCGATAATACATTTTCCACAGATTTTAACCTGCCTATTTGTGTTGGAAATGTCAATTTGTGTGGTCTATTTAAACTAAGTAATGAATCAAACAAGGATTCTCAATTGAATTGTATTATTATAAGGTATTTTTCTGTTTGTGTTTTTGTTTTTTTTTGTTTGTTTTTCTAATTGGGGAAACACATTCTTTAAAAGATTTGAAACAACTTTATAAAATAAGTCATCTTTTTTCTTAAGATTTCAACAAAAAGATTTCCAAGAAGTACCAATATTAGTAAAGGAAGTGATTAGTGTTTCTAGGTGAAAAACTGGCCATTTTTTCAATGTGATTAGTGATTATAAAGCACAGTATCAGATTAAAGGTTTTATGTCTTGCTGCAAAGAAACCTCCTTAACTTATTCAAGGGCAACACTTTCTAAACTTAGTTGACCAGAATCCCTTTAATAAGTTAGTTTCTTGCTTCTTACTGTTCTCCAGAGAATATTTTGGGAAATGCTGACCTAAGTGACTCATCTTGACAAGGAGATTTATGTTCTTTGACACTTGGTTTGTTTTCTATTTCAACATTTTATATACCCAAAGACTCAGAGATATTTTCTTTCTATCCTGGCTTTTAACCCAATAGTTGTAATAATAGTTGGGAGTGTTTAAGATAAGCACCTGCAAGCTGTTATTTGCTGATTGTGCCCCATCAGATATGCAAACAGACACCGTCTAGTACATGCAAAGTGAGGGTGTTTTATGGCATCATGATGTACACTGGCAAATAGATAAAGGAAGTTTCATGAAGTAAGGTGCTTGGGAACTGATTAAAAACAAAACAACACACATATTGAATACTTAGAGTCTCCTGATACTGTGCATAGTCATAGGCAAAGCCACTAAAAAAATATTTAAAAAACTATTGCACTTCTGTTATCCTTTCCCCAAAAAAGACATACCCTTCAGTCTTCAGAAATATGATAGTGTTTTCTGAAAGACAGTGACCAGCCTATAACTGGTGCATACAAGAAGTTCAATAAATATGTGTTGAATCAATGAAAGGAAGAAAGAGTCAGACTGTGAAACCCAGAGATAATGTGTTTGAGCAGCTACAGAATCCACTAACAACAGGACTATCTTTATAGTCACTCAGTATGGGAAAACCTATTAGTCTTTGCAGTGTTACCTGCCTGTAGAGTTTTTTTTTTTTTAGTTTTTTATTTTTTATAAACATATATTTTTATCCCCAAGGGTACAGGTCTGTGAATCGCCAGGTTTACACACTTCACAGCACTCACCAAAGCACATACCCTCCCCAATGTCCATAACCCCAATCCCCTTCTACCAACCCCCCTCCCCCCAGCAACCCTCAGTTTGTTTTGTGAGATTAAGAGTCACTTATGGTTTGGCTCCCTCCTAATCCCACCTTGTTTCATTTATTCTTCTCCTACCCACTTAAGCCCCCATGTTGTATCACCACTTCCTCATATCAGGGAGATCATATGATAGTTGTCTTTCTCCACTTGACTTATTTCACTAAGCATGATATGCTCTAGTTCCAATCCATGTTGTCACAAATGGCAAGATTTCATTTCTTTTGATGGCTGCATAGTATTCCATTGTGTATATTTACCACATCTTCTTTATCCATTCATCTGTTGATGGACATCTAGGTTCTTTCCATAGTTTGGCTATTGTGGACATTGCTGCTATAAACATTCGGGTGCACGTGCCCCTTCGGATCACTACGTTTGTATCTTTAGGGTAAATACCCAGTAGTGCAATTGCTGGGTCATAGGGCAGTTCTATTTTCAACATTTTGAGGAACCTCCATGCTGTTTTTCCAGAGCGGTTGCATAGAGTTTTAATCATTACCAGTAATACCATCTTATTATAGGAAGCCCACTGGTATACACAGCCTGCTAGAAAAACTTACCTAGTATCATTTTGCAGAAGATTTTAGAAAGACCAATCAAGGTCTTTCATACCTGTCAAGGCATTTTTCTCATTCAATGGGATTGCCCTTATATTTCACATTGCTGATATTCTGCTTTTTGAAATTCTCTGCTTACTTTTGAGGGCACTATTTTTTCCCTACTTCATTAATTTCTCCCTTTTTTTTTTAACTTCACAACAGGTAGATGCGTTCTCTCTTCCTTTTTGCCAATGCCTTCCTTTCTGTTTGTACCCTCTCCTGCTTCTTTCATTGTCTTAATTCTGATGATTTACTCAAAGAAAGTGGTTTGCGAATAGTTTTCTTAAGCTAAACATAATTCTACAGAATGTTGAGTCTAATATTTTTCCAACTTTTGCAGATATTTTAAACTTGAGTATCCCACTGACAGTTGAACTCATATCCAAGGACCTTCTCTTCCATTCCAAAGCCACCTCCTCCATTTCCACTCTCTTCTTGGAGAGGTTCTGGCCCTTTCCAAAAAATACATCTTCTTTTTAGCCTGGAGAAGTTGTTGCTCTTTCAAATTGGAAGTGACAGTCCTGGGAATTGGTTTGTCCCACTGCCAACCTGCTCCCCTGATCTAGTCATCCACAGAAGTAGAATCAGTTTAAGCTGCAGCTGACCCAGCTTGAGTTCTACCATTTGCCTATTTTCCTTTCCTTGTATAGATAACTCCTGGAATCAATTCTTTAAAAAATCATGTCTGTTCACTTAAAATGATAATGCTTTACAGTCCTGCCATGCTTGATCGCTACCTAAAATGTTAGTAACTGTAATCAGAGGTATTTACAAAAAACTAAATTGTGCTTCCTTTTACCTAACTCAACATTTCCTTAACCCTTTCTCATACCTCTGCCTTTTAGAATTTCTGGAATTTCTTTCCATGCTCTCATCAACTTACCTGAACTAACAAAAACATAGGGCTCCCTGAAAGATGCTACTTTTACATTTCTTTTAAATAAACGCTCTTAATTTTTGTACAACTCATGAGTATAAGTGGAATTAGTGAATACCCAGGTATACTTAGGGATCTATTACTATTACCTCTATATGTTTAAAAGTAAGAAAGAAAAGACAACTCCACTTCTATGAGAATCTTCTACAGAGTTAGACAATCTTTTTTGGTCTTCATCCTTGTCTTCCATGTTAATTTGATCAGTCTTTTGTAAGTTTGGAAGACTTTGTTACCCATCTCACTGTCCTCTTCCTGTTCCAAATCCTACCATCATATTTGGTGACATCAATATTAATCTGAGGACCCATTCCAAAGTCCAGTCTTGTATTACATGATGACTTCAATTCCAATAACTAGGACAACTTTAATTAATTATCCTAATAAGGACTGTCCTAAGAGTTAAAAGGTATGCTATTCTTAATTGCACCAAGATGACATTAAACCATAACTTACTTGGGGTAAAAAAAAAAAATAAAAATAAAGGGGCACGTGGGTGGCTCAGTGGGTTAAAGCCTCTGCCTTCAGCCGGGTCATGATCCCAGGATCCTGGGATTGAGCCCTGAGTCAGGCTCTCTGCTTAACGGGGAGCCTGCTTCCTCCTCTCTCTCTCCCTTCCTGCCTCTCTGCCTGCTTGTGATCTCTGTCTGTCAAATAAATAAAATCTTATATATATATAACTCACTCAATAATTGCTTTTTCTCTCTACTGAGTCACACACTCCAAAGACCAAGAATTGGAAGTATCCAATATAAGACAGACAGATAGATAGATATAGATAGGTAAATGGTAGATAAAAACAATGAATAAGTTGAATATCTGATTACTGCCTTGTACCTTCCTGTTCATCAGAATTTGGATTTACTTCAAGACAACTTGAATAGCATGTTGTCAGATGAAGACATCTACAACTGAATAGATCTTTTATTCACTACTCCATAACCATCATAACGTGCATTCCCCTTACCCTTCCTCTTTCTTTCACATGCTAAGCCTATTTGGTTTTTACTTTATACTTTCCTTGAGAATTAGCTATGAATCTCTTCAAATAATTTATTGCCAATATTCTTTCTTTTGTTGTTTTGTTTTGTTTTCTTTCTGAAATACCCACTTCACAAAACATTAACCCTTGATCAAGCCTCCACTTACATTCTTTGGATTCCTTTCTTCTCCAATAATCATCAGATTTAAACATACCCAGATTTCTTACATTTTAAAAAATGTCTTTTGATTCTTAACCTTCCTTAGTGACTGGCTTTCCTTTCTCCTTTCTCAGAGCTGTACTTTCTAGCCTTATATGTTTATTAAATATAATACACATCACAATAGAAATATATACATTAAATTAAAGACATTTTATAGTTAACTGCTAACTCACTTTCTTTGTCACTCTTTGGAGACTGTGGGATCTTCTAAGGCAACAACTAGAGATTATTTGTGTTTATTTTCCCATTATGTTTAAGTTCTTAGAATGCAGGAAGTATCAAAAAACATTATTCAGGGGTGCCTGGGTGGCTCAGTGGGTTAAGCCTCTGCCTTAGGCTCAGGTCATGATCTCAGGGTCCCGGGATCGAGCCCCGCATCAGGCTTGCTGCTCAGCAGGGAGCCTGCTTCCTCCTCTCTCTCTACCTGCCTCTCTATCTAATTGTGATCTCTCTCTATATATCAAATAAATAAAATCTTAAAAAAATTATTCAGTGAATTAATACCTGATTTAATATATGTGTATTGAAGAGGTGTGATCCACTTGTGGCCATTCTTTGCCTATCACTTCTAATCATGGTATTATATCCTTCTTTTAATTCTCTCTCTCTCTTTCTCTTGTCTATTATTACTTATCTTCCATTGAGCTCAATCCCAAAGTAGTCTGAGATAAGTAAAAGGACTCTAAAGGGTGCTTGTAATATAACATATTTTGGGTGATAGTCTATTTTCTTTTCCTTGGATGAACTCTGCAGAGACTTGTCAAATCTGTCTTGTTCAAGTATAACTGTGGTATTATTGGCTTTATTGCAGGCAGGTTCTCAATCAGCATTATAACAATACCATAAAAAGCACAAGAAAAGCCCTGTGCTTGTTAATCTCCATCTGCCCTAAAGGGAAACCAGGACTTTTCAGTTCCAAGGGTTCAGTTTCTAAGACTAAAGAATAGAATTTGGATATTAATTTTCTTTAGCAGTTACCAGTATTATTCATTTTTCCTATAATTACGCCCCTTTGCCTACATATAAAGTCAAAATATGGGATAGTATTCAAGGTTCTTCACTTACCTAACCTCTTGTATATTGTATTTGGATATAGCATTATCAGCCAAGCCAAATGGGTTCTCTGAGTACCTTGAGTTCTTCCAAATATCCTACTGAACTTGTACTTGTTATTTTTCGTTCCTGGAATATTACCCCTTAGCCCTACTGCACTCAGTTAATCCTTCTTCCAGGCTCAGCTGAGATATGAGCTCTTCAAAGAAACATTTACTGCAATTTCTTAGTAGAGTTATGTTTCGTTCTCTGAACTACTTATTCTATAGCTATAACATCAACATTATAGTGATATAATTATTAGGGTTTTTTTTGTTTGTTTGTTTGTTTTTTGTTTGTTTGTTTTTAGTTTTTACAAATCTGAGATCCTGAAGGATAGATGCTATTTTATTCATTGTGGCTTTCTTAGCATAGAGACACACAAATAGAAATCACACACTGAGAAACGAAACTGTCAGTCTGCATACACAGCCTGGACGCTGAAAATTGAAACCATTTTATTATCTACGTCAACCTGACTTTGTTATTATACTGTCATTATTGATATTAGTATTATTTTTCTGAAAGCCACATGCCCAGGCAAAGAGCTTGATTTGTCCATTACAGGAATTTGCTGAAATACTCATCAAGAGACAGTTTGCACCCTAAAATTGCATGAATCATTTGCCACAGAATCTTTGCCTTGTTGTTTCCACCAGGGAAAAACACCATTTTTTTTTTTCCAGTTCTAATCAAGTTCCCATATGAAAAGACTTGCCTTAAATCAAACTTCAGATTTTCTATAAATCTGTCTCTTTTTTTTCCCCCTTTCCTCTGAGACACTGCCAAAATTTTGCAGAGGATGGTGATCTCACTCTGGTGTTAATCAACAGACTCAGATTGTTTTATCAACACATTACTGATTATTTAAATTAAAGTAAATTAGGGGTGCCTGGGTGGCTCAGTCATTTGTGTGTCTGCCTTCAGCTCAGTCATTATCCCAGGGTCCTGGAATCTAGCCCCACACTGGGCTCTCTGCTCAGTAGGGAGTCTGCTTCTCCCTCCCCCTGCTCTTGTGCTCTCTCTCTTTTTCTCTTCCCTCCCATCAGATAAATAAATAAAATCTTTTTTTTAAGTTAATTAAAGTAAATTAAATATTACACTTCATAAACATCTAAGATTTTTAGTTTCTTCATAGGATAGCATGTTAAAAACTTAGGTGGTTGAGGCGCCTGGGTGGCTCAGTGGTTTGGACTGCTGCCTTTGGCTCGGGTCATGATCTCAGGGGCCTGGGATCGAGCCCCGCATCGGGCTCCCTGCTCTGCAGGAAGCCTGCTTCCCTCTCTCTCTCTCTCTTTCTCTGCCTGCCTCTCTGCCTACTTGTGATCTCTGTCTGTCAAATAAATAAATAAAATCTTAAAAAAAAAAAAAAAAACTTAGGTGGCAACTTTTATGCTTTTTTGAGGTATCAAAAATAGTCAAACCCATGGACTCAGAGAATACAGTTGTGAAATGTTGGAGTATGGGAGCAGTTGAGAAAGAATTCTTGAGACAACTTCAGTGCAAAAAAGTTGTTTTTATTAAAGCACAGGGACAGGACCTGTGGGCAGAAATAACTGCACTGGGGTGATGAGGAGTGGTCAATTACATACTTTCAAGTTGGGAGGGGGTTAAGGATAGAGTAAGTCTCTAAGGAATTTGGAAGAAATGTTTCCAGGGCCTTGAGGGGTTAGCTACTGTCATTTACTATTGTCAAGTAAAACCTTAGTCATGAGACCCTTTAGATAATGTCAGTGGCCAAATGTTTAGAGGATGATTGCTAACATATATCTTGGTTGGGTAGAGATAAAGAAAGTTCCCAAAGAGATTTTTATATGTTAATTAGACTTATAAGATCCTGGAGATCCTGCTAATGTCAAGCTAAGGTTTCCTTTTGTCTTTAGCAAAATATTAACACAGAGGCAGTTGAGTTCCGAAAGGAAGGGCACTCTGCCTGTCTTAAATATTGGTCAGTGGGGCTGTTAAGTAGTAAGGAAGTTTAATGTTTTTCTACATTTCTTTTGCCTTTGCTCTCCAAGTCACAATAGTGGTTTACAGAAGCTGGGGATGAGGAAATACAACTAGTTAGTCAGTTATGCTAGATGAATAGGTTCTAGAGATCTGGTGTATAAAATATTATCTATAGTAAACAATGGAGAACTGTGTGCTTCAGAATTTGTTGAGAGGTTAGATCTCATGTTAAGTGTTTTTCCACCAAAGCAAACAAAACAAAACAAACAAACAAAAAAACCAGAAAACATAAGGAAACTCTAAAAGGCATTTTATATATATATATTAGCTTGAGTTTGGTGATGGTAACTACATTTGCTTGTGTATACCCAAACTCATCAAATTATATACCTTAAAACGTGTACTTCTTTATACATCAATTATACATTAATAAAACTGTTTTAAAAATGAAAGTTTTAGAGGAATTTTAGGGCTATAAATTTGGATTATTTATAGGTAAAATTCTGTCAAATATCTTGTCTACATAACCAGTTAGTTAACAGAAGCTCAGATTTGGCCAAGAATTAGTAAGAGAGAAAGAACATTTATTAGATGCCTATTGTGTTTTAGTTGGCATGCATTTTGCCTGAGTAGTCTCCTTTGGCTTAGATTTTAAAGATTTCTGCTTATTTATATCAAACTTGTAAATTATTTTAGACTCTTTTCCAATACTACTCCAACTGAGGTTAAATGGTTAATATGCATTTAAAATGTAATCAGGCCCAACACTGATTCATTATCTGGTTCAGTGGTTCATTGGATCACTCATTTATTATATAGCCAAAAGTATCATCATAGATCCAGACTGCATTTGTCATAGGAAGCAAACGACCATACAAAGGTTATGTCCATATAAGCCTTGTATCTCTAAACCAGGTAGATTCACCCACATATTAAGCACCTGGTATTAAAAATAAGCCATAAAAATGCCCCATTACTTGCCTTGTGAACTCTCTCATATACCTTCCCTTTATCTTTATTTGTCCACATCTGGATGTGTGTTTCAATTATAATCTGCAAACATAATACAGAAGGATTGTATGAAAAGTTGTTTCTTCTGAAGGAGGTATCTGGAAAAATTTGTGGACTATATGGAATTCCAACTGAGTTATAAATAAATATGGAGTTTCCTAATTTCTCTCTTCATGTACCTTTATATTTTGTCTCTCCACTTCTGACTTCATACTTACCAGCTCAAGCTTAAATTTGGCCTGCCAGCTCTCTATACTGGATAAAGCCACTCTATCCTCAGTGCTTTAATTCTTAGCGCTAGTCTATCTACACACTTTAGAGTGCCTCATAGCTGGAAAAAGGAATAAGAAATTGCACACTTGTGTTAACTATGAAATTGAGCACATGTAACATAATGCTACAGATGGGAGGGAGAGGACATTAGTTTTCCCTCCTCTTTCTCACCCCTAGTCTCAAGACAGATGACTTCTTCAGCCAGGACTTTTGCCCCTTAAGATGGACAAAATTGGTGATAGATTAGAAATAATTCTGCCTGGACCATGTCTCAGCTGTGTTGGCCCCTGTGAAGACTTTTGACCAGGTACTACAAAGGGTCTCAAAGAAGATTGTATCTCAGTATATCATCCATACAGAATGTGTTCTGCCAATGAGGTAGCTCCACAGATTGATGAGGGCTCAGCTCTCTTAGTGTTGCTTAACTCACTCCTCTGCCTCAATTGCAGAACAATTTCTTCATCACTGACTCCTTTTCCTAAGGTTATTTCACCAAGAGCAACTGTTTATATTTTATGAGCACAATTCTATAACACAATAAGAGAAACTGGGTAGACTCTTAATTGTTATAGGCTCCTACTGTATCATGCTTAAGAATTTGTGGAGCATAACAAATAGCATAAAGGACAAGGGGAGATGGAGAGGAGAAGGGAGTTGAGGGAAATTAGAAGGGAGGTGAACCATGAGAGACTATGGACTCTGAAAAGCAATCTCAGGGTTTTGAAGGGGCGGGGGGTGGGAGGTTGGGGGAACCAGGTGGTGGGTATTGGAGAGGGTACGGATTGCATGGAGCACTGTGGAGCACTGGGTGTGGTGAATACTGTTGTGCTGAAAAGAAATTAAAAATTAAAAAAAAAAGAAAATGACTAAGACAAGATTAAAAAAAATAAAAGAATAGAAATATAAGAGAACAGATTGATGGTTGCCAGAGATGGGCATGGGGTGTGGACAAAATGGGTGAAGAGGGTCAACAGTCACAAGCATCCAATTATAAAATAAAGAAGTCATGGGGGTATAATGGCATGATGACTATAGTTAATAATATTGTTTTATATATTTGAAAGTTGCTAAGAGAGTATATCTTAAAAGTTCACAACATAAGGGAAATAAAAAGTAACTGTGATGATGGATGTTAACCAGACTTACTGTGGTGTTCATTTCATAATATATATAAATACTGACTCATTATGTTGTACATCTGAAAGTAATATAAGTTTATATGTCAATTATATCTTAATAAAAAAATAAACCCAAATATAGTAATAAATATCAGTGTAGTGCCAGCCATAACAAGCTACTAAACAAGGATCTTTAATTCATCTGTCTGCAAAAGTGCATGTAAAACATTCAAAATGCTTGCTTTTTTGTTTTTACCATACATTATTTACCAAAATCACCCTATTTTATTTCACTTCACCACTTTTTATAAATCAGGGATCTGAATTGTAGGGCAATGTGTAACTTGTACAAAGTCAAAGAAAAAGTCAAAGAAAAAGCCAGAAGAGGGACTTGATCCAGGTTTATAGACCTGAAGTTTATTACAATGTGGAATATTAAGCCAGTGGGGGGAGAGGGTTGCAACTGGAGTTTAAGATGATGGCATAGGAAGACCCTGAACTTACCTCCTCCCATGGCATACCAAATCTACAAATACATGAAATAATTCTCACTGTAAAAGAACTGAAAACTAGCCAAAAGTTTCCTCTAAAACAGGGATAAAAGGGCCTTTTGGTAGGGGGCAAGATAAGTAGGAGGCAGAGATATGTTTTGCCAAAAATTCTATCCCCAGTTTGGTGACACACAATAAGAAAGAATCTGATGGACCTAGAGCCTCTCCTTGAGAAAACAGAGGTTTGTGTTTTACTTTAGTCACCCCAATCTTTGATATCTGCACCAGAGAGATGAGACCTTTTGAGAAACAATGTGGCTTATCTCCAAATGACCTGGAAATTGTGGGGATCTAAGATCCTCCTTTAAAGGTGTTTATGTACAGACTCACTTATCCCAGGAACTAGCACACAGGCAGCAGTTTGAGATGTGTCTGGATTATATGTGGAAAAAAATTAAGTTGCTAATCTTAAAGCATCTGCTGGAGGGACAGGGATTATTTGTGATTTTTCTTGAGACAGAGACATTGTGAATGCCATTTTTTTATATTCTTTCTCTCACTTGCTTGTGCAGGCAGGTGCACATGGACACAAGCACACTAAAGCCAAAACTGTGCCTTGCCTGCTGTGCAATTCTCCTACATTGCTAAAGCCACAGAGGCATCCTGACCCTTGTGCTCTTCACAGGCCTTACTAAAGCCTGGTGCATTCTATGCCTTCAACATAGAATGCCAACAACATTGTGTTCCTGGACCCCATGTGCTTGTAACAATCTGAAACACAGTTCTGGGTAGGATACCACACTCAGGACACTACACAGACATGACCCATTCATCCTGGATCTTGAACCTTCGAGACAGGCTTTAAGCTTGCCATGTGTCTAAAGGCTACAAGAGGCACTCTCAAGGAACATGGGCAGGGACACTCCATCTGTAAGCCCTCCCTTGGCCTTGCCATAGCTCACTGGTACCTCCTAAAATGAAGCTTATACACTCGTCTGAAACTCTGATTCTTGCAACTATCACCCTGATGGCACCTCCAGATCTCCTGGTGTGGAGGTCAGCAGGGTCTATGATTGCATCCCAGAGGACTGCATATATTTGCATACTTTAAAAGCTGCAGCCTGAGGATCTGGCTTCCAATCAGCCTGAATCCAGGTGCTGACTGAGATCACTCCCTTTGGAATGCTGATAGGTTCTGGCTTACTTTCAAAAACTAGGGCTTATAAAGAATAAATCAAGCTACTTAGACAATCACAGAGGTTTTAGAGACAAGAGCAAGGGCAAGATTAAAAGGTAAGGTTTAATCTCGTATACAAGGCTATACCTTCAAGACTGGGAGAGGAAGCTCTTTGCATATGCATAGAAACAAACACCAAGAATCAAGTAAAATGAAAAAAATTGAGGAAGATGTTTCAAATGAAAGAATAAGTCAAACCTCTGAAAAAGACCTTAATGAAATGGAGACAGTAATCAATCTAAGAAAGAGTCCAAAGTAATGGTTATAAAGGTGCTTCCTAAATTTGGCAGAATAAACAATAACAGTGAGAACTTCAACAAAGAGACAAAAAAATACAAAAATAACAAACAGAAGTCACAGAGCGGAAGACTACAGTAATTTACATGGAAAATATGTTGGAGGAATTAAACAGCAAACTAGATGAAGTGGAAGAAAAAAATCAACAATGTGGAAAACCAATGGGACTCACCAAAGAGAGCAGCAAAAAAGAAAAAAAGATAGAGAGAGAGAGAGAACTTAAAAAAGTGAAAATAGCTTGAGACGTATAGGACAGGATGTGGAATAACATTTGTATTAAAGAGATTCCAGATGGAAAAGAGAAAGAAAGGGACAGAAACCTTACTTAAGGAAATAGTGTCTGGAAACTTCCTTAACCTGGGAAGAGAAAAAGATATCCAGGAATCCCAGAAAATTCCAAATAAGTTGAATGCAATGAGATCCACACCAAGACACATTATAACTAAAATGTCAAAAGTTAAAGAATATTAAATCAACAAGAGAAAAACAACTTGTTACAAACAAGGGAATTCTTCCCCATAAGACTCTCAGCTGATTTTTCAGCAGAAATTTTGCAGACCAAAAGGGAGTGGAATTATATTATTTGAAGTGCTGAAAGGAAAGAACTTCCAACTAAGAATGTTTTCTACCTAACAAAGCTATCATTTAGAATTGAAATAATTTAACAGATGAGCAAGAGATAAAGGAGTTCATCAACAAGAAATGTTAAAATGTCTTCTTTAAACTGAAAAGAAAAGACACTAATAACAAGAACATATGAAAGAAAAAACATAAAAAACATAGGAAAGTAAAAATCTCTCTGGTGAAAGTGAATATATAGTAATGGTAATAAATTAGCCACTTATAAAGCTAAAGAATAACACATTATATAGTATAAATAAATAAAGTATGAAGTATAGTATAATATGAAGTATATAAGTATATAAATATAAAGTATAGTATAAAGTATAAACTATAGTATAAATAAATAAAATATAAAGGTTAAAACACAAAGGTAGTAAAAATAACTCTAACTACGATAGTTAAAGATACACAGAAGAAAAAGTTGTAAAATATGTCAACATAAAATGTGGGGGGGGAGTTTTTAGAAAGTGTTCAAATTCAAGTTGTTAACATATATATATGTATAATATATTATAATATATAATACTATATATTATATAACAGAAACCATATGGTAACCACAAAGCAAAAACCTGTAGTAGATACACAAAAGATGAATGGATAAAAAACCAAATGGGTAAAAATCAATACTCATCTATATGTTGCTTACAAAATAGACTAACTTCAGAACTATGTACACACACAGACTGAAAATGAAGGGATGGAAAAAGATATTCAATGAAAATGGAAACGAAAATTAAGTTGGGGTAGCTATACTTAGACAAATAGAGTTTAAAATGCAGATTAATAAAAGACAAAGAAGGGCATCACACAGTGATAAAGGGGCCAATCTAACAAGATGATATAACATTTGTATTTATGTACTCACCCAATATAGAAGTACCTAAATATGTAAAGCAAACATTAACAGAGCTGAAGGGAAAAACTGACAATAATACAATACCAGAAGACTTTAATACCCCATTTATATCAATACATAGATCATCTAGACAGATAACCAATAATGAAATATTAGTCTTAGCTGGCACATCACACCAAATGGGCTTAGTAGATATATACAGAACATTCCATTCCATAGCAGCAAAATACACATTCTGCTCAAGTGCACATGGGACATTCTCCAGAAAAGGTCACATGTTAGGCCACAAAACAAGTCTCTATGAATCTGAGAACACTGAATTCATTCAGAAGATACTGAAACATCTTCTTTAACTATAAGCTTATGAAGCTAGAAATCAGTTACATGTAGAAAACTGAAAAATTATAAAGACATGGGTATTAAACAACAATCTACTAAACAATAGTCAATGAAGAAATCAAAGAGGAAATACAAAAAAATACCTTGAGACAGAAGAAAATGGAAATACAACAATCCAAATCTATGGGCTACAGTAAAATCAGTTATAAGAAGGAAGGTTATGGCAATTCATGCCTAGCTCAAAAAAAACGAGAAAAATCCGAAATATTAACTTTACACCTAAAGAAACTGGAAAAAAGAAGTCCAAAATTAACAAAAGGGAGAAAATAATAAAGATAAGAGTGGAAATAAATTGACTAGAGAATAAAATACAAATAGAAAAGATCAGTGAAACTAAGAGCTGGTTATCTAAATGGAAAACAAAATTGACAAACTTTTAACTAGAGTTACCAAGGAAAAAAGAGAGATGTCTCAAATAAATAAAAGCTGAAATGAAAGAGAAGTTACACCTAATACCATAGACATAGAAGGCATCATAAGAGACTATTATGAAAAATTGTTTGCCAACAAACTGGACAACAGAGAAGAAATTGATAAATACCTAAGAATGTACAGTCTTCTAAGACTCAATCATGAAGTAGAAAACCTGAACACCAATTACTAGTAAGGAGTTGGAATCAGTCACTGAAAATCTACCACAAATAAAAATCCAGTTTCGGATAGCTTAAGTAATGAATTATACCATTGAAATATTTAAGACTCTCAAACTTATTTTATAAGGCCAGCATTACCCTGATACCATTATCACACAAGGTACCATAAAAAAAAATACAAGCCAATATCTCTGATAAACATATGCAAATGTCCTCAACAAAATATTAGCAAATGAACTCAACAATACATGAAAAGAATCATATATCATGATCAAATGGGTTTTATTCCACGAATGCAAGGATGGTTCAACATATGCACATGAATCAACATATACACCACATTAAAGAAATGAAGATGAAAATCATATGACCATCTCAATAAACACAGAAAAAAAAACATTTAACCAAATTCAACATCCATTTGTGATAAAATCTCAACAAAGCAAGGATGGAGGGAACACACATCACCATAATACAGGTCATATATTACAAACCCATAGCAAACATCATATGCAATGGTAAAAAGCTGAAAATTTTTCCTCTAAAATCAGAAACAAGACAAGGATGCCTATTATTGCCACTGTTATTCAACGTAGTATTGGAAGTCCTAGCAATAGCAATTAGTTAAGAAAAAGGAACAAAATGCATCCAAGTAAGAAAGGAAGGAGTAAAACTGACACCATTTGTGGGTGACATAATATTTTATATAGAAAATGCTTAAAGACCATTAAAAAATTCTTAGAGCTGATAAATGAATCCATTAAAGTTTCAAGATACAAAATCAGTATACAGAAACAGGTTGCATTTTTATATACGACTATAGGTTGCAGAACAGAAATTAAGAAACCAATTCCATTTACAATTGCATCAAAAAGAATAAAATACCAATGAATAAATTTAATCAAGGGAATGAGAAACCTATACACTGAATACTATAAGACATTGATAAAAAGAAATTAAAGAATATATAAACAAATGGAAAGATATTTCATGCTCATGGATTGGAAGAATTAATATTGTTAAAATGCCCATACTACCCCGAAACAACTATAGATTCAATGTAATCTTTATCAAAATTCCAATAGCAATTTTCACAAGACTAGAATAAATAATTCTAAAATTTGTATGGAAGCACAAAAAACCCTGAATGGCCAAAGCAATCTTGAGAAAGAAGGTTAAAGCTAGAGGTATCATGTTCCCTAATTTCAAACTGTATTGCAAATCTATAGTAATCAAAGCAGTATCATATGAGCATAAAAACAGACACAGGGACGCCTTGGTGGCTCAGTGGGTTAAGCCACTGCCTTCAGCTCAGGTCATGATCTCAGGGTACTGAGGTCTAGTCCCATGTCAGTCTCTCTGCTCAGCAGGGAGCCTGCTTCCCTTCTTCTCTCTCTGCCTGCCTCTCGTCTGCTTGTGATCTCTGTCAAGTAAATAAATAAAATCTTAAAAAAAAAAAGACACATACAACAATGGAACAGTATTGTGAACCTGGAAATTAGCCCATGGATATAGTCATTTAATTCACAATAAGACAAGAATATACAATGGAGACAGGACTGTCTTTTCAAAAAATGGTGTTAACACAACTGGAAAAATCCATGAAAAATAATAAAACTGGACCACTATCTTACACTGTCCACAAAAAATGATTCAAAGTGGATTAAAGACTTGAATATAAGACCAGGAACCATAAAACTTGTAAGAGAAAACATAAGCAGTAAGCTCCTTGGCATTGCTTTTGGTGGGTGTTGTTGTTGTTTTAGATCTGACTTCAAAGGCATTAACAATGAAAGCAAAAATAAACAAATGGGAGTAACCAAACTAAAAAGCTTCAGTACAGTGAAGGAAAGCATCAACAAAATAAAAAGTCAGTTTGCAAAATGGAAGAAAGTATTCACAGGAGCTAAAATCGAAAATATATAAAAATCATACAACTCAGTAATGATAACAAAAAATTTAATTCAAAATGGGTAAAGAAACTGAATAGACAGTTTTCCAAAGAAGATATATAGATGGTCACCAGACACATGAAAAGATGTTTACACTGCTAATCATGAGGGAAATACAAATAAGAACCACAATAAGATAGTATCTTACACCTGGCAGAATGGCTAGTGTGAAAAAGATAAGAAAGAATGTTGGAAAGGTTATAAAGAAAAAGAGACCTTCATGCACTGTTGATGGGAATGTAAACTGATATAGCCACTATAGAAAATAAAATGGAGATTCCTCAAAAAAAAATCTTAAAAATAGAACTACCATAGCAAATTACTGTACTTATGGGTATTTATCTAAAGAAAGTGAAAACACTACTTAGAAAAAAAAAAAAGCACACATTGTAATTGCACAGTATTTGCAATGACCAAGATATGGGAACAACAAGTGTCCATCACTGGATGAATGGATAAAGAAGATGTGGCATATATACACAGTGGAATACTACTCAGTCATAAGAAAATAATGAAATCTTCCCAATTGTGTCAACATGGATGGACCTTGAGTATTTTATGCTAAGTGAAATAAGACAGAGATAAATACCATATTATTTAAATTAGATATGGAATCTAAAAATAAACAAAACTCATAGATACAGAGAGTAGATTGGTAGTTATTATAGGAAAGGAAGTTGATGGGTGCGTGGGTGGGTGGAAAGTATGGTGACAGATGGTAACCAAGATTATTGTGGTGCTCACCTTGTAGTGTATACAGATATTGAATTAGTATGTTGCATAACTGAAATGAATATAATGTTATATACCAATTTTACCTCAATAAAAAATAATAAAATAAGGAATATTTATGCTCAAAGATCAACATCTGTATTCATGTCCTGTATTTTATTCAATATCCTTAAAAATGGAATGCCCAGGGTTCTTAAATAAAAGTGCTATGAATTCATTGAAATGGCTAAGCATCTCACAAAGCAAAATCTGAAAAGCATTAATATGCTGAGTGTATTCATTCTTTGCCTTTACAAGATCCAATCGGTATGTAAAGGCTGAATTATTTATTATAATTTTGCTGTGTGGAAATAGGAATTTTTTTTTTTTAATCACTCCCATAAGCTGTTCTTAGTTACATGTTCAGAGCTACAACAAGCCTCTCACTATTAACCCCTCCCTGATGGACAGAAAAGACTTAGATGGTCTTGAACTAACAATAATCTCATTTAGGTGAACATCAAGATTTGAGAAGACAGTTTGAAAAAATGTGTGTGTTACTTGAGTAGTTCTCTACAAGATAACTTAGGAAAATGACAAGTTTCTGCATGTAAGAACATAATACTATATCCATTTATGAACTGAATGATGGTAAAAATCCTAAGAGACTGAATAAATCTGTATGGTTTTACCTAAACACACTCAAAAAGAAACTGTGGTTGAATAAATAAAATCTTTAAAAAAAAAAAAAAAAGAAACTGTGGTTTTTGAAGGGAGAAAAGTATAGAAAAAAAATAAAAATTTGCCACCAAGAGAGCCTGGCTTCCACCATGCTCAACATACCACAGATTAATTTCTTGTTCCTACAAAGTCCCCTGTGGAGAGCAGTATCTTTCCAAAGCAACTATTCTCCATACAGAAATTTACTGTTACAGTTTAGTGGTGGTTATACAACTTTGTGGCTCTATTATCTGGAATGTGTTGTTTACCATGCCAGTGTAACAAGGAAGAGACCACCTCTATTCAGTATGTCAGTCAGGAAGTGGCTCATGTCAGTCCTTCAGCTCACAACTCAGAGACAGTAAGTTGGCCCTGCCCAACCATAAAAAGGGTTGAAAGTTATAATCCCTCTGTTTGTGGGGAAAAAGGAAGTTTGTCAGGTCTCTCCTGCACTAGATATGTGATCAAGGACATTTCATGTAGTCTCTTAGAGACTGTTTCCTTATCTGTAAAATGTTGATTTCAGAAGTTTCTCTATAAATTTGTTGCATATTGAATTTTATTTTATATATGCAAATATCTAGCCTGTGGTCTAGTACACAACACAAATTCAAGAAATCATAGTTGTCTTCTTTCTATTTTTATGGCCTTTGTCAACTCTATGATAGTGCATACTGAGCTGTTTCCATTATTTTCTCTCATTTTACCTCCTTTTTATTTTAAAAATTAAAAAAAACATAAGTGCTTTTAAGTAGAGCAACATCATATTTCCTCTGGAAATAGAAAAAATAAAATTAAAAAATATTTAGTAAGACATTTCAAACTATTTTTTCAGTGGGCCACTGATCTTATTTCTAGATGACAAATATAAATATTTAATTGTCATTAAGTTGCAGAATCAGCTGGAGCCTATGGTCTTTCTCTTTGGTTTAGCTGAGTTTCCTGGAAAAATATCAAGGGACAAGGCAAGTGACATTCAACTTGTGCTTATCCTACCTTCTTGAGGTCTAGTAAATCACCACCAGGGAATCTTATTTCTTGTTATTTCTCTCTAAACAAAGAGCTTGATTTCTTTTTCTTCTGACACTTGGTATGTTCTACTCTCTACTCCCAGATGGTGCAAAGCCTTCTCAAGGATTCCCAAAGCAATCCATGAATTTAACAAGAATGATAGATGAAAAGTCATAATACCTATTAAGCCCTTATCACATACCAAGCTATGCTTATAATTTTACAGAAGGAGTCTTTTAACCATCATATAAAAAAGCTATTATTATCACCACTTTAAAGTTAAAGAAAGGAGATGAAAGGAAGTTTAAATCATGTGTTTATGCCATAAAACTCATAAACACAGATAGAACACAGATAGGAGATTTCATTTTGGATAAAGTCTAAGCTTCTTTCGCCACACTGGAGTTCTCTTGTGGATACGAGGTAATTTAGCCAAGGTCACAAAATTAATACAGGCTAACACAAAACAGAGTTTTGAACTCTTTTTTTTTTTTTTTTTTTTTTACATGAGAGCTTTGTCAAAGCAAAAATTATACTGGACAAAGTTAAATAGGGAAGGATGACTTTATTCAAGGTTATCTGAAAAGGACGGAGAGAGCAGAAGGCAGTCTAAACTCAACTGCACTGAAACGTAAGTGGGAGAGTTTTTAAGAGCTGAAATGTCAGAGGAGCTGGGTATAGAATCATAGACCATTTTTGTTTGCAAATTGTCCTTACCCAAAGGAAAAGTATTTTCATGACAAGAGGTAGTTTTACGACTTCGAGTAATGTACCCAAAGGCCCAAAGAAGTTAGCCTCCTACCTCTCCCAGAAAACAAGATCAGGGATTAAGGGTGGGGGCACTATCTCCCTTGATGATTGCATTTTAAAGGACTTGCTCTAGGATCGTAGAAAGTGGGGTCTAAAAAGTGGGGAGAGATCTTTTAAAAGGATTTGAATCTTAGAGGGTCAGAGAAAGAATTTAGGACAGTTTCTCTAAAGTAAATGCCCAAAGAAAAGAGAGGGAAGGGCTCTGTGATTAGTCCACCTGGATTCTGTAAGGGACAAGATGAGACAGAGGTCAGGGACTGAGAGGTAAGAAGAAGACCATTTAAGGTTTCATCAAGCTGTGGGAAATATTAAGGCCTTCTTGGTCACCACTATGCAAAGAATTCTAATATAGCTCTTAATCTGAAATTTAAAAAAAAAAAAAAAAAAAGATGCAGAGTTAGAGTCCCAAAACAAGCCCGAATATTCCAAAGGAAGGTTTTCCCATTTGTGTGAAGTATCTAACCAAATGCCTGGATTTAGCAGCAGTGACCATGTGGCCCAAGAGTAGGCAGCACAGAGCAGTAGAATAGGAGTTGAATGTTCAGGCAACACTTTCCCCTGAAAAATCTTAGTGAAGTAAAGCTCTGGTTAATACCTGGGATGTCAGTTCATGTGGAGCCAATTGCACTGCAAAGAAGGAAGAGCAGAATCCAGATCTAAAATCAAATCAAGCTATAGCAGTGTTATGACCACTTTGAACTTAGTGGCACCAAAATACAAGTATGTTATTTTGTTCTTGATGGGATGGGTCAGAGGTTTTACATAGGACTTAACAGGAAATGCATGCCTCTACTGGGGAGAATTGGAGCCCGAGTTGGGAAGAAAATAGACTGGACCTAAGGACCAGATTCCAAGATAACTTTTTCATTCCCATGTCTGCTTCTTTCTAGCTAGCTAGAAGGCTGTTTTCAGCTGCAGCTGCTAACCAGCTTACCTACTTACCAGTCTCTTCAATGTGGCAGCCTCAAAGCAGTTGGACATCTTAGGTGGCAGTTCAGTGTTGTTTGGTGAACAGTATGGAAGCTGCATATCTTTTTGTGTTCTATCTCCTGAAGTCATATATAATGACACTTCTGTTAATCTCTATTGATTGACTCAATGAGAAACTTACCCAGAAGCAAGGGCTGGAGATATCCTTCCTTGCAAGGCAGGAATGTCTAAGAATTAAGAGCCACCTTTTAAACGACCATAGCTCCTAATAAGATGAAACTGAGGTAGTTTTGAAAGTACAGAAACCCTAAAACTGAAACCAATGCGTGGAAGGGGAGACCTTCTTGAAACTGTATTGTGAAGGTTGAAAGTATATTATGAAGGTGCAGATCACATCACCAAATAGAGTCCAAAAGACTTTAGGATGTGAAAAGGGATAGGAGGCTGTGATGAACACCTTTGAAGACTTCAAACCTTGCTCATGGGCCTTGGGTCTCTCCTTAAATAGCAGTGATATGCTATAGAAAGGTTTCAGAGACAGTGGCTGAAATCTTGACCTGGGGTGAGATATTTATCCTTTCTTTTACCTGATTTTATCATCTTTTAAAAGAGCATAACAAAATCTCTGCAAAAGTATTGTTTAAGATAATTTTTATGTAAGATTTAACACCATACTGGAGATACAGTATACTTAAATGTGAATATATGTCTAGACATTTTTGTTTGTGGCAGCTGGCCAAATGGATGTAAGGTTGGAAATAATAGAAGGTAATGTCTTTTGAAGGGAGTGGATGGTGCAAGTTTCCTGGGGAAGGATAAGGAAAATGGAGGAAATTATTTAATGGTTTCTAATTCCGAGGGTAAATTACAATTTCCTGGAAAACTTGTAAAAAATACATATTCATAAGCTTCACTCTGGACTTATTGAATCAGAATCTGGTGGTGTGATGCTCAGAACTCTGTATTTTTAAATTAGTTCTTCAGTTGTTTCTAATAGAGCCAGGCTGGCTGGCAGCAGTCTGAGGGTCACAACCAAATATATTATGTTATGCTGTAAAAACCTCATCTGGGTTGCAGCCATATATGCATTCCCCCTCCCCCTGAAACTATCACTATGATCAATCATTAAACAAAATGGGAGATGATATTTGTCCAACCCTGGATATGTGAATGATAAAAGTAATTATCACCCTTCTGATTTTGTTTCTAGTTAATAAGAAAACTAATTTAAAACAACTTTTCTATATGTTTGATCAGCAATTGGCCGCTTAAGATTAATGTTACAAATATGCAAATATAGAAAATTAAAAGTCATTCCATAGCTTTTGAGCAGTTGAATATCTTAAAATATGTTTATAAAAATAATTCAAATGTATTTTAAAAACATACTATTGAGTTAAAGGTTGCCATTATAGATTTTTTTTCCTGTAAGTGTACGACAACCTGGTCAATTATTATAATTATTTTTTTTACTACATTGGCATGTTTCTAAGGTGCTTGAATTATAGAACATATATCTAATTTTGTCTTTTATTGTAAAGCCTCATCAAAACGTGTCTTACAACTTCCAATTCTACCTAAACGATATTAAACATCACCCTTCAGTTCTACAAAATCAACAAAACAGATAAATGAGTGATAATCTGGGAGAAATAAAATATCAGATTTCTGCAAATGAGTTAAAAGGCAGTTTTGGGGCACCTGGGTGGGTCAGTGGGTTAAAGCCTCTGCCTTCGGCTCAGGTCCCCGCATCAGGCTCTCTGCTCAGTGGGGAGCCTGCTTCCCCCTCTCTCTCTGTCTGCCTCTCTGCCTACTTGTGATCTCTGTCTGTCAAATAAATACACAAAATCTTTAAAAATAAAATAAAATGAAAAGCAGTTTTTAGCTTTTCTAGTAAGTAGTAAAGACCTCCTTCAGCTACTTCCACTCTCTAGTCTAAATGACAGTAGCAGATTCGTAAAAGTTTATCTTCACTGGAATTATTATCAACTCTAATTTCATTTCAACAGGAAATCAGTGAGCTGCCACCTGAGTTAACTTCCAAAAACTAGGGACAGCTGAGGCCCTTGCTCTTTGTCACTCCAATATATTTTTTTTCCTCTAAAGAAGGATTTATGACTCATTCCTTCAAAATATTTAGGGGATTGGTTCTTAAAATTTTAGGGTCTGACAACTTATCTATTTAAAAAGAGTGAAAAATAACACTGCACTCTCCATCCCAGACCACCCATTCCACCTCCCACTGGGCTTTCAAAGTTTCTATAACAGAAGATGTGACCCACTTCTTTGGAAGACTGTCAAAGGTGCATTTTCCTCTCAACTGTGATAATACAGAAAACTTGCCAGTAGAGAAAAAGAACTGAACAACCTCATGAAATTTAAATCCAAGTCAGAGACACATAGCTATCTGTTCACGTAATAGACTTTAGAGTACTTTCTGTATATATGTTTTGCCATATCAATGCTGAAAAAATTGGCTAGGAATGGGGATTACTTTCAATACTTTGAAAAGGGAAATAATCAAGCAAGATTTTCCCATAAATCTAAAAATTTTTTAAAAAAGGTTAGACATTCCTTTGTGCAAATATGTGCACATACTAAAGGGTTTTTATTGGCTTTCACAAGGCTATAAAGTCCATTTTTTAAAAATAAGAGTATATTGAGTTATTTGGGCTTATATTCACTCGTATTTAAGAGTAGCAGGAAATACCTAAATTTCTAATTCACAACACTCACCACATTCTTTTTAAATAGTAGTCTAGAATCTTGGATCACAACATCTTGGACAGAGAAATATGCCATCACACATCAAGTGGAAAGAGAATCTAACACCACACCTTAACTGGAAAAGCTATCTAGCTGGTTGGCAATTATTTTATTAAATCTATTTATTCATTTATGTAAACTGGTAGATACATATAGCAGCAGACATGGTTTAGAAACATGACCTTTATCTTCTTTCACAGAGAAACAAAACAAAAATTACCTTACTTCTGGAGTATTTCTCAGTCTAGCCTACATCTTTGACTGTTTAATGATTTTCCTTTTCTAACATCAGATCCATTTTTTTTCAAACAGAATCTTACACAGAGCTCAGAGCTCTATAAAGCAGATCCAAAGAATGTTTTGTGGGTATAAATTATTTCATGTTCATTTCATTTTTGGTTTCCAATTTATTTCTCAATTTTGGGTTTGGTTGTTTTTTTTTTTTTTTTTTTTTTTGGCACACTGTTGAGATATCCTTGATTCTCTCAGAAAAATAGTTGCAAATGATTTTCAAACAGTTCTATGTTCTACCTTGCTATAGTTTCCAATTAAATTGTGGAAGCATGACAAAGAAGCAGTGTTTTTTTTCCCGCGAATTAAACCGTTATCTTACCAATATGTATCTAAGTACTTATTTTCTTTAATTGAATCTGATAATGTTCTTTTGATGACGGAAATGTTCATTGTTTGAGAAAAAAAAATTTACAAATGTGTCTTGTAGCTTAGGAATCTTTTAAAAATGTCATCAGTGTGAAACCTTGGATTCATCTACCAAATAAACATGCAATATTTCAAAATAGTCAAATTTATTTCTCCCTGCATGCTGAACTCAAATGTTATGCTTCAATTGTAATGCTGACAGCCTACACTTAAAAGTAGGTAACTCTGAATGTGAACTGGGCTTGTGAAAATTAGTAAAGGGAAACAACTGAAATGGAGTAGGAAGGATAGAAGTGGAAGCTAGCAGGGGGATCCCTACTACTTGCCAATTTATCGGAAGAATTGACTATTACCCCAAAAGAAGAATCAACAGAAAAAAAAAAAAATCATCAATTGCATTCCCCACAGGGACCTCCTGTGCAACTCAGCCAATGAGAAACCATCATCACCCACACATGCTTTTCTCCAATGAACTTTCTTTCAAAACAAGCCCTTCCAATTTCTTCCTTTAACAGACTTATTTAGATTATTAGGAACAAAATATGCAAGCTATTTCAACAATGTCTGGAGTTTAACATTTAAAATGTCACTTAAAATTCTTATACTATAAACTTTCATAGAGACATACAACAAAGTCCAGTGTAAAGTATAAAAAAGGAAAAAAAATTACTCACTTTAGGATTACAAATAACTCTAAACAAAATACAATTAAAATCATCTGCCTTAACATTTAAATAAAAATAGAGTAAGTACTGATATTATATGACAAAATTTTATAGGAAGTTTTCTTAGCCAATGTTATTTTTCTATGAAATATGGAGTAATAGCTTACACAAAATAGTTTCATAGATCTCTTTTCTTACACTGTTTTAAAATTCTCAATATATAGATATCACCACATTTTTTACAACTTTTTTTGAATATTTGAAAAATGAAAACAATTAAAATGGTTGTTTTCTCTTAAAAATCATTTTTTTTCAATTTTAAAAAAAATAAGAACCTGAAAAATGAAATGAATAGCAATATCTGAAGTTTCTTCCAGGTGAAGTGTGAAGATTTCAAATATTCTCTATCTTCAAATTAATGTATTAAATACATTGGATTCATATCTTTGGGTGCTTTTCTATATTTTTATTAGGAAATTGTGCTAATTGTATATTCACAGATTTTTTTTCTCTTTTAAGATATTTATTGTAATATAAATAGCACTGATTTAATAAGTTAGTCTCTGAGATTGTGTGCTTCTTTCTCAATGTTAGGTAGCAGCTTGTTTTAAACAATATTATAAGTACACTTTTGAAATCAGACTTTAATTTTGTTTGCCTAAAATATTTGATAGTATCGAGGTTATGCTGAAAGAGCTGAGAGTGTTCTTTCAAAGTATAAATAATTGTGTTTCAAAATGATTTGAAATTTTAGGCCTCGTTTAGAATTTCATTTCATAAAACACATTAAAGATCTAAGTAAGTTTTATCATCATAAAAGGTAAATCCCAATTAAAAATAACTTGCACCATATATTCTAGATGTCATGTAATCTATGTGTAAGTTTTAGGGCATTGTTTTATTTCATTTGCTTTTATCAGTGTGGTTGGCATTAAGGAATTGGTTGGTATGAGTGTTTGAAATTTCACATTGAGCCTCATAAAATCTCATAAAAAAAAAAGCATCAAAAAATGCTTTTTTTGTTTGTTTGTTTGATTTTCTGCTTTCAATTATAGAACTATTCCTAATTTTAAAAGTGACTTTTATCTCACAGAAATGAGCATATAATTTGTGTGTCTGTGTGGATGTATGTGGATGCATAAGACAAGAAACACTACAAAATTTAAAAAGTGGTGAGTTCTTTGTATATTGTTGCCTCCAACAACCTGCATCTTACCTGTTCTTGCTATTATAAAACAATTTTTCCATGCTGAGTACTTACTCCAGCAGGAACAACCGAATCTTTGGGGGTACATAGTAAGATGTGAATGAAAATCTGCAGCATGAGGTCACCTGGATTGCTCCCTCAGTTAAATGTCTGCCTTCAGCCCAAATAATAATCCCAGAATCCTGGGATAGAGCCCTACCTTGGGCTCCCCACTCATTGGGGAACCTGCTTCTCGCCTCCCACTACCCTGTTTGTGTTCTCTCTCTCTCTCTCTCTTTCTCTCTCTCTGTGTCAAATAAGTTAATAAAATCTTTAGGAAAAAAAAAGTAAAGAAAATATGCAGAATGGATACAATTTGTAAATAGAGAATCTGGATTGCTTCTGCATGGTAAAGAAAATAGTCCATGGGAGTGTTTAGAGGTAGAATTAAGCATGTTGTTTAGGTCTGAGGTGTCAGGGGTTAAAGGTACAATGGAGAAGACCAAACCTGCTTTTAACAGAACACTTGAGTAGGTGTTAATTATGGAGAGTTAAAGTGGACCTAGTTTACTGAGAAGTCTGAATGTCTGTCTGTCTTGAGGGATTCTAATTTTAATTTTCAAAAAGAATATTGGCAGTTGAGAGCCCTTACTTGATTTGTGGCACATAACTGATAAGAATAAAATAATTACTTCAAAATATTAGTTAGAGAAAGTAATACATTTTACATTTACCAGATGTTCTCCGAGATTTACCATTTCTTAAATTTCAGGCTATTTTCATGTGACATTTGGTTGCCCTTCAGGCTTGAGGACATTATCTTTTGTGTGGACAACAACAAAAATCACTGCATGATATAGGCAATGTGGCATATGCACTGATTTCATCAACTTGAGCAAATAAACTGTGTTCATGAGCCGTGTGATCAACAAAAACACCAGGAAACAGTTGTCTCCAGTGTCCAGATCTCAGTTCCTACTTCTACCTGACAGATTCAAAACCGACCTTCTTCCTCCCCACCTGAAAGGAATTCCATTAAAGCTTTGGGTCAGAAGGAAAGGATGAGCTATCAACATACCACAATTTTTGACAGCTTTTCCATTTGGATATGCATTTCAATCAATTTTAAATCAGAGAGACAATAAAGCAAACCTCTTTCAGATTTCAATTTGCCTCTGCAGTGATGGGTGCCCTGTCTGATATTTACAGTTCACAGTCTCATAATAATGGATGATTTTGGCACCTTGCTTTTCTCTATATATTTTTCTAACGCTTTCAGCAATTTCATTAGGGTTGTTTTTTTAAAATGACAATTAGAATAAAATGAAAAGCTCAAGAAGCCATTTGAAGCATAACAAGAAAGGAAATGTAATCTAACTTTGAAAAAATATATATATATATTTATTTTGCTTCTTTCTGACATATTTATTTATTTTCTACATGAAATATTCCAGGTAATTTTTTGGGGGGGCCTTTTAGGTTTTTTCATAACCAATCTATATAGGAGTCATTCTCCAGCACACTTCCCATGATTCATTGTTCCCCCTCAGCCTGCGCAAAATGATACTCCACAAATAACTCTACCTTGTCAGTTTGCTCAAGATGGCTTTTACCTGGATCTCTCTACTTCACGATCCCAATTCCACTGTCATACTATAAAATTAATTCAAAGTGTGTCTGTGCTCTATTGCCATTTAAAAAATTGGTCAACATTGACAAGGATTTTCTTATAATGCCACTTTATCAGTAAAAATTTTTTGAGGGTTGCTGGGGGGAGGGGGTTTGGGAGAAGGGGGTGGTATTATGGACATTGGGGAGGGTATGTGCTTTGGTGAGTGCTGTGAAGTGTGTAAACCTGGTGATTCACAGACCTGTACCCCTGGGGATAAAAATATATGTTTATAAAAAATAAAAAATTATATTAAAAAAAAAAAGAGGATTGCTTTAGTAAGGTGTAGCAAGTTTGATTTTTTTTTTTTTTTTTGCAAGTGAAGAATAATGTATGTTAAAAGTAACATACATACATTTAATTGACCTAGTAAGCTGACAGGCTTATCATCTCTCAAAATTCTCCTGTGAATTTGGTGACATCATGGTGACCAAAAATGGAAAGAAGTACATGAATGGCTATTAATCAGTAGTTAATATATCATATTTTAGTACATAAATCACAACCATATATTGGGGAAAATTATAAGGCAGATAAGCTTTTTAATCTAATTAGAACTACTTTGTAGGGATCAGGTCACACTTAGAATCTGTGTGCCATTTTGGGTGTTGATTTTAATAAGTCATTTCCTAATTACAAATGACAAAACATCTCCAAATACAGTTTAGGAAAACAAATCCATTCACTCTTATAAAAGATGAGCCCCAGGGTACAGCTCTATTTAGGAGGTCATCAAAGAATATTTTTCTCTCCAGTGTCATCTCCATTAATTTCTGTTGATGCTCATTCTCTACAGTTTCTCTTCATGTGGTAGCAATTTGGAGTGGCTTACTCATATCCTTCCAGTTTACCATTTCTTCCAGAAAATAGATTCTCGTCCTAAAGTTGATTGAATTAATCACAGGGTTAATTGTATCAAATCTGACTGGCTCTGCGTGGATGGATTATAATAGAAATCGAAAGGAACCCTCTTTGAAGCAGTTTGAGGCTGCTTGATCGACAGCTTCATACTTTTCTTCCTAAAGAACTTTTCTTTCCAGAGCCTGAAGAAGAGAAGAAAAACCAGAACTTCCACAGTTTGCAGAATCTTATAAACAAGCAGTCCCTATATGCATTTTTGGTAAGGTGATGGGAATAATAAGGCTACATACAGAAATAACCCAGGGAAGGAAAATTTTTGGAAGTTGTAAGGGCCTGCTTAGCCAGAGCGAGCCATTTTGTTGTTTATACAGTAAACTTAGATTGACCCTGCCCCCACAGAGGAACTTACTTAGAAACAAGTCTGGGAAACCAGAAAAATATGACTGACTAGCCCCTGATAACAGTGCCCATATACCAGGACGCATCAGGTCAGGGGGAGGTAACAGAGCCCAGAATACAAGGATGAGCCAAGCCAGGTGGAGACATCCAATCAGGAAAGCACCTCCCTAACCATCCAAGAATGTGGGCCCTGCCTTTTGGTCGCCAATTCTGTCCAGAGTGATAGGCTAGTTCAAATAACTACGATAGGGTGAATTGTAATTCAATTGGCCACCTGTGCATGGCCAGGCTCAACCACATGGCCTTTACTCTATAAAAGTTAGTCTGTGAGGCTGGGAGGGGTCGCCTCTTTGCAAGAGATGGCCCTGGCTGGTCAGTTTGATTCTCGATGCTTGGCGCGAAGTAAAGCATTGCTTGACCTTCGCTTTGTATCAGTCTCATTCCTTTGACCATGGACCCAGCAGAAGTAATATGATATTTTCCTTCATTTAGGTAATTATTTAATAAAGACTTACAAACTATTTACTATATAACAATGTAACAGACTCTAGGCTAGGTGCAAAGAATACAATTCTACAAATAGGGGAAAGAATAGTCATTGTCCTTCCAAAGAACCAAACAAAGGAAGAAACGTAACAATTACTCTGAAGAGCCCATGTGATAGAATTTGAAAGCAGTGCATGGAAGATGTAGAAAATCCCTATTAAATTTCTGAACACATATGGGAATATAACCTTAGCAGGAACAGATGTTCTCCCCAGTCATAAAATTCTTGGTATTTTGTGGTCCTTCTCCAAAACCTATGACTTCTTTATGATTCCATTCTGTGACTTTTCCCTGAAGATCATTAATTTTTGCCAACAACCTTATATGAATACTTCTTTTTTTCCCCTAGTGATCTCATACTATCTCCAAGTTTAAAACTTACCTATTGTTGACATGAATTCCCTTTTTTACAATTACTTATGAGTATCTCCATTCAGATACTATTACCTGAAAGCCAATGTGTTCAGAATTAAACTCTTTTCTTTCTTACTTCTTGCCCTAAAATTCTTCATTCATCAATGGCATCATGTTAACCCCAATTAAAAACACTCACTTTCATTTTTGAGGACTTATTTTTCCTGAATTTGCTATTATTTCTCTGTAAGTCAAGCAGAACCACTGATTTTTTGCAGTCATTATTCATAGAAATATATGAATCAGAACCAAGGGAAATCCTTCTAAATGGTTACTTTTTTGTACCAGATACGACTATTAAAGACATTATTTTTAATTTAAGTGACAGAATTTTATAAACATACTTTATAGCTATTTAAAACAAATGTTAATTTTTCTAATAGTGTAGTTCATGGGAGGAGGCTTTGAATTAACATTAATGGATGATATGATCCCAAATTTAAAGAAATTAATAACATCATCATTCCTAAAAAAATTCTTGGGCCTTAGAGATATCTTTAAGATGACTTGAGATGAACTGAAGATAACTGGTCAAATCTGGGTCAAATCATTGCAGAACTTTGTAACATATCAATTGGCTTATTTTAATGTGGGGTATTCCTGAAAATTCTCATTTTTATTAATGCTTCTTGGCACATGTTTCAAAATTTCTGGGCCACTGTTCTTGAACTGTTAGCACAACTTAAATGACGTGCATTTATATCATGATTTGTTCACCTTGCAGAGTGTGTCTTCCTTTGAAGAGCTTTATTTCCAGTAGCTTCAGCAATGACCTTCATTTTCTCAGATATTAACTCTAAATTTTCTTAGTTATTAAAATAGTTCTGATTTAGTACATTAAGTTTCTATACGGCATTCTTTTGCTTTACTTTTTATGAGATAGGCCTTATGTACATGCAAGTTACAAACAACTTATCTTTTTATTAAATAATATATAACACTTTTTCTGAAATCAAATTTAAATCTAAGGTCTTTCAACCTTGGTGCTTCACAGAGTTGCTGAGAAATTATTGTAATATCAATACAATATAGATATGATGATGATGATAATGATGATTACTGATCCTCACTGAGTGTTTCATAGGTGCTGGGCTCTATGCTTTACATGAATTGAACAATTTAATCCTAACAAGGACCCTAGGAAATAGATTATTGCCTTATTATTCAGATGAGGAGACTGATTAAAAATGGTATTAACTAACCTGTTCAATGTCACAAAACTAGTAAGCAGAAGTGGCATTTGAACCCAGGCAGTTCACCTTCCGATTAATCCAAGCTCCATTATTGAGTGGTCATATACCAAGCACTTATACATTAACTTAAATATTTAGAAACCATACAAAGTTTAAGTAGCAAAGCATAGGCTCTTAAGGAGATACAAAAATTATGAGGAGGAGAAGGATTCAGATTCAGCTATGTTTGAATCTTAAGTCTGGGGTCTTAACTACTATATATTATATTTTAACTAAATGCAGAAATAACATTACAGGTAATTTGGGAAAATATAAAAATCATAATTGATGAAGGGTTAATAAATAATAATATGGAAGTTATAAAATTCTTTTATCTATAATATTTTCCCAAGATAGAAAGGACAACAGGGACTTTTATTGTTATGATCAGTATTATCTTAGCATAATACAGTTTAAGTTTTCTTTTTTTTTTTTTTTAAGATTTTATTTGCTTGTCAGAGAGAGAAAGAGAGCAAGATAGCGAGCACAGCAGGGAGAACAGCAGGCAGAGGCAAAAACAGGCTCCCTGCTGAGCAAGGAGCCCAATATGGGACTTCGTCCCAGGACCCTGAGATCATGACCTGAGCCAAAGGCAGGTGCTTAACTGACTGAGCCAACCAGGTGTCCCAACAGTTTTAGCTTTCTGAGCCTACTATTAGTTTTTTCATTTACTATTAGTGATGTGGGAAATAAAAAGCCTCCAAATCATAACAAATGCTATGGTAATGAGAATCTGGTAAAAATAGACCAATGGGACAAAATTCCATTTGCCCATCTTCTTTCTAGACATCTCTAGTAAGGGCCTTCTTTCCTAAGTCCCTAATTGTCATAAAATGTGTTTCATGTTAAGAAAGACAAAACACTTCATGGTTAGGGACTAATCCCATTATTATTCTGTGCCTAGATAATATCTCTTAACAGTGACTTAAAGTATATATAAAGACCACCCAAAAACATCAAGTCCTGAACTCTGGAACTTGTAAATTTTGCCTCATTTGAATAAAGGGTCTTTGCAATGTGTGTTAAGGATCTTGATATGAGGAAATTACCTGGATTATTTGGAAGAAAAAAAATGTGAAGATGTAGGCATATTTTAAAGTGATGTGGCCTCAAGCCAAGGAATGCTGGAAACCACCAAAACAGGAAGAGGCAGGAACAAAATCTGCCCTACAGCCTCTGTAGGACTGTGGTCCTACCAATACCTTGATTTTTCACTTCTAGCCTTCAGAATTGTGAAAGAACAAATTTATGTTATTTTAAGCCACTGGGTTTATTGTAGCTTGTTACAGCAGCTCAGAAAATAAATACAATGTTTAGATATCACTTTAATGTTTAAAAGGAATAGTGGAAGCACGAGCAGAGGACAGGAAAAATGGCTAGTAAAATATATGTTCAAATGGATGCTGTGTACCTATTTTGGCTTAGAACCCTAATAAGGTTCTAACAATAATACTACTAATGTGAAAACTCCTGACGTATTTTAATGTAAAGCGCTATCATCTCCACAGTGCTTGCAAAGGAAGATCGAAACCTAAAGAGAAGCAAGAGAAAATGGAGTCCGATAACCCTGTGACACTGAATCAACCCAAAATTTCATTAAGGGTGTGGTAGAAGAACTAGGGTGTATACATGTAAGGCATAGAACAGGTATAGATGAGCAGTGGGGAAAAAAAAGGGGGTTATTTTTTTTCTGATAACACCTAGCATTTCTCAATTGTTTCATGTAATTGTGTAAGTGATGGCAAGAGGGAAAGATTATCCATCATCTAGCTATCAGTGCTCCATGCAATGGCTAGTCCCACTTGAAGGGGATACCCCAAGGAAAGTGGTAGAGTGCAATGAAACTTTATATGAGGCCTTCCTGCTATCCTTTTTATTTTCTGATGCAGACAAGAGATATCTGGATTTATTCTGCAGCAGAGGAGGACGGCACTGGCTTTTGAGAACCCAAATTAATTTTCTTTCTACCCTATTTTTCCATTCCTTCCTTAGGCTCAGAGTAAGCAGTCCCTATAAGGTAGTCACTTTAAATTTTAGTCTCTTTCTCTCTTTCTCTGTCTCTCTCTCTGTCTCTCTTTTTCTCCCTGTCTCTCTCACCTATTTGTCTATCATCTATCTATCTCTATCATTGTATTTCTGTTTCCCTCTTTCTCTTCTCTACCACTTTCTTCTTGACAAAGTACAGAGGAAAAAAAATGTTTGCAATTAACCAAGATGGCTTTAAAAATTCCTCAACTTAACTTAACTCGGCTTCTTCCTGACTCTGTGGTCCTGATCTTTCATTTCCTAGAGTAATTTTTTAAGAAAACTTCTAATTGTAAATTATTTCTCTATACCTTTGAGATGCAATTTTTTTTGAAAGTCCTCATTTTTACAACCCAGGAATGTCTTTCTCTAAGACATCATGTCTCTAAGACATTCTCTAAGACCAATGGAAGTCATCATTTGAAGTGTAGTCACCAAGGCAGACAAAGCCTCTGCCCTTCTCTGTGGGGATATAGGAGCCTAACTGTGCTAGGTGCCTCATTCCAAGTTGTGTAACTACTTCCTACTGTAAAGTTTACTTTTCCTTTTGGATGGTGTTCCAAAATCCACTTCACCCTGTCTCCTTAAAACTTCCCTGCTCTTTATTGCAGGGGACTTTAATGCACATTGAATTCTGGCTTCTCTTCCTTATGTACTAGCCTTGAATCCAGTCTCCCTTGCCTGTTTAATGTTACCCAGTACAGCTTTTGCTTTGATCTGATACTTAAAAAGCCAAATATTTGCTCTATTTAAAAAAAAAATAAAATTCTTTGGATTCAGTTGGTTGAGCATCTGCCTTCCACTCAGGTCATGATCCAAGGGTCCTGGGATGAGCCCCATGTAGTCCATAGTCGTGGGTCCCTGCTCAGCAGGGAGTCTGCTTCTCTCCCTCTCTCTCTGCCCCTCCTCCCACTGTATGTACTCGCTCGCTCTCTCTCAAATTAATAAAATCTTAAAAAAATAAGTACAGCTCTTTTTCTAATTATCAGAAAAGAAAATAGAAACTGGGGTGATTCTTGATAACTTTAAAATTTTTTGAGCATAAATAACATCATCTTTTTAAAAAATATTTATTCATTTATTTATTTGAGAGAGAGACAGAGACAGAAACAGAGCTACCATGGGAGGGAAGGGCTATGGGAGAGAGAGACAGAGTCTTAAGCAGACTCCACAGTCAACACAGAGCCCAAAATGGGGCTCAATCTAATGATTCTGAGATCACAACTTGAGCTAAAACCAAGAGTCAGACACTTAACTGACTACACCACCCAGGCAATCATCTTTTCTTGAAAACCCTACTTATGTTTCTGTTCATTTACTGGTTTTTTAAATGGAAGCTTATTTGCATTTGATGGCAGCAGAATTTTTGTTTATTTAGTGGTTTATTTATCTTAAAAAGGTCAAGGCTCAAGGTGGCTGCTGTGAAATTCTGGTGAATCATTTATATAACCACCTTTTTTCAGTCCTCAATGGAAGACCTGCTTAGTAAGGTAGAGTATTAGGTTATAAAAACAAGTCGGAATGACTCAGTCATCTTTCAAATTGAAAGAAAATTACAAATATGTGCATCTACGATTCATGTTACTAATTGTAAGAATTTTTCAGGTTTTGTGGAAGTGCCATTTGCATTTACTTACCTCTGGCCTTATTTAGTCTCATTCTATAAAAAAAAAAATGCTTTAAAGAAAATTATAGAGTAAGAGAAGTCTAGTCATATAAAGGACATTAGGTCAGATAACATGGTCTCATTGTCTTCCTGGATGAAAACACTGAGCTTCGCAATGTATAGGTGACTTGTCCAAGCTCATGTGCCTAATGGAGCCCCATGATCTTTTGAGTGGGTTCTGTCCCATTTTCAATTCTGCCTCTGAATCCATGGCTTTTGATTCAATTTCCTTCCGTATGTAAGTTTACCAATTCATTACTTCATGACTTAAATTTTCTTTTGGTTGTCCCTAAGATATTTAAATTGTTTTGACATTTATGCAGCAATTGACAACTGAGTGCATTGGTGAATCACCATTTTTCACGCTGCCCTGCACTATTGAAGAGTAGAGTGTTTAGTGATTAAACAGCTGCCATGTCTCAGCCCAGAGGCAGCTAAACTTCTATGAAGACTAAGATGATCCCTGTTTATGTGACTTGTAATCAATTTGTAATTTGGGTTGAGTACAACGGAGATATTTTCGTGAAAGTCCCAGATAAGGCACTGCTGTGCCTGGAGGCTGGGATTTTCAGGCATTCCTCCCAAGGTTTTGCCTGCAGGAAATACAAATGAGGGTATTTCCCTTCAAAAGCAGAAATTAAACTGCAGGGAATCTTGTTGATGCAGTTATATTTTAAGACAACAGCTCTCAAAATGTCAGTCATGATTAATCATGATTATTATGATTGTCATTTTCAATCTATGGTTCTTATTCCACTACCCTGAAAAAATAATTCTAAAAAAAGACAGGATACATTTATTTAATTCTGAAAAAGTATAATTAATGGTCTCAGGCCTTCAAGTGGATTAAGACCAAATGCTACATCTTATCTTCATATTTGATAAACTATAATTTGGATAGAATCACATAAAATCTCTTAACCTCAGTTTTCTCATCTGTAAAATGGAGATAGTAAAAAAGTTCCATCTAAATCATGTGATTTGTGGCCACCATGTAAGAGAGTATAGCTGAGAAAATATATGCTAAAAATAATACAAGTATTAGTAGCACTTTTGAGTCTCTGACATGGCCAGATTATAACAGTTTTATAAATAGAAAAGATAATAATACTTAATCATCCACATGAAAAGATGCTTGACATCACTAATCATCAAGGGGACATAAATCAAAACCATAAATAAAGGTCACCTCATACCTGTCAGAATAACTAAAATCACAAAGACCAGAAACAAGTGTTGGCTAGGATGTAGGGGGAAAAATAAAAGAAAAAACAAAAACAAGAAAAAACAAAAAAACTCTCAACATGGGTCGAAATGTAAATTGATACAGCTGTCATGGGAAACAGTATGGACTTTCCCAGAAAAAAACAAAAATAGAAATATCATTACACTACTTAGTATTTACCCAAAGAAAATGAAAACTCTAATTAAAAAAGATATGCACCCCTCAGTTAACTGTGGCATTATTTACATAGCAAAGATAGGGAAGCAAACTGAGTGTTCATCAAGGGATGAATGGATAAAAAAGTATGGTGTGTGTGTGTGTGTGTGAAATGGAGGCTACAATGAAATACTATGCAGTCATGAAAAAGATGAGATCATGCCATTTAAAACAACATGGATAGACCTAGAAAGTATTATGCTAAGTGAAATAAGTCAGTCTGACAAAGAAAAATACCAAATGAACAAATGAATACACAAAAAGCAGAATCAGACCTTTAAATACAGAGAACAGATTGATGGTTGCCAGAGTTATGGGGTGTGGGGATGTGCAAAGTAAGGGAAGGGGAGGAGGAGATACAGGCCTCCAGTAATGGAATGAGTAAATCATGGGAAAAAATGGCACAGCATAGGGTGTATAGTCAATAATATTGTAATAACATTGTCTGGTAAGAGTTAATAGCTACACTTGTGGTGAGCATAGCATAACATATAGTTATGTTGAATCACTATATTATACATCTGTAACTAATGTAACATTGTGTGTCAACTGTACTCAAATAAAAATTAAAAAATAATAATTATTCATCCTTTAAGCAGAGAAGTATTGACATCAGCATTAAAATGTATAGACTATAATGATTATTCAAGTCTGAAAATATTGTTTATATTGGCATTCAGATTTTTTTCTTATTTTCTCTGGAGTTTAAGATCTACTTTTATATGGGTTGGGTAATTCAATCTCTGTAAGAGAATATCTGTTAGATCTGTTGCTGAAGCATACTCACTGACCTGTTAACCAGTAATTATTTCTCTAGATACATTAATCTTTGTGCGTGTGTGTGTGTGTGTGTGTCTTAAAATAGGAATGTTACCGTATCATGAAGTAATTTTAAAGTCCCCTAAATTTGAAAAGTCTTAGCAGTTCATTTAGTCTACCTTTCCAAGCAGTGTAGGAAATTCAGCACTTACTTATAACATGTACTGATCATTTACTATATACCATGCATTACTTGAACGAAGTATATCATTGGTTCTACCATTTTTTAATTTTTTTTTTAAGATTTTTTAAAATTTATTTATTTGACAGAGATCACAAGTAGGCAGAGAGGCAGGCAGAGAGACAGGAGGAAGCGGGCTCCCTGCTGAGCAGAGAGCCCGATGCAGGGCTCGATCCCAGGAACCTGAGATCATGACCTGAGCCGAAGGCAGCGGCTTAACCCACTGAGCCACCCAGGCGCCCCTCTACCAATTTTTTAAATGACCAAGTATTTTATTTCCATAGTAGCACTGTTGCTACTGCTCGTTTGCAGTTCTTATAATAAGCAAAATCAGAGGAAGCATTTATTTCAGAAGCCCAGTATATACCCCAGTACCTGTTTTATAATGGTTGGATGAATACACTGTGAATCCAATAACTTAAACAAAATGAAAGAAAGAAGGAAAGAAATATACATTTGGATTTAAGTGAAAATGTATGTTTGGAGTCATCCTGCAAATCTGAATGAGTCAGAGCTAGAAACCTGTAATTAACATATTTTTCTCTTGTTAACAACAGAAAGGTAAAACAACATTTTAATTTCTGATAACAAAGACACATTTTCCAGGCGGTTATGTTTCCCCTAACATTGTCTCTGCCCCATCTCATATCCTATGCTGTTTCCTATGTCACCTTAGTGACTCTCCAAAGACCATAATTGGCTTAGCTGCAGGAGAGCTGTGAGGGTCTCTCAGAACCAGGCAGTTTGGCAGCATATTAAGTTGCTTATTGCCCTACTGTGTGGTGATTGTTAGGAAATAATTAAAAGAGCAAAAAGGAAATTACTAAACTAATTTTCAGTGTCTATCTTATCTGGATTGAAAAATGAACTGTTTTCTTTTCCACACTGTAGAAACCGTATTATGGGATGGAAGTTCAGGACTCTGTAATCAGTGTGTGTGGGTGGCCCTAATGAGGTTCTGCTGTGGCAGATGCAGGGCATGAGCTTGTTTGATCCCATTAGAACCTGAAAGGTTTATCTTTTCTGCTAAGGCCTAACAGAGTGAGGGTTTCATTCCCTGGTTTGACTGAGAACTTGACTGAGGCTGGTGAATTGCTTCCTGTAGCTATTGGTATGGCCGCCTTAGATTTTCCTTCATCTTAGACTTGATTAGCCTTATCCACTAAACAGCCACATGTTTTATGAGGAAAGAGACATGGGGACCTTACTCACCATTATATCCCTAGAATCTAACACAGTGCTGAGCCCTAAAGGAAAGCACAATATTTGAATGAATGAGCAGATGAATTTAGTATCCAGTCTGATCAATTGGATGTTAATGGAGGGGAGGAAATAAGGACCCTCCCATCTTTAGGCCGTATTGAACTTGAGGAAAAACACATTAGCTGTGTAAATATGGAAGTCTTAAATTAGATGACCTAGTAAGTTATGTTCTACAAGAGAATGCTTTTATTTATTTATTTATTTATTTTGATTTGGCAAGCTTTTTTCAATTTTTTTTTTTTAATTTCTTTTCAGTGTTCCAGAATTCACTGTTTATGCACCACCCCCAGTGCTCCATGTAATGTGTGCCCTCCATAATATGCACCACCAGGTTCAGTCAACCTCCTATCCCCTCCCCTCCAAAACCCTCAGTTTGTTTCTCAGAGTCCACAGTCTCTCATGGTTCATCTCCCCTTTCAAATTCCCCCAACTCACTTCTCTCCATCTCCTTATGCTCCACAAATAAGTGAAACCATACAATGATTGACTCTCTCTGCTTGACTTATTTCACTCAGCATAATCTCTTCCAGTCCTGTCCATGTTGACACAAAAGTTGGGTATTCATCCTTTCCCCTGAAGGCGTGATACTCCATAGCGAATATGGACTGCATCTTCCTTATCTATTCATCTGTTGAAGGGCATCTTGGTTCTTTCCACAGTTTGGCAACTGTGGCCATTGCTACTATGACTATTGGGGTACAGATGAACCTTCTTTTCACTATGTCTGTATCTTTGGGGTAGCACCCAGTAGTGCAATTGCAAGGTCATAAGGTAGCTCTATATTTAATTTCTTAAGGAATCTCCACACTGTTCTCCAAAGTGGCTGGACCAACTTGCATTCCCACCAACAGTGTAAGAGTGTTCCTGTTTCTCCACATCCTCCTCTCCAACACATGTTGTTTACTGAACAGAATGCTTTTAAGAGTGAAAGATGTCGCTGTCTGGATAAGACTAGAACAAGAGGCATAAAGCAAGGCAATTCTGGGTAAATTAAAAATTAGGAGTACTCTCGATATCAAAGAATTCATTTGTGTTCAAAACAAGGGGTAGAAGCAGTACATTTTTATTGAGTACCTACCCTGTACAAGGCTGTATTAAGTACTGTTGTATATAACATTAAAATAAAAAGTGCCAAACTAAGATCTTTCCCCATTAACAAACTGTGAACCACCAATTACACAATGAAGGTTTGTCCTCTGCAAGGAAAAAAATAAATAAAAAGGTTAACTAGATGATAAGTGAGAGGATTAGTTGTAGACAAGCTAAAGTTCTGATTCCCCAGAGGCAAAGGTCAATGATCATTCCAGGAGGACTACAGCATAATTTTGGGCTCAAACTTTTGACTTCAGGTAAACAAAATCATTATAACCTTAAGGTTATTTTTTAAAATATTTTATTTATTTTAGAAAGAGAGAGAGGAGTGAACATGAGGGAGAGAAGTAAAGCAAGAGGGAGAAGATCTTAAGCTGACTCTACACTGAGCATGGAGCCCAATATGAAGCCCCTTACAGGGCTTGATAGAAGGCTGTATATGGGGCTCCACCCCATGACCCTGAGATTACAACCTGAGCTGAAACAGAGAGTTGGATGTTTAGATGACTGTGGATCTTTGTATACAGTTCTTACTGAAGCCTTCATGGTTGAGAAAAAAAGAACCAATGAACACATTTAAAACATTTTTAAAATGTTACATGCACAATCTTAAAAGCAGACATGTGTGGCATTTGTAGATAAGGCTCTAGGACCACTTTGCTGGGTCCCTGCAGGAAGGAGTAATATAAAATTCAACCTTGCATGTTCTCACTTTTCTTCAGTTTGGATTAGTCTTTGTGTTTCCAGAGCTAAGAGGATGTTCCTTCTGGTTTCTCATAGACAGTACTGGTTTATGTCTGTTGTCCTGGTTTAATTTTCAACCGTGTCAGTTTTTAGAAGATGAATTAAATGGTCACCCTATCAGAGCCTGGCTAATAGTGGATAGACAATAAATGACTACTGGGTGAACCAATAAATACATGTCAAATAGAGACTCTGTTCTATGTTGATAATCTTCAATAGTGTCCTTTTATTACTGAGGTTAGAAAGTTTCCACACTGTTGGGTTGGTTCTGTATTCTACAAACCAGAATCCTCTGAATAACTCATTCTCTGTAAGACTGAAACTAGTTTTCTATTAAATTAAGATGCCTCCCAATCAGTAAGAAGTATCCTTCATAATAATGCAATGATAACTATACAAATAAAGACAGTTATACCAATTTTTCATAGTTTGGTCAAATGAAGAATAAAAGTTCCCAAACTGATGAGTAAGAAGGCAGTGATAATGATTATTGTGGATGTTAGAAAAAGAATTGGAGAATATGCATTTGTCTGACTTCTAGACTGCCTATGGCTCTTTGACCATAAGAAGAAAAAAAATGTTTTTATATACTTGGCAGGCTTATGTCTCTAGAAGCTGTAGATGCTAAGATTGATGATAATGATCTCTTCTGATGTTCCAGTTCCTCTTATCTAGAAATTTATCTATCTTTTTACTTTCATTTTCTAGCTCTCACTGCCTTTTCTCCTCAAGAAATTTCGTATTAGCCAATCAAGAGATATGGCATTTTGGTCCAACTGGCTGATTTCCAAGTGTAAATGAACGATTTACTCTCCTAGTGGAAAACCGTCTTTTGAGAGATTAGCTAGTGCCAATCATTGTACCAGAGTTTAATCCTGCCCAAATAAAATAAAGATCCTTGAGAAAATAAAGGAAATTTTCAACTTTTCATGTTTGTGGGCCCTGTCCCTGGGCTCCCCAGCAAAGCTATACTTTAACATTTACCAAGGTCAAAATGACTTGGCAAAACCTTAAAGCATGGGCTCTCTTTCTGCCCTGAGCACATACTGTACACCTGCTTTGTTAAATAATAATAGTAATAATAACCAAAAGGAGCATTCCAAACATAAAGATGAGAAAAAAAAAAAAAAAACACAAAACTTTCCTGATTCCCATTAGATCGATCATACAAACTTGCATATACTAAAAACATGAGATAAAGTCTATAACTTTCTGGAATGTCCTTTGTCATGATTTGTAACTCTTTATGTAATGGGGGAAAAAAAAAACCAAAGGAAAAAGAAAAAACATATATAACCCTGCACCAAATGTTCCTTCCCAGAAGCATTCTCTTCTTTGTGAAGAGTGTGTATTCCAGGGAACTGTGTTAACTTGGGTTTGAATAAAACTCTCCCTTTAAAAAAAAAAAAAAATCTTTTAAAAAGGTTTGTTCATTTTGCATCAACATCCTGAAACTGTCAAGATAAAACCTAGATCTTAGATTATTTAAAAACATACCAAAGTGCAGAATCTTGGAACTTCAAGCCTAAAACTGACTTTTTTCTCCCTCATCTTGTCCAGAGCAAGAGGGAAAGCAAATGAGGCTATTAGGGCTGCATAATTGAGGATGGCTCTAAATAGTTTCCTAGTGGCCTGAAAAAAGTGCAGATCTCACATTCTGGAAATAGCCACCTCTGCGGTGCAGTTGGGCCCTTGGCACATTAGTGAAGAAAAATCTGTTTGTATAGACTTGCTTTTGTGCTTTGCTAGTCTTTACATTGTAGGTATAAGAGGTGTTATTCTCCATTTGCTATGTTACTCAAGTGAGTCAACAAAAATACCATCTCCAGACTAAACATTTTTTTCTTAACTTTCTATTCCTACCACAAAAAATAAGATGGGATTTCTGTGAAATACTTTGTTTCTCTCACGTGCAGTGACTACTATGTTTGTTCTGGCATTGCCTATCTCGATGATTGGATAAGTAGGGCACAAAGTAAGTAAAATTTATATTTTCTTCTGTGGAATAATCACATCAGTAGACTGTCCTGAAACTAACCTTTCCACAGCTATGTTCCAAAGTCTTGTTTAAATGCTGATGAAAATCTTTGTTGTTGATTTTTTAAAAATATGTAATTCCATTTTTAGAAACAATAATATATCTGAGACTCTCTCTTGCTAAGGCATTGTGTGGAGTTTGCTGGGTTCTGAGCCTAGGGCCAGGTTGGATATTGTTATTAAGAAAGCCAGGGGCAAGGAACACTTGTACCCTCATCCAGATATGTGAGTGTTAATTACGTGGCTGCTATCTGCTCTCTGGGGAAAACCATCTTTTTTCTCCCAGGCAAAGGCACACTGTTGGGTAAAGAAACCCAAGTTCTTTCTTATTATTCCCTGGTCTCACTGACCTTATTTCTCTTTCAGGAACACATTGTGCTTATTTCTACCTTCAGGATTTTGCTGTCTCCTCTCCTTAGAATGGTCTGCTTCCAGAATATTGTAAGTCACTAACATACCATTCAATTACCATTTCAAATATCACCTCCTCTGGATTTTATTTTCTTCACATACTCATCTCTCATGTTGACTGGCTGCTGTGTAATGGGTACTATTCCATGTTTCTAGAATACAAAAATGAAAAAAAAAAAAAAAAGAGTGGTGTCTCTACCACCAAGGAGCTCAAATTGTATATACAGGATAAGAATGTGAGCAAATAAATAATTTGTGCTATGACAAGAACATCAAACATAACTCTAACATTAGAGCAGATAGTAAATGCAGAGGCTCATTTCGCTAAGTAGGTGGTAACCTCTTAAAGAAATTGTGTTTAAACTTGGATCTGAGTTTGTGATGATCTTGGAAATAAGCACTTTAAGCAGAAGACACAAAGAACTTAGCTTTGGTAGAATTGAGGAAGAGAATGAAAGCAAGTGAACCAGTGGACAGAGGTGAGTTCCCAGTAATTGATAGAAACCAGATGGTGTTGGCCTTTAGTTCTGAAGCAGTAAAGGATTTGAATTTTATCCAAGTTTAATGGGAAACAAGTGAATATTTTTAAAAAGGGAAGTGACTATTATTATACTATATGTTAACTAACTGGAATTTAAATCAAAATTTGGGAAAAAAAGGATGAAAAATAAAATATAAAAAAAAGAAAGTGACAAGATGTTGTTTACATTTTTTAATGATTCTTTCGAATGCCTCTGTAGAAGATGAGTGAAAGGTGTTCCACAGGAAATTGAACCCTAAATTTGTCATAGTAACACATAAACTATACAGTTTGAGTGGCTTAACACAACCCGTTTGTTTCTCTTTCAAGTGGAGAGGTAAAATGGGAGACTTCTTGATGTTATGAGTCAGCAAGGATATGGGCTTATTTTCATCTCATCACATGGCTATAAGTTTGCCATGAAAGGGAAAAAGAGTTCAGAAGGGCAACAAACAGGAATGGTAGAAAATACCTGCTCAACGTCCTGTTTGCTAGAACTCAGTCACAGATCCAACCTAAGCACAACAGTGCTAGGATATATAAGAGAGCAATTAGTACTCCATGAGCATTAATTGCACATGGTAAAGAGGGAAAAAATGTAAGTATCAAACATGTTAGGAGAAAATTTTGGAATGAGAATAAGTGAGCTAGAAGAAAAGACATTATCAGAGAGTGCTATATTTGAAATTGAGCATTTGGGGAGAATTATGACCACAGGAGTGGATTCCTAAGGAGAAAAACATCATTACTAAAGAGATAAAAATTGAGAAGTCAAAACTATGTGAATTTCAAGTACTTTTGCTTATGAAAAGTAATGTGTAATCATCAATCATTTTCTCTATGTCTTTATTTCTACTTTACTTATTTTTTTGATTGGTAGTACTCTCTCTTTCCATCCTGATTCAGTTTTCACCTACAAAACACTATTTTCCCCTAACCCCATGTTGAACCTTGAGGAGTTTCTCTATATTCTTTACGACCATTGATCCTTTGCTCACCTCTGCCGAGTGATTTCTTTTTTTTTTTTTTTAAAGTCATCAATCTGTGTTCCTACTTTTTCCCCAATGCTTTTTTTTTTTAAGATTTTATTTATTTATTTGACAGAGATCACAAGTAGGCAGAGAGGCAGACAGAGAGAGAGAGAGGAGGAAGCAGGCTCCCTGCTGAGCAGAGAGCCCGATGCGGGGCTCGATCCCAGGACCCTGAGATCATGACCTGAGCCAAAGGCAGCGGCTTAACCCACTGAGCCACCCAGGCACCCTGCTGAGTGATTTCTATGTATGTTTAAGTATCGCACACAGCAGTTACTTTATGGGTAACAAATTGTTTTCCTTTCTTTCTTCCTCTCATTTCTTTATACGCTTGTCTATGATGAGCCCATTACATGCTGCAAGCAAAGAACTCTGGACTGGAGGTAAGGAGGACCCTACTCTTATTTTACTTTTGCCTCTTGCTTTCTACGCTCACTCACTCAGACATATTCAAGGGATATTCATTAAACTCTTACATGTGCAAGATTCTGAGAGAAAAGTTGGGGAAAAGATGAGTAACAAGAAAGATGTGGTTCTTACCTCAATGAACTTCTATTCATTCACTCAGAAGGAGAGGAATAGAAGAAAAAAATATATAATAGAAGGTTTCCCATGTCAGTTATTGAAAATCATTTGTAAGCCATTAAGAGACACAAATTGAGTACTTGTAGGTTGGAAAATTGTTTGCAAATGAAGTTTTTCATTGTTTTTTGACTGATATATATCAGATACATATAAGTTTTCTCTATATACCCCTATGAGTTTTGAGGATTATTTTAAGCAATATGAGAAGGTAGGCTCAGCTAGCATTCTTTATTTCCTTCTTTCGATGGTCCTTAGACCATGACAAAATTGTGGATTTATTGTCTATAACAGTAGATCAAAGGCAACACTAACCCACCACACACTGCTTCTTCTTATACAGCAATTTTAACCTATGTGGGTTTCTCCTTCCCTGTTAAGACAATGACATGATTTGCAACTTAGCTTCCTCTTGTGTAAGTCTAGTGTTTGTAATTTCTGAGACCTGTGGATGAGACACAGTTCATAATACTGGGAGTTATTAATGAAGTGTGAGTATTCACAGTGAAGTCACTGAGAAATGACAGGAGCAAAGGAATTAATTATTCTTATTACATTTCTAGCAATGAGAGCTTGAAATTAGAAAATCTTTTGATATCTATAATAGTATTTTTCTACATACATTTTATTCAAAATTTTGCTTTCTTTAGTTCTCTATATTCATGTTCCAAACTATCAAAAAGTACAGCATCAAATTTTATTTCAATGTGAGGTAGAAACTTAGAAAAAATATGAACTTTTTAGGAAAGCATACTACTTTTTCTATGTGAAGCAAAGGTTTCTTCCCAATGTCATATTCTGACTCCTATTAGATATCTTACTTCTTTTTTTTTTTAAGATTTTATTTATTTATTTGACAGAGAGAGATCACAAGTAGGCAGAGAGGCAGGCTGAGAGAGAGGAGGAAGCAGACTCCCTGCTGAGCAGAGAGCCCGATGCGGGGCTCGATCCCAGAACCCTGGGATCATGACCTGAGCCGAAAGTAGAGGCTTTAAACCCACTGAGCCACCCAGGTGCCCCTTAAATATCTTGCTTCTATAATAATTTTATATTCAGTCAGAGGGAGCAAAGATCAAAGAAAACACGAATTCCATGCTTTGTTTAGCAGTAGTCAAAGATGACCCATATTCAACCCTAGAAATTTCCCCTTAACTACACATTTACTTATGTGGACAAAAAAGGCTTGAATTACTACCAGACCTGCTGGATTGAATGGGGAAGCAGCTGAATCTCAATCTGCCTGGTTTTACCCTGTTTTTTTTTTTTTTCCCTTTCTAAGACCCTGAACAGAGTTCTATGCCTGATATCTGTATAGGAGTCTTCTGCCCTCCTTAGGGTTCTTTCCCACTCAAGAATCAGCTTCCTCTTCTCATTTTTGCAAAAACTGCAGGCAGCTTTGGACTAATTCAGTTCAGATAAGGTTTTATTGCTGTTGCTGCTGCAGCAGTGAATAGCCTTCTAGTCTATCATTTTATGCATATATATATATGTAAACATATGTATACTTAATGTCATTTCATGTTATATTGCCATTATTATAGAAAATATATAATTGTGTATAACATTATACATTCTTATATATCATTATATGCATTATAATATATAAACACGTATTATATAAAACCCTTATTATTTTACTTTATCTAATATCCTTACTCTGTTGCTACCATTCTTCCTTCACAATCATTGGTCTAATTATAATTAGCATAGGAAGCATTCAAGATAAGCTCTTACTCAAAAAAGAGAGGGGAGGGGCAGGTGGGTGGCACAGTCAGTTGAGCATCAGACTCTCGGTTTCAGCTCAGGATGTGATCCTTGTGTTCTGAGACCAACCCCTGCATCAGGCTCTGTGCTCAGTGTGGAGTCTGTCTGAGATTCTTTCTTTCTCTCCCTCTGCACCTCCCACTCCTGCTCTCTTTCTCTCTCTCTAAAATAAATTTTATTTATCTTAAAAAAATAAAAAAAAAAAAGTAGAGGTGGTACAGTACAGTATTCCACTTTCTGCCATAGCAGTATCAGTAGGTTCAGGTGACATATCTCCCAAGAGAGAGCCACTTAATTTGCTTACTTAAAGGATAAGCTCAAAGATCAAAGGTTCAATCCAAGTAAGCTCTTAGGAAGCCAACTAAATTATAAAAGTGAGGGGATTCCTTCAAGAAGATATGAATTCTGTCTAGATTTGTAGCTCTAGAAAACTATTAGAACAGTGATAGGACCAACTTGGCTCAAGAGAAATTTGGGAGTGCAGGTTTTGAACAGTTTTACAGAATTATGTTGTTTTCTTCTTTGAAGATTGGCTTAGTCTTTATATACAAGAATATATGAGTTTGTGTGCTCTAAACATTTTACTCAAAGATAAGAAATTCTGTGTTTGGTGAAAATCTAAAAGCAGGTTCTAGAAATCGTAAATGCAAATGCAATATCTATCTGAATAGATATTAACTTATTTACAGTAAATAAATTACGTAATAATGTAGAACAGAAGAATGTTACTCATTAATAGAACAGAACATAGAAGCAAGCCAACGGCTCTCAGAGAATTCTTTCAATTATTTGAAATATAGTTTTGATTAATTTGATGAGACTCAGGAGAATGACTAAAAGTCTAAAATTGCTAATATCACACCCAGGTAATAAAAATAAACATTTTGACTGTAATCCTCTTAAAAGTAAAGAATGAGTAATTAAAATCCTCAATGGCAGGCATTGTTCCTCCACTTAATCTTCACAGCAAAGCTACTGAGCAGTTATAATTAGTTGTAATTAATTTATAGATGAGGAAATTAAGCTAAAGTTGGTAAATTAACTTGCCAAAGTTCATATAAAAATGAATAAAATTTAATACTTAAATTTGTTCTGTCCAAAATGCACACTGTTGCTACTACGTAAGAACTCATTTAAATTTTCTAAATGTAATTATAAGAGTTACTTGATTCTCTCAAATAACTAGCTTGGCAATTCTCCCCAGTCAAGATTTATTTATGGGGAGAGGCTATGTTAATATTGCTGCTATATATTGTATTATGTTAAATGAAGTTCTTTCATTTAGGAAATCATTTTTTAAACAAATGTTATTTTATTTCTAATTATAAGAATTACTCTAATTGTGCTCATTGTAAAAAAATTGAAAATCATGGGAAGAGAAAATATTTTCCAATAATTCTTGCACTTAGTAACTACTGTAAAGCCTTTAAGAATGAATATTTTTCTAATTTTAGTGCAACAAAAAAGCAGTAATTCACATACTGTATTTTTTTATTTAGCAGTACATAATTGACTTTAGATAGTTTTCTAAAATATTATATCCTATGGGTATGTAATAATTTAATGAAGAAATTATACTTGTAATTTATTTAATATTAATATTTTTCTTATAGAAAAGAACAATTATGATAAAGCTCCTTGAAGAGTGGGGACCTTATTCTTTTATTCTCCTTATTCTCCTTATTCATTGCTATACTCTCAATGTCTGGTACTTGACATATAGTAGATGCTTAATAGCTATTCTTTTTCTTAATCTATTCTTAATAAATGGATTTAATTCATTAATATTAGTAGACAATCTGATCTTTTTTAGGATAAATAACTTGAAGTAAACTTGAAAATCAAAGCATATGCATATTTATAATATTCATTTTCTTCATATTGACATCTACTTTCCAGAAAAATTGTGTTAATTTTTGCTCAGACTAGCCGTGTGACTTTTTTCTTTTGAATCTTGCTGAATTGAGTGATATTATTCTAGCTCAGCTCTGTAAATATCTCTTTTGCAGGGTGCCCTATTATTGTGTCAACCAAAAGTGACTGCTCCACTCTTGGTAGAGCTCTCTGTACATAATTTTCGTCTTTGGGGATCTGTTTTGTAAAGAATATAACCTTACCCATAAAGAGCTATGGCCTTTGCCCTAGGTTTCTGAGACGTCATCTTCAACCCCTTAGAATGTCATGGCTGGTAGATGTGTTTTTCCTGGTTTTGGTTTTTTTACCTGGGACTGTTGGGCCAGCCAGATAATAAAATGTGATTTAGGGTAAGGGCTTTGAGTCATGCAATATCAGACCAATTGCCTGAAAAGCTGGAAACTGCGATCAGACTCGGATGCTGTTAATTATGCCTATGTGATGTAGCCCCAATAAAAACTTTGGACATCAGTGCTTGAGTAAGCTTCCATGGTTGGCAATACTCCATGTATATTGTCACACACTCTTGCCTGGAGGAGTTAATGCTCTCCTTGACTCCACACAGAGAAGACAACCAGAAGCTCCATGTTTCGAGTCCTTCATACATTTCCATTCATGGCTGATTTTAATTTGCATCCTTTCTCTCTGATAAGTCATTACTGTGATATGACAGCTCTCCATGAATCCTTTTAGTGAGTTATTCAATATGAGGATGGCTTACAGAAGCCCCTGAACTTGTAGTTGGTGTTAGAAGTGAAGCCAGCCTTGTGATCTGTTGCCGCCCTTTGCAGTTGGCTGTTCCTGTAGTTTGTGTCCAGAGTACGGTTCAATAGAAAAGCTCCAACTCACTGAAACATGTGTTTCAGAAAGAGGAGGGATGACAGGAAAGGAGATCTTGAACTTTTAATTCCTAGCCTCTGCCCTATGTACTTTACCCTTCCGTTGATTTTAATCTCTATTCTTTAGCTCTATGAAATTATCAACTGGTGAGCATAACAACTCAAGGATTCTGTGAATCCTTCTAATGAATGATCAAACAAACTGTGGTCTTCAGAGCCCTCTAACTTCACAGGTGGAGTCAGAAGCGAGGACAGTCTCATGGACTATGCACACATTAAACTTCGCAGGGTCTCTGTAACTTCTATCTCTCCTTTGTCACTTATTAGCCTTGGGGTTATGTTATTAACCCTTAGAATTTCTCTTATACTCAGCCCAAAGCTTTGTAAAACAGGGTCCGCATTAAAAGCTCAAATTATCCTATGTTGTAGATACATTTCTCTTCTGCTGAGACTCTGACAGCTGTAATATCCTTCAGTCTTTCATTTTTAATTTAATGCATTTAATTGTTTTAGTATATGTGCAATAATTAATTTTGGAATATGTGCAATAGGTGCATTATTTATTATATTTTATAAAAAGCTAAGTGCTTTCTGCAATGTTGAAAAATACTCTGGCTTAATTTTGTACTCTGATATTCCTTTCGCTTTTATTCAAACACATGCAAGACTCTACCCATGATGTGCAGATATGTGCATATACTTCAAATTCCATGCAATTGCAGCTCTAGATTTCCTTCTAGCTTTTATTACAGTATGCATTGTAATTTTATTCCATTTTTTAAACTCTTACAATGCATGGCATTCCTTATTCATAGTACTTTGAAAATATATGTATATATATTTTAAAAAAATAATCAATATAAATTATCATAAACTTATAAGAATATATATATTCTTGAACATTCAAGAATATATATATTCATGAATTTATAAGAATATATACACACATATATATATCTGAAAAGAATTAGGATATGAAGATAACTGACAGTTGATACTGTGTAAACTCTACAACCAAAAAATGTATGAATTACAATTTCCTTCAAATTTATTCATACTTTCAGTGATGTTTAGCATTATTCTTCATAGAAGTCTTAAATACTTACTACTAAATTAATTTCTGTACATCTGTATTTTGACTGATTTTTAAAATATTTTATTTATTTATTTTAGAAAGAGATTGAGCATGAGGTGAGGGAAGAGGTATAGGGGGGAGAGAATTTCAAGACAAATCCACACTGAACACAGAACCTCACCCAGGGCTCAATTCCACAACCCTGAGATCACAACCTGAGCCAGAACCAGAAGTCAGCCACCCAACCAAGTGAGCCACCCAGGTGCCCGTTGATTGATTTTTTGTGGATATTTATTAAAAAACATTTCTGGGACATAGAAAATATTTTTGAAAATATTTAACTGTGTCATTTTAATTATTTGCAACTTGAGCTTTGAGATTTATGTAGTATTCACACAAAGAAGAAGGTGTCCCTTCCTTTTCAACAAAACTTTCTCCTATTTAAATTGTATTCACATAGCTTTCAGAACACTAAGTAATAGTGATATTTGTTGGTATCCCTGTCTTATCCTGGTTTTAAAAGGAATGCCTTGTGTTTCAACATTATCATGTTTATCATTGATTTAAAATAAATATTTTACATTGTTAAAGAACTACCTAAAAGATCTTACAAAGAAATGTTGGATTTTGTGAATTTTCATTCACATCTCTTAGTATTTACTGAGATAATCCTGTGAATTTGTTCTTTTGATTTATTTATAGGGTGCATTATATTCAGAGACAGTAATAACATTAAAGAAAGCTTGATATTTATGGAGTGCTTCAGATGAGCTAGACATTCGGTTAAGTGCTAGTTTACTAATATTAAATCATTTTGGCATTTCTGGAACAATGTTAATTGCTTGCACTCTATTTTAATATCAGGCTGTGTTATATACTTATTTTATTTAGGGCTATTTTTATTTCTATACTTAGTGGGGATTTAAGTATTGAATTGTTGTCTCAAAAGTAATTTAAAAACTAGAAAAAATATTTTCTTATATATTGGTCTTAAAATAGTTTTTTTACATGTTCTCCATAGCCTTATTATTCTGTCTTTCCCACTGGCTGCCTTCATTTGTAACAGGCTTATTTTTATTTCACTTACCTAAGTTATATTTAACTGAAAAAAATGGTTTGTACATAAGAGTCCAGTGTGGCAAGCATGTCTGGGAAGTGCTAGTACGGAGATTAAAGGTCCTTTTGGAAAAGAATTTCTAAGGAAAATTCAGGTTCGCCCATTAAGTTTAACCATCTGCCTCTCAGTTTGTCCTGATACATCAACCCCAGTGGCCTTCAAATCTTTTATATTTCACACAGTAAGGGTTCCTGGGTGGCTCAGTTGGTTAGGAGTCTCCCATCAGCTCAGGTCATGATGTCAGGGTCTTGGGATCAAGCTCTGGAGTGGGGCTCCCTGATTAGTAGGTAGCCTGTCTTTCCCTCTTCCTCTCCTCCCCCCATTCATGCTCTCTCTCTTGAATAAATAAAATAAACTCTTTCAAAAAAGGGTTAAAAAAACCCCACAAACCTATGCAAAAGCTGGGTGCTTTGTTTTGTTTATTTTACCTCCATGAATTTTTCTGACTTCAATGCGTGACCATGGTGGGCTCATCACAATGGTGTTTGTGGAATCAGAGATGTCTCTGTTAGCAGAGGTGACAGTGCATTAGAAAAGGGAGTGGGAGTGCAAGTAACTGTCAGCACTAAGGCCAGTAGTGGTGATGCATCTTCAGTGTAGATATGTGCCCTCTAGAGAAGAGTTACTGCCGTTCACATCAAACATCAACTGTCATATTGGGAAAGGCAATGCCTTTATTGGGCATTGGTTGTACCTGTGTCATATTTTTTTTTTTCCTAGCAGACAATGAATAATCTGAACAAATAAAGAAGAACTGGTGATCATCAAAATAATGAGTTTTCATGGAATCATCAGAGAGTCTTTAAGGATTCCCTGAAATATTTGAGAAGATAGGAAAAGAGACAGTCCCATACATGCTCTTAAATAGTCATAATGTTTCATTTAATATTCCTAGGTTTCTGTGTTCAGAAAAAAGCAGGTGATAGGTGGAAACTTCAGAATTTCTACTGTTCTACTCTACTGACAAAAGACCAAAAAAGAGTAATTTAATTGAAAGCGCATTGGACTGTACTGGTAAACATTTGAAATTGCTTTTAAAGCACGATAACAACAACACACAGGCACACGTGTGTATGTACACACACACAGTCTAGAATTTTCAAATATTTATAGCATTTAGATTAAAGAGACATGATGAAACAAAAAAAAATTAAAGGTCTACTAAAATTCTGAAGTTCCTCTGTTTTTAATGATATTTAGAAGTAAATATTCATAGTAAGGAAAGAATTTAAAGAAGATGAATACAGGACTCCCTTGGGTATTTTTGTGCAATCCCATTTGTAGAGAAAGGGCATAAATAACACAGTCAAGTTAAAATTTTCTCTCTGACTTCTAAAAAGTAAAAAATCTCAGTGACTCATTTGGCTAATACACGGAAGCTGAACCTCTAAAATTATCTGATTCAATGATTTGAAAAAGTGTGACCATGAGTTTGGATATGATGAGAATGTCAATTTCTAAATAAAATAGGTATAGATAAATAAGTAGAAGCAATAAGTAAAGTCGTACAGTGTTTGGTTCACTTTAAATACAGCATGAGAATCTAAAATACTAAAAATGATGAACTTAGCTAAATAGTAACTGCTTGAATATTTCTAAATACAAAATTGGGAAGCAAACACTTGAAAACAAGCCTCTGAGTGTTTTGCAAAGGCTCAGAATGTGCAGTTGGGAAATGTAGGATATCTTTCCTCTTCTAATAACTGGGAGGAAAGGATCTTGGTTTTGGCATTATAGTGTTGATGATCTCACTAGTGGTGGGATTTGGGGCAGATGAATTAACCTCTGAAACCTTAGTTTCTTCATCTGATCAATGGAGAGGATAACCTCCAGATTTTTCTGAGAATTAATTCAGATAGAGTGAGAAAAGTCCTTAGATGAAGACATGTAATATAATAAACAACAAAGCACAGCTAATGAAATAAACAAAAAAATAAATTAATTAATTAGGTGCCCTGCTGTTCAACTCCTCTAGATATATATAGTGTTTATTTTATCAAATCAAGAGATTTTATAGCAATCAAGCTATTAGATTGTAAGCAGTTCCATCCAACTATTAAAATATAGTTTTTTTAAATTTATTTTTTTTTAAAGATTTTATTTATTTATTTGACAGAGAGAGATTACAAGTAGGCAGAGAGGCAGGCAGAGAGAGAGAGAGGAGGAAGCAGGCTCCCCGCTGAGCAGAGAGCCTGATGCGGGACTCGATCCCAGGACCCTGGGATCATGACCTGAGCCGAAGGCAGCGGCTTAACCCACTGAGCCACCCAGGCGCCCCAGTTTTTTTTAAATTTAAAAAGATGTCAAAAGCTATTGTGTTAAAAAAAAGAAAAAACAAAAGAAAGAAAGAAAGGAAAAGGCTATTGTGTGTATGTGTATGTATTCGCCTGTGTGTGTTTTTCTAAAAGCAAAGATGGTTGAGAAAGGGTGTCTGCCTTTTAGAAAGAAATCTTCAGGAAATATGCTGAGCAAATCTATTGATTCACAGACACTGCTGTTTGTAATTGTGATAGGGCTTATTTTCACTCTGCTGTTGCAAGTAAAATTTTATAAATAAAAACTAAGCCAGAAAAAACAGAATGTGTTAATGATGTCTGTGGCATAAAGATTTTATTGTTTTGCTTTTATTTACAAATAAACCAAGATGATATATCATCAAATCTTTGAGTTGTGAAAGGATCTTAGCAACTTTTTTTGCAACCCAACTGTCTATCCCATAATTTGCTGTTTAAAATGTCTTTAGGAATATTCCTTACCCTATAATGGCCAGGTTATTAAGAAGTGATGAATGCTCTAAACAGTGGTATGCTTAAGTAGATTACATAAGAAAGAGCACAATTGTCTATAAGCAAATAGAGGGAGAAATTTTTCAAAAGAGGGCTTTATTGCTGGAATGAGGATTGCTAAAATCCACAGCTCAGGAAATGTATAGTTTTGTCATCTTTTTTATAGTTAGCAGCTTTATCTTGGGATTTCTGAAAAATGATACATATTAAGCATAAGCTGAGATTTTCAATATCCAATTAACTTCGAATTCAAGTTGGCCCATTAAAAACAGAGCCATTTAGCCTAGCTTTAAATATATCCTATTTTTTTTTTAGTATAGAGTTAAAGAATTCTGCTTTTTCTTAGGCAAAGATGACACTTATTTGACAGTGTTATTATTCGTACATGAATGTGGCTATTAAGTCTGAATCATCTCAAACTTTTCAACTGATTATATGTAGAGTATTCTGTGTGGCTTTTCTATTAGAGATGCATATATTGAGAAATTCTGAAAAAAAAAATATAAAGAAAGAAATTATTTTCCCTATGACCTGTCTGAAACTCAAACATAAAACGAACCATGCATTTCAATTCAGTTCCATTCAATTCAATTCACTTTGAATCGATTGGATTCTATTCAAATTGATTTGATTTATTCAACAAATATTTCTGTAGAAGTACAAAAAAGGAATGAAAGTCACTTGGATTTGTTTGTTTGTTTGTTTGTTTGTTTTTTGAGAGCTCCAGTGAAACCTCACTATGATTAGGAGATGGAGTTTATTTCTGATCTAACACAATTTGGGAAGACCTCTGAGAATAGGTAGCATGCAAACCACAGTCAGAAGGAAAAGTATACTGACAAAGAAAAACAAATATGACAGACCAATTATTGTTGTCAAATAATCAACTAAAGTCCTGATTCTAGATAAGGCTGAGCAATTGAGAGGTGAAACTGCAACTGTGCATATGGGAAAGAGAAGTGGGCCAAGGAACGACAGGGCATGCAACCTGGGGTGCCTGGAGTCTCAGTTGGTCAGAAATCTGTCTTCAGCTCAGGTCATGATCCCATGTCCTGGGATAGAGCTCCACTTCAGGCTTCCTGCTCAGCGGAGAGCCTGCTTCTCCCTCTGCCTCTGCTGCTTCCACTCTCTCTCTCTCTATCAAATAATAAATAAGATCTTTTCAAAAATTAAAAAGAAAAAAGAAAAGAAAATACATGAGCTCTGAATTTTGGTGGATGACCAAAACCGGGTGGAGACCATAGTGAACAGAAGAGGGACATGAAATGGTCGTGCTCAAAGAAAATACTGCTGGAGACTTGGACATGATAAAGCAGGGGAGTCTACATGGCAGTAATTGAGCTTTAAACCACTGACACTGGTCTAGGCTAGAAGACTAAAGTCCTGGGATTGACCCTTGGCAGCCTTTCGTACACAAGCTCTCTAGACTATCTTTGCTTCCAAGCATTCATTCCTGTCACTGCTTCATTCTGCCAAACCTATAGTCAACCAGTCTTTCTGATCCCAGTGTTTTCACCTCCTCCATATTACTCCTGTCATTACTACCTTGCTTGGTCCATAGCTACCTATCAGGTGTTCAGTACATATGTTTGATTAGTAATTTAAATTATTTCTTCTCAAAATGTCTCAGCATCTACACCTGTACTGCATAATTTTGAATACAGTTTTATTGTTTTTATATGTGCTTGTTTTATATCTTAAAAAGTCACCCAGATTTAAGGTGGTGCTATGGACTGAATTGTGTCTTCCCCCCACTATTCCCCAGCATGATGGTATTTCAAGATGGGGTCTTTGGATGGTAATTAGGTTTAGTGGAGGCAGTGAAGTCATGGGATTCTCGTAATGGGATTAGTCCCTTTCAAGAGAAGACTAAAGAGCAAACCCTCTCTCTCTCTCTCTCTCAATCCCACCCCTTCCCTGGTCTCTCTCTTAATCACCATATGAGGATATAGCAACAACAAGCCAGTCTGTCTGCAAGTCAGGAAGAAGGGTCTCGCTAGATGACCATTGTTAACACCCTGATCTTGGACTCCTCAGACTGCAAAACCGTGGAAAATAAATGCTGTTTAAGACACACAGTTCATGGTATTTTGTTATAGTAGTCTGAGCTAAGTCAGGTGGAATAGCCTAACTCTCAGAACGGTTCTTTCCTATATATTGGAAAGAACTGCTATAGAAACATCATACACAGTTATGAGTCTCACTTCCTCATGAGGTTGAAAGGATAGAATGGGCCACTTTTAGTTTCTCTGTCTTAGATCCATAGCACATTATTTTCCTTGTCCAAAGTAATTTACTCCTACTAAGACCCACCAAAACATGGGATTCCCAGAATGTTAATATCCTCCAGATTCTTGGTGGCATAAATGTTACCTGTCCTCTAGTTAATGTCACATTTCTAATCACTTATTATTTTTATTTATAGGCACCTGTAGTTTTGAAGAGCCTAATAATATGCACATCCTTCCTCAGATTCTCATCTTTCCCTCATTGGGCCTCAAATGTTGCAGTACATTAGAATCAATTGGGGGTGTTTAATAACAAATACTGATGCCTGGCTCCCAACCCTAGACATTCAGATTTAGATGGCATAGAGTTTAATTTGAGCACTGGGGCACTTCAAGTCTCCTCATGTGATTCTAATGAGCACCAAAGCTTGGACTCCATTGCCTTTAGTTCAATCTAGGCTTCTACAATGCAGCTGTGTTACTAGACCACTGCCAAAGGGAAGGAATTTCTTCAAAGGGTTGTAGTTGTAGATATGTGCATGTGTGTGTGTTCCATTCTTAGGATAAATTATCTCTTATGTTTTCAAATTCACAACCTAATTTGAATACTCTTGGGTATTTAGATTATAATAAGCAGCAGAAGACACTGCTATCTATATCACAATGCTCTCTCTTCTGTACAATATTTATTTAATGGCCATCCTTTTCATCTTTCACTGAATGCTGTAGTCTTGCCCAGGTGAGAAGGTAGGTCATCTCTCTTAGCCACCAGAGCTTGATATGACACTCACAATTAATGGCACCCAATACATCGAAGGAGATACAGCTTTCTACTTAACAAAGAATTCCTGCTGCTATATCCATTTGCTTGCCTGAATATTTTTCAGCACAAAGTCACCTCTAGCAATGAAACTTCAGCTGACTTCTAGCATCTCAACAACAGTTGTCACTGGATTTTTTGATGCTTTTTAATTTGTACAGCTACATTAGTTAAAAGTTAAATAAAGAGCTTTTCTATTTTACTATTTCTAATCCTGAAAGCTATTTTTTTGATCCCCTTTCCTTTTATTGGATTAAAACATCTGTTGCTAAAAGGTCTATGTTAGAGTACCAAAAACATTACGTATTATCAAGAAACTGACATTCAGCAGTTTGTGTGCACAGATACCATCCTTTAGAAATAGATTTGCACTGTATCTCCCGACATGCCTGAAAAATAAAGTGTATAGATGACTTCTTTTCAAATATCTGTCACCTAAGCCATTATAATGGCAGTATGCCCACAAATAAAACATTTATATACTCTTGTTTTCAGCGGATCTGATTAAAGAATAAAATTTAGCATTTTTACTTTCCAGTTATTCTGAGCTTCACATAGCTTGGACTAGATTCATCAGAGACTGACCCAAACAGCAAAGGGAGGATTACATTACATCATGAGCTAAACAAATTATAAATAAGGATAATGATTTTATTGTAAAACATACTAGATATGTTAATAGGGATTTAGCATAATTCCTTTCTTCAGAGATTTTGCGGATTAAATAGAATATTCTTCACTCTCCCACTCCAATTTCTATTTGAGAAGTTCTAACATACAAAACTAATAAGACAAAAAGGTAGCAAAATTATGTGACAGATGGAGAGACCGTACTTTTATAGATTTTTTTTTTCTTTTCTGGCTTTCCATATTGTCCCAGAGATTTCAAGATATCTTGTTCCTTCAGTTTGAAGTTAAAACAATTTCTAGTACTGTGCCCAAGACATTTTACAAAAGATTGCACCTTGCTGTCTTTCCCCTGAGAACATGAATTGTCTTTATATTGCTTCAGCGGCTGATTTACTATTGTTAGAGTTTGCTCTCATCTCCTACTTTCACTTCGCCTCTTTCTCTCTTCGACTTACTCATGCTCCCATACCGCCATATTCAATTCCCTGCAGTAGATTGCATTTAACACTCAATGGGTGGATGATAGGCAGATTTTTGGTCCCCATGATCTTTGCCCCTTGGGGTTAAGCCTATGAATATGTTATATTACATACATGAAGGGAATTTTTAGATGTAATTGAGTTTATAGACATTAAGATCTTAAAATTATCCTGGACTTCCTAGTTTGACCCAGTCTAAACACATGAACTTTTAAAAACAGAGAAATTTCTCTGGAGTCAGAGATTCAGCAGAAGAGAAATCTGAAAGAGTAAAAAAACGAGGAGGACTGAACCACCCACAGTTTGAAGATGGAAGAGGCAAATGATGGGGAATGTAGGTTCCTAAGGAGCAAGAGAGGTCTCCCATCAGACAGATAGCAAGACAGTAGGGACTCTAGCCATACAGCCACAAGAAACTGTTTTGACAACAGCCTGAATAGGCTAGGAAGTGGGATCTCACACAGACCCTCCAGATTAGAGCACAGGCCACTGACACCTTGATTTGGCTTTGTGAGATTTTAAACCAAGTCCCCAGTCAAACCCACCTGAGCCTCTGACATACATAATTTTTTTAAATAATAAGTGTGTGTTGTTTTAAGCTGCTAAAATTGTGCTAACTTGGTCAAGCAGAAATAAGAAATTAACATTGAGTGAGATGTGACTTAAGGTATATTCCAGTATATCAGGCTTCTGACAGTTGTCATCTTAAAACAACTAAATACATTTCTCCTGTTCTACAGTGTCTACTTGTGTTATTACAAATGCTTCCTTAGAGAATTTTATATATATACATATATATAAAACTGTGCATTAATGGTCAGTATCTATTTACTGAATGAGAATTAGATCCAACTCTTTGGTGTTACTGCTGTGGTCAGAAACCTTCTATCTTTATGATGAAGAAAGTTTTCTTGCTGATCTATATGAAATAGAAAGGGAAATTGATGTGGTCCACATAGTGGAAAATCAAGATAGATCAATGCCAAGGGAAGCAGGGAGAAGGTCCTAGGTGCCATAGTTCGAGCTGATGGAGTAAGCCACACCAGCATCTAGACATTTTGGCCACATATACCAAAAATTGATCTTTTATTATTTGTATGAGCATTCTTATAACATACAACATGAAGTTTTAATTGCTACATAAATACATTTGAAATGTGTTTTTAAATATTACTAACTAAACTTTAAGCACATAATACTAAATCATGTTTACACTAAGTATGACTGTAGCTCCCAGGTGTGCTACATTGATTATATCTTTTCTGGTAGATCATAAATGCCTTGAAGTCAGAAACCATGCCTAATGCACATCATGAATGCTATTAAGACTGTACTAGACTTGTGTTGACTAAATAGTTGAGAACTATTAGATAAAGAACTGAAATAAAGTAATCATTTAGGGATTGCTTTCCTCCCATGAAGACCTCAAGCACTTCATGGTCACTTTTAATTTCAGTATTAAAGAGAAAATAGGACCTAACTTTCAGACAGATGTCATGATGCAGATAGAGATAAAACAAAGTTATATATCTTGCATGTTTGTGAGTTTTAATTTGCTGTTGGTTTGTGTTCAATGTTGTAGTTGCTGAATAAAATGGTACTTGGTTAGTGGAAAACACTTTCTTTATCAAGCAAAACATCAACATATTAGTCCTCATGGCTCATTTAAGGGAAACACATGTAGCTGGATGCCAGATTCATTTTGGGGAAGAGGAGATCTATTTTAAGGTATGCTGAATACCACCTTTAAAAGAACAGACAGTGCTACTTTTCACTTGACTTCAAGGGCCAGATAGGTGTTTGGACAAAAATTAATTGAGGAATATACTTAAATACTTTAACTTATACAGAAAATTGAAACCCTAGATACATTTTTTATATATACATTTTAAAATCATAACATTCTCATGAAAATAAAGATCAAATAACTTTGTAGGAAACTGGATTCGAGGACAAAACTATCTGTCCTATTTTTATATACTGCCATTTTAATCTCAACTTGAGCTGTTATTTGGTTTTAGGGAAAAAGGGGTATCTAATATATTTGCTGCTCTCATGGGTTTGGTAAAGATACATCAATACAAATTTATTGAAATGCTCAGAGCCATACTATGATTTAACATACAGTTGTATTGATTCTTGAGTGGTTCCCAGGGAATATTTTGGATACTGTTTTGCTAATAGCAAAGTTTAAGCAATCAAACAAAAGCATCAAGATGTATATTGTAGAGTGTTAGGCATTCTTATCTCTGCAAAGGAATGGGGTGAATCATTTATTGGGTTCTAAAGATCGTGGTGATGTATGAATTCTTGAAAGGGAATAAATAAATTATTGTTGGCTACTGTATCAAATGGTTGTCACTTCCTTTTCTAAAATTGGTAGTTTTTTTTTTTTTTAACAGTCAGTGGAATATATTTACTCTTTTACACGTGAAGCAGGAATTTTAAACATTTAAAGAAAGGCAATATATTTTGCAGGATTGGTGAGCATTTTCTATTTCTAAGTAGATGATTTTATTCCAAAGGATGTTTTTCTCCTAAACGTAGTTTATTTTCTCTCCTGAATTCTACCAGCCTGCCACTGATTCTTTTTTTAAAACATCACAGCTCATGCCCATAGCCATGACTGTTGCACGTAGAGGTCTGAGACCAATTAGATTTCACTAAATTGTGCCTTTATGGATATGACTTAATTCTATCTTTGGAGGCAATGATTCTTTGGAATATACTGATAATGCAAACTACATCTTTGAATTGTAAACCTAGAAGATATGCAAATTAATGTCCCTGGCCCTGCTTTTAGCCAGGTAAAATTCTAAGCCATCTGGAAAGGAGTGTGTTCTCTTCTGAAATACTTAAAGGCATAGGCCTCACAATTTTGACTTGTATGTAATTAAGTATTTCTTACTAGTGGTGATCAATAGGTTCTTTCCCATACCCCACCGAAATTTCTTCCATGAATTTTTCTTTTCCTGACATTCTGGAAATAAAAACAAATAAAATAGAACAAGTATTTTCTTCAAATTACCTTCAGAACTTCTTAGAGTTGAAATTATATTACTTATTTTTCATGGGAGGGGGCATAAAAACATGTTTCCTAATGTTTACAAGTGTGTCATATTGATTTTATATATGCTAACATAGAATTTTCAACAGAAAATATTTGACTAAACTTTTGGTTTCTGTCTATAAGACATATAATGATTATTATTAATAAAAATGAATAATTCTTATTGCTTGATGGTCTAAAAAAGAATTCTATTCAAATGAGCTCATATAGATCTCTAGCACTGATTTATTCAGTTATTATTACAATTGTTTTAACAAGGAAAGGGGTGAAGGATAAAATAAAAAAAAGTAATAGCTGAATTAAGAAAAATCTTAGCTCCTTAGGAGTTAATACAAGATTTCATTCAATCCAGCCACTTATTTACATAAGGGATTGGCCGAGAAAAATATTAAGCATTTATTTTATTCTGATCAAGAAGAAAATAGTTAATAAAAAAGAAGATTGGTCTGAACAGAAAATTTTGCTTTATTTTAGTTTTACTCATTTAGAAGTGAGAGAGCCATTTTCCATTAATAATGAGAGTTGATTCAGTAGTTCTAATTGGAGAAGAGTTTGTGTCCCTACCTTTGTTTGCCTTTATTATATTTGCTTTTTTCTAGAATCTGTGAGCAGATGAAAGAAGATGATTCTATGGAGTGAATAGAATCCTTTATAGTTCTCAAGATTAATTTATGGAAGTATACAGATTTAATATTTTTCTGAGGAGTGTTTAATACAAAATACAATAAGTAGCTTTATCCATTTGAATAACATAAACCTTGTTCTAGTATTTGCTCTTATGATTTATGAGTGAAACTATATGACTGATTCATTTATTTTGTAATCAGACTTCTCCTTTCCCCTAGTTTCTCCCAGTTCATCTATTTGGCAAGCCCTTACTTACCTCTTTTAAAACTCCTTTATTTTGTTATAATTTTTTAAAATTTAGATGGCCACTGCCTTCAATTTTCCTGTTTAAATCCCAATCTGTTTTGTTTTCCAGTTTGTCAGGACTATCTAGTCCTGTGTATGTGTCGCAATAGATCAAGAAATGAACATTAGGGAAACAAAGAAGGATTAGGATACTCTTGCTAGAAGACCAGACTTAGTCCATTCAGGGCACTATAATAAATATCAGAGACTGTTGGCTTAAACAACCAATATTTCTTTCTCATGGTTCTGGAGTCTGGGAAGCCCAAGATCAAAGTGCCATCAGATTCATGGTCTAGTGAGGACCTGCTTCTTAGTTATCTTCTTGCTATCTCCTCAGAAGGCAGATGGGACAAGGGAGATCTCTGGGATCTCTTTTATGAGGACACTGATCCCACTCATGAGGGCTTCATCCTCATAACCTAATCAACTCCCAAAGGCCCTACTTCCTAACACTATCACACTGGGGATTAGGTTTCAAAATATGAATCTAGGTGTCAGGGGGTGGGGGAACAAAAATGTTCAGTTTATTGCACCGGGATAAAAATGTATTCTAATAAGGCACACTCCCAAACACAAGTTAGACTGCTAGGGTTTAGCATAACAAAAGCCATTACCAGTTTTAGTACTAGTCATTGGTATTGTTGTATTCATTATGTTTATTATTTTAAGGGACATAAGTCACTTACATAATGTTATTTATTGGATTTTAACAACTCAAAACAGACAAAAGAAAGGATGCCATAATTATTTTCCTGTAGTTGAGGGAACTATAGCTCAGTGGGTCTATGAGATGACCAGTTCAGAAATGGATGTTGTGTAGGTAAGAATAAATCAGGTCAGGGAAGGAAGCTAAAGGAAGACACATCTTAGGAATCTGGAGAAAGCCAGCCACTTTTAAAGCACATCAAGAATAAGGTCTAAAAATTCTCTCAGGAAAGCATAAGATTTAAATCATAGGGCAAAGTAGAAAGTGGAGAGTAGTGAGGTACTAGCACGAAGAGCAATATTATTGGATAATTTTGTTTATCTGGGACAGAGACCAATTCTAGAACTTAGCATAGTCCAAGGTTAAACATAGACTTAGTGGTATATATTGATTGTAAGCATTTAATAAAGTAATCTACTCCTCCCTAGTAGGGAATAATTTGGGTAAGGAATTGGGATAGATCCTCACTATATTCTTGAAAGCAAATCTATTCATCTAACCTCTGTGGAATGATGATCTTATTTTCCGATGTTGCTGTTGTAACTATAATTTGGAAAGGTATTGAAGGCCTTCCTAAAATTTAGATGAATCATCTCTCACTGCTTTTTGTCTATTGTTCATTTCTTTATCTCATAGGATGTCAACATGCATTTTTGTTCTTCAGCTGAGTCAACAGTGATGACTACAGTGTTGTCAAACTTCAATGTGCAACTTAATCACTGGGGAGAAGGTATAAAAACACATAATAGTAGATTCTACCCCAAGAGTTTCAGATTTAATAGATGGAGGGTTAAAAATTTGCATTTCTAAGAGCTCCTAAGTGTCACTAATGCTGCTGATCTCAAACTACATTTCAAGAACCTCTGCTCTAAGCCACTAGCATCAAGTCAGTTCCATTTATATTCTAGGAAAATAGTACTTCAACACAAAAATAACAGTGTTTCTAGTTATTATGTGGCTTGGAATGCAGTAGGGACACAAGGCAAGTTGGAAATTTCTATAGTTTTTCAAAAACCAGCTTTGCTTGAAGACGTCTTCTGGATAGTCATAGGTATTCATTTGAAAATATATGATAAAAGATTAAGCTTTAACAAATGAGAAAAACTACATTTTCCAAGTATTTCATGGCTCAGTTGTTGACAACATATTTGCTAACGCTTAATAATTCAGTCTTTGAAATATTCATGAGATCCATCCTTTTCCAAAGAGATATGGTGATTATTATTCAGAGGCATCGTAGTGATGAATAATATCCTGTAGAAGCCAATTATATAATAAGTCATAGAATGTTGGTCATTTATATTAGGGCATATATTTCATGTCCTTTACTATGTTACCTAATTATCATTTCTCTCAGCTCGGCATTTGACAAGAACTGAGGAGTACATAATTGTAGATTAAGTTCTATCAAGAATCTGAAGAATTGATTTTTTATTTTGCTGATTAAATATGAAGCACTCTATCCTAGAAACTGGTAGCAGGGTTGATAGTCTCTTCCTAAAACTAAGAAGCATACCTAGTATTTTTATAATACTCACAAAATTCAGAAATATTATGTGATAATATAATTTAAAATGGAACTATATTCTGTTGTAATTTAAAGATGGCTCAAATGAGTAAAAATGCCTTTTCCTAGACTGGTAGCAACCTGCATCTAAAATTCTGTGACTGTGCTTAGCATGCCCCCCCCCCTTTGTTTTTAATCACCTCTTTATATGCTTCTCTCCAACTGGATTCTGAAGAGACAGGACTTCTGTTTTTCCTTTTATTTCCCCTGGTGCCTGGCTGCTAGTACAGATTCACCGTATTTGCTGAACTGCTGACCAATAAGCTTCAGCTAAGCTATGTAAATGAAACTTAAAAGATGGGATTTTAATTTTGCTAATTTTCAGCTCATTCCATCTAAGTATGTAACTGTGGCCATAAAACATGCTGATCCATTACCATACGACAGTCATGCCACTTTGTAGTCCCTCCACGTTGACATATCGGCCCTACTTTCCAGCTGTAATTTTACATAGAGCTTTCCTATGGAAATACATTGGTTAAATACAGCCTTTCAGCGATGTAAGCTGTATGATTCCAGGTCATATGACAAATTTGGAAAGCATTCATTATTCTTTTCTAACTGCTGAAGATTCATATCTAGGTAGCTGAGTTTAGATACAGAGTGCTGCATGAGAGGCAACCTTCTGAAAGGAGACAGGGAGTTGGGGGCATGCAGTTTGGGGGGAGGACAGCCCAACACATCTTACCACAACTCCATCATCAGCCATAGTCACATCACCCAGATCATCTTAATGATGCCGAACTTTAAGTCAGGGAGAAGGAGCCCTGCACAGCATGCCTCTGAAGATTACCGTCTTTTTAATCAAAAGAAATTATAACCCCATTGAGACTTTTATCTCTGGAATTAAATGTGCTGCTGGAGTTTGATGTATCTGTAATACTGCAAGAGAATATGCTCTTCATCTTATTGATAGATTTGCAATTGCTAAGTCAGATTTACAAGTAACCGTCATTAACTGCAAGAAAATAATTCGGCCTTAAATATAAGTGTGACCTCTTTAATTCATATTTCTTAAACTTTACCTGGCCAAAGTAACTCATATGATTAGATATTTGCTTATCTCACCAGTGATAGCTTTTATTAATCTCCTCCCTGATTATGTTTCTTTTTTTAAAAAAATTAATTATTTATTTATTTGACAGAGAGAGACACAGCGAGAGAGGGAACAGAAGCAGGGGGAGTGGGAGAGAGAGAAGAAGGCTTCCTGCCAAGCCAGAAGCCTGATATGGGGCTCAATTTCAGAACCCTGAGATCATGACGTGAGCCACCCAGGTGCCCCACTGGCCTTCCCTTTTCTTTAACACACTCGTTCCAGTACCTCTTTAGTGCCTTGGTGCTTACTATATGTCCTACATGGACAACTCCCAAACACCTTCAGGGCTGGCACCTTTATGTCATTTCTTTCTCAGCTCGATGTCATTCCTTCTCTGATTTATGTGTCTAACATCAAAATTGTCTCCTGGTCATTTCCAGTGTAACATCTGTATCAGTTATTTACTGACGCATAACAGATAACCTTAAAATTTAGAGGATTAAATGAAGAATCATTTATTATTTCCCACAAGTCCATGGATAATTCTATGGGTTCCAGGATGAGTAACTCTACTTGTGTAGGTCAGGTAGGCTCAGCTAGTCTTGTCTAGGTTCTTTCCTGCAATAACTGGTGAGTTGGCTGGGAGATTGACTAGGAGATTGACTAGTCTAGGATGACTTCACTCATGTCTCAAGTGATTAGCTGACTGATGCATGGTTAATGCTGATGTCTGGGCCATATGTTTCTCATTTTCCAATAGGTTAGTTCAGATTTGTTCCAAAAGAGCTAGGAGAAGAACATGAGGGGTTTGATACTCATTCTTAGATTTGGCACATCGTCATTTCTGCCATATTCTCCTGCCAAAAACAAGTCACAAAGCCAACCCAGAATCAAAATGTGGACAAACTGATCACATGTCTTGATAGAAGGAAATGCTAAGTCATATTGCAAAGATTATTGATATAGGGAGAGCTGGAGAATTGGAAAAGTTTTGCATAAAATCCACATCATACTATCTTATTTCCCTCATAATAATTATTAGTTCCTGAACTTACATGTTTTGTCTTTTAATTTGTTAATTAACTATTTTTCCTCACATGAAGTTAAGCTTCATGAAGAGCCGAATGTTATTTAAGCTTTACTCACTGTTGTATACACAGGCTCTAAAATATAATTTACCAAGGACTTATTAAAAATGTAATGTTACAATAGATAAATTAACTCACTGGCACCATGTGTCTTTAATCCCTCTCAATGTCTATTCTTCTTTGATCAATAAGTTAAAGACACCCAGCCCTGCCTCAAAAGAAGACATTTCTCCCACACTAGAGTTTTAGATGAACTGATGGAATATACTCTAAAAGAAATGCAAATATGTGTAAGTTTCTCATCATTATCTTAAACAGGTTGCTCTTGGTCATATTCCCTTATTTTCATTAAGCTTCTGAGCAAAAGTTTCTTTTCATGCCTCATATAACTGGAACTCAGTTTATAACAGGAACCTTGGAACTCAGCAAATCTTTCGAAGGGGGTGACATGTAGGGAATAAAGGTGTCCTTAGGTCATGAACAGCAATACACAGTCTGGACATGGCAGCCAGGAAGTAGCTGAAGCTTCAAAGCTTGGTCTGCCAAGGAGGCCAACAGTTGAGGATGAGCCAGCAATGTGAGAACCATAGATATTTTCTATCTCATTCCACATCTGTGGGAGAAAAGGGAAAAGGCACTGCCATACTTGAGAGCCAAATGTGTGCAAAGTGCTTTTCTGGGTGTTTATAGCATTCATTTCCTCCTTATAACAAAGTAGGTTACTTTGCCAATTTTGAAGATATGGTGCGAAGAGGAGTTAAGTAATTTCCCGAAGACTAAATAGCTTGAAAGGAGTAGAAGAGGTATCTAATCCCAAGGCCTCATCTTTCACTGTGTTCCAAGAACTGGAAAGGTAAAAATAGAAATAAGAAACTATTTAAAAGCAATACAAATTTATATTTTGGAGACAGGGGTAATCTTTTTAGTGGAGTTAACTAAAAAGGCTAGATACATACAAATAAGCAATGTGTCCTAAACACACAGAACCAAAGAAGTTTGAAAAGTATAGCTCTCTAAATCAATAGGATCAAGATGACACATATAATTAGTAATGAAATTGACCCCAAAGTCTGCTAATCTTAATAAGGGGTCTTTGAAACCAGAAATCTCACTTTATAAGATAAGGTGCCCCCCCAAAAATACTAGTTGCAACAATGATCATGAAAATAAGATAACAAGGGAATACAGGGGATTATTAAGAATTTAGGTATCACAGTCTTAAAAAAAAAAAAAAAAAAACCAAACAGCTAGGATAATATATTATGATGTACATCAAAATGTAAGACACTGACAGAAGAAGATAATGATTAAAACAATAACCATAACCCAGGATACAGTATTGACATGAATGCTAGAAAGAAGTACTTCACAAAATTAACTGTATACACAAATCATCTGAGGATGTGAATTTTCATTCAACACGCTTAGGTTAGAACAAAATCTTACACTTCTAACAAGTTCCACAGGAAGCCATGGGTGGGTCCAAGTAACACACTTTGAATATCAAAGGTCTGCTATCACCAAAAGAATTCAATGTAATTATAAGGTACCTAATAAATGAACAAGAAATATTCATGGACAAAAAACTCCCTTTCTGACATCCACACAAATACACACATATAAACATGTTCACACACAAATTCTTTCTCTCTTACATTTAACACCTATATATATATATATGCTCCATCAATATATATATATATATATATATATATATATATATATATATATATATATCTAGCCTCCTTCACTATTTCTTATATTCCACATAAAACATCTAATAGGTTTAGAGACATAACTGAAATACTATGGTCAGCCATTGAAGAACTAAAATTGTAATTTAAACTCGAATGAGAACTAAACTGTTTGGAAAATGTACAAGTAAAACAGTTAGCTTTTATCGTTGGTAAGCAGCATGTATTGTTACTTATTTATGTGTTTTGATTATTCACAGAAAAATACCTTTGTTTCTGGAGTTCTTTCATTTGGATGTTGGAGTCAGTTTGCTGGACTTTAGGCAAAGAACATACATTTACTGACTTGTTAATGAAGTGGTTCCCTCACTGAGGGCTTTTATATAAATAGTTCCAGACTAGGTACAGGTTACAAGGTTGAAGTTTACAGAGAATTCTGCCTTTTTTACCAGTTAGAAATAGATACTTAAAATTTGTTTCCTCCTGTGTTGCAGGGTCTATCTGGAAGAAAAGAAATCAAGCTGAGAGAATAGGATAAATTAAAGGTGGTTTAGACAAACTAAGATAGCCTATCTAAAAGGTTAGGAGATGAGTTAAAACTAAAAGAACATTTTCTGATTGAGCCTTAAGCCAAAAATCATTAACAATTCTCTTGAAGTACATGAAGAGTGACTTCAAGAAGCACCCAAGGTACATTTTCTAACACTACACAAAGTGCAAAAGTAAGTGAGAGATAAGCATAATGATAGAAAGATTTATTTTTTAATTTTATTTTTTATTTAAATTCAATTAGCCAGCATATAGTACATCATTGGTTTTTGATATAATGTTCATTGATTCATTAGTTGCATATAAATCCAGTGTTCATCATATCACATGCCCTCCTTAATGCCCATCACCCAGTTACCCCATCCTTCTACCCACCTCCCCTTCCACAACCTCAGTTTGTTTCCCACAGTCTAGAGTCTCTCATGGTTTTTCTCACTCTCTGATTTCTTCTCATTCAGCTTTCCCTCCTTTCCCCTATGATCCTCTTCACTATTTCTTATATTCCACATATGAGTGAAACCATAGGATAATTGTCTTTCTCTGATTGACTTATTTCACTTAGCATAATAGATTTAATTTAGAATTAAAGAGTTGACTGCTAAAGCGTGAGGGGCCTTCAACAGAGAAACAGGCTATACCAAGAAGGTTCTGCATATTAGTCATGTTATTTCAGGTTGTAGAGAATTAAACATGCTCATGTTCCCTTAGAAAGGGAATCTTACCATCAAGATTTATAGAGACAGATGGAAAAGAGGGATTGCTGACAAGCTAGTACCACCAGAAGAACAGTTTCCACAATCTAGGCATGAATAATAATTGGGAAGTACCTTGAACAGTTAAACCGTAGCGACCATCACAGAAGAAAGACTACATGGAACTCTATTCTCCCCTGAGTTCTTATAGCACTTCATTGTCTACCCCTTTTCTCTTTTTCCTGAAGCCTTTGATGATCTGAACCATCCTGTTCATATTTGCATATTTTAAGATGTTTTGAGAGAGCGAAAGAGATCTTTTTGGTTAAGTTGGTCATTGATACCATCTTGGTCAAGTATAACTCTCCTGTCTGATGACCATTAGGCCACTTGTTAGCCAATAAATCTGAAGTCCTTGAGACAGATATCCAGCCTTAGTCAACTAAGCCAAGCCGAAGTGAGGAAGACATATAGCCAATTTTCCTCAGAAGAAGTGTGGACAATGAGAGGCACTCAAAATCTAATAAGCTGCTCTACAATCCACTTTAAGAAGACTATCCTTTCAGATCTTCAAAAATAGGACTGCTAACGAATTTCTTGGGATAAATTACACAGCCTCAAAAGGGGAGAAAGAAAAATAAATAAAAATGTAAAAATACAAAAAAGAAAAAAGAAGGGAAGAAAGAGTATGTCACTATTTGAATCTCTCTCAAGTTCAGCTCAATGATTATGAGAATGAAGTACAAGATATGTGTGATAAAGGAATTTGTGTTGACAGGATTCTGCTAAAAGTTGTCTTTTCAATAAAGATACACATTTACTTCTATGTTATAAAGAGATACATGCCCTGTAGGGAGTAGAATCAAACATTTATAACTGAAAATAACTTTTGAAGTTATCCAGGACGATCCTTTACTTTTTAAAATAACAAATTAGGTCCCAGAAGATCTGCTAAATATGCCTAGTGATAGATAAGAATTATGATAATGTCAGGTGTTTTTTATTTATTCATTCAAAAAAGACTTCCTTCAGAACTTACTGTGTACAAGTAATTTTGGATAAAATACAACCTCTGTTTTCAGAAGTGTTTTAAATTTACAATCACACAAAGACATGGGCTTTGTAGATAGACTGGGTGGGTTGAAAACATAGCTCTACCATTCATTAGCATGGACCTTGGGAAAGTTAATATTTTCCCTAATTCTTGGTTTCCTAATCTTCATGATAAAGACAATGGTATATACTTTTTGGTTATTATGAAGTTATATTAAATATTAATGGCAGTCAGGGACGCCTGGGTGGCTCAGCTGGTTGAACGGCTGCCTTAGGCTCAGGTCATGACCCTGGCGTCCTGGGATTGAGTCCCACATTGGGTTCCTTGCTCAGCGGGGAGCCTGCTTCTCCCTCTGCCTCTGCCTGCCATTCTGTCTGCCTGTGCTCATCTCGCTCCTCTCTCTCTCTCTGACAAATAAATAAATAAAATCTTAAAAAAAATATATTAATGGCAGTCTCTTCAATAAATGGTACTGGGAAAATTGCATAGCTATGTGTGGAAGAATGAAATTCAACCATTTGCTTAGACCATACACAAAGATAAACTCAAAATGGATAAAAGACTTCAACATGAGGCAGGAATCTATCAAAATCCTAGAGGAGAACATGGACAGTAACCTCTTCAACATCGGCCCCAGCAACGTCTTTCAAGTTATGTCTCCAAAGGCAAAGGAAACAAAAGCGAAAATGAACTTTTGGGACTTCATCAAGATTAAAAACTTCTGCCCAGAAAATCAAACAGTCAACAAAACAAGAGGCAACCCATGGAATGGGAAAAGATATTTGCAAATGACACTACAGACAAAGGGCTGATATCCAAGATCTATAAAGAACTCCTCAAACTCAATGCACACAAAACAAATAAACACATCAAAAAATGGGAAGAAGACATGAACAGACTGCTAAGGGACACATAAAAATGGGAAGAAGACATGAACAAATGGCTAAGGGACACATGAAAAAATTTTCATCATCATTAGCCATCAGGGAGATTCAAATCAAAACCACATTAAGATACCACCTTACACCAGTCAGAATGGCCGAAATCAAGACAGTAAATAATAAGTGTTGGAGGAGATGTGGAGAAAAGGGAACCCTCTTACACTGTTGGAAGAAATTCAAGTTGGTGCAGCCACTTTGGAAAACAGTGTGGAGATTCTTTAAGAAGTTAAAAATAGAGCAACCCTATGACCCTGCAATTGCAGTACTGGGTATTTACTCCAAAGATACAGATGTAGTGAAAAGCCGGGCCATCTGAGCCCCAATGTTCATAGCAGCAATAGCCATAGTCACCAAACTGTGGAAAGAACCAAGATGCCCTTCAATGGATGAATGGATACAGAAGATATGGTCTATATATACAACAGAGTATTAAACCTTCATCAGAAAGGATGAATACCCAACTTTTATATCAACATGGACAGGACTGGAAGAGATTATGCTGAGTGAAATAAGTCAAGCAGAGAGAGTCAATTATCATATGACTTCACTTACTTGTAGAGCATAAGGAATAACACAGTAGACATGGGGTGATGGAGAAAGAGAAGTGAGTTGGGGAAATTGGAGCCAGAGAAAAACCATGAGAGACTGTGGACTTTGAGAAACAAACTGAGGGTTTGGGAGGGGAGCATGGGCATGGGTTTAGCCTGGTGGTGAGTATTATGGAAGACACTTATTGCATGGAGCACTGGGTGTGATGCATAAACAATGAATTTTGAAAACTGAAAAAAATTAAATTAAATTAAAAGTAAATAAATAGATAGATAGATAGATAAACATTAATGGAAGTGCTTAGTATGGAGCCTGAGACAGAGTAGATATTCAGTCAATGTAAGTTATCATTAGTCTAGTTCACTGTGTATTCTCCTACACTTGCTTTCAGTGTTTAAAATTAATCTAATTGTAGGGATAAAAAAATAACAAAAACCGCAGGGGCAATAATATTACCATCATCATTTATATATATTGAGCTATATGTGTAAAAGTGTAGGGAGATCAAATACAAATTAATTTCTAGTGCTTGGTTGATTTCAATGAGATGCACGGTTCTCAAAATGCAGGATTTATAAAACAAAGCACATGAAGTGTCATAAGTATCATGAGATACAGTCAGAAAGGTCTCCCTAACACACAAAGAAGAAGGAATACCTACTCAAAGAAGGGAACGGAAATCTCCTACATTGATAGAACATTATGATTGGTTTTAAAGTGAAGACCAGTTCTTGAGACAGCTTAAGGAAAGCTGGAAACACACAGTTAGTGTGTTGGTAAAAATCACAATTAGTTGTTTGAATCTACTTCAGCAAGTTATTTAACTCTTTAAGCCTTATTTGCCATACCTACAACAGGGATACAAAAGTATGTAACTCTCTTAGGTGTTTTGCAAATGTAACAAAATAAAGGTAAAAATGCTTAGTACAATACCTGGCACAAAAAATAAAATAAAATAAAATAAAATACAATAGAAAGAAAGAAAGGGAAAAAAAAGAAAAGAAAAAGAAAAAGGCATTCAATATATGTTAATCAACTTGCCCTGCCTTGCTCTAAGAAGGAGAGGAACATAGCTTATTAAGAATGCTCTTTGAATTCATGACAGCTTTAGCCAACTGGTTCAGGTGTTCAGATCTGGCCACTTTTTTAACTAGAGACAATATTCAAATATCCTGACTAGGTCAGATGCCCTTCTGTTTTAGCAGGGCTATCTACATAAAAAACAGTCTCTACAGTTTAACCATTTAGGAAAGTATTTCCCAAGTAAGAAAATGAGTTGTCCATAATGTCTGCTGAGCTTTGTGCATAATGTCAGCTTTCATTAATATTTTTATCCTTTTAAGTGTCAGAAAACACACACACACACACACACACACACACACACACACATATTTAGAAGGCCCAAAATGTTACAGTAGGAAATCTGGTCAAACTGGATAGCTAGAAATTTAAAATCCAAACAGGGCAATTATATAGGCAGAGAATATATTGGGGCAGGAGCCCTATAAATTGTCTATCTGAGGTTTTCAGAAATAAAAATTATTGCCTTACGTTTATCACTCACAAAAGGAATACTAACTAGCATGTCCTAATCTGAATGGGGACTCTAAACTTCTTTTATTGGGGGATGTTTAAAATAACTTCATATTCTGGATTAGAGGATAAAAATAAGGTAGCTATTAACTTTTAAGGACATCTAAGCAACAAAATTGTGAATGTAGAATTTCTAAGAATTTTCAGCTTTCCAGCCTGTCTATTAAAATCACTCACTGTTTTCTCCCAAGTGATTATCAATAAAACCTTTGAAATAAAAAATACATAAATACATTAGAACAAAAACATATTAATGTTCATTTTAGAGACAGCAAGATAAAGGAATTAAGTAATCCATCCTGATTTCTGAAGTGTTATAAGATGTAGGTGAAACATTAGAATTAGTGAATTAGGCAATATGAAAACCATCAGAATCCTCATTTAGTACATAGTATATTCTCTATTTCCTGATGAAACTGAATTTATATTTCATAAACTAATTGGAGGAAACAGGTCTTCAGCTGCAATTTTCAAGGAGAAAAATAGAAGTAGGCTGAGTAGCATCACAATCAAGGAAACTGAGACCATGACTTTGTTGTTGTTTTTCTTTAAATTTTTATTTCAATATAGTTATTATAAAATGATGTATTAGTTCCAGGTGTATAATACAGTAATTGAATAGTTTTGTATATTACTTAGTGCTTATCAAATAAGTGTACTCTTAAACCCCTTCACCCATTTCACCCATCCCTCTACCCAACTCTCCTCTGGTACCTATCACTTTGTTCTCTATAGTTAAAAGACTGTTTTTTTAGTTTGTCTCTTTTTTCCTTCATGCATTTGTTTTGTTTCTTAATTATATGTATGAGAGAAAATGTAGGGTATTTGTCTTTCTTTGACTGACATTTCACTTAGCACTATACTCTCTAGATCCATCTATGTTGTTGCAAATGACAAGATTTCATTCTTTTTGAAGGCTGAGTAATGTTCCACTGTATATGTATACACATTTTCTTGATCCATTCATGTATTGACGGACATTTGGACTGCTTCCATAGTTTGGCTATTATAAATAATGCTGCAATTAACATAGGGGTGCATATATCCTTTTGAATTAATGTTTTTCTGTTGGGGGGGTATTACTGGATCATGTGATAATTCTATTTTTAATTTTTTGAGGAACCTCTGTACTGTTTTCCACAGTGACTATACCAGTTTGTATTCCTACTAACTGTCCACAATGGTTCCTTTTTGTCCACCTCATCAACAACACTTGTTGTTTCTTGTGATTTTGATTTTAACCATTCTGAAAGGTGTGAGGTGATATCTTATTGGGGTTTTGATTTGTGTTTCCCTGATGATTGGTGATGCTGAGCATCTTTTCATGTATCTGTTAGCCAATTGTATGTCTTCTTTGGAGAAATGTCTGTTAATGTCTTCTGCTTATTTCTAATTGGATTATTTATTTTTTATTATATTTTATTTTATTTTTTGGTGTTGAGTTTTATAAGTATCCCTAAAGCTTAACTGCTTAACTACAGAAAGAGTAGAGTAAAATAATTTCTCTCAACCTGCATATGATCCCTCCCAGACACCTATGAAGGAGAACCATACATACAGACAGACAGACATATACATTTATTTCAACTTCAGATTTGCTATAATTCCAGAGGCCTAGTATAAATCTCAGTAAAGTTTTCTTATTTGAAAGAATAAGGGTCACATTCAAAGACAGAGTTGAACCAAGATTTTGCATGGGGGTTAATAAGAATTTTGGTAGGTTGTACAGAGTTCCAAAATGAAAAGACTTTGATGGCATGAATGGTTTCATTTTACTTAGGTTTTTTATAGTTTTTTTTTTTTTAATTAACATATACTGTATTATTTGTTTCAGGGTACAGGTGTGTGACTCATCTGTCCTGCATAATTCACTCACCATAGTGCATACCCTCCCCCACAAAGTCCATAACCCAGCCACGCTATCCCTCCCCCCAGCAGCCCTCAGTTTGTTTCCTGAGATTAAATGTTTCTTGTGGTTTTTCTCCCTCCCTGGTCCCATCTTGTTTCATTTTTCCTTCCCTTCCCCCCATGACTCCCACTCTGCTTCCCATAGTCCTCATATCAGAGAGATCATATGATAATTGTCTTTCTCTGATTGACTTATTCCACTTAGTATAATACCCTCCATTCCATTTAGGTCATTGCAAATATCAAGATTTCAGGGTTTTGATAGCTGCATAGTATTCTGTTGTATACGCATACCACATCTTCTTTATCCGCTCATCTGTTGATGGACATCTAGGATCTTTCCATAGCTTGCTTATTGTGGACATTGCTGCCATAAACATGCAAGATGCACGTGCCTCTTCAGATTACTACATTTGTATCTTTATTGTAAATACCTAGTAGTGCAATTGCTGGGTTACAGACTGGCTCTACTTTCAACTTTTTGAGGAACCTCCATACTGTTTCCCAGAGTTTCTGCACCAACTTGCATTCCCACCAAAAATGTAGAAGGGTTCCCCTTTCTCTGCATCCTTTCAAACACCTGTCATTTGCTGACTGGTTAATTTTAGTGATTCTGACTGGTGTGTGGTAGTATCTCACGGTGGTTTTGATTTGTATTTCCCTGATGCTGAGTGATGTTGAAGCACTTTTTCATGTGTCTATTGGCAATTTGGATGTCTTCTTTGCAGAAATGCCTGTTCATGCCTTCTGCCCATTTCTTAATTGGGTTATTGGATTTTGGGATATTGAGTTTGATAAGTTTTTATAGATTTTGGATACTAGCCCCTTATCTGATATGTCATTTGCAAATATCTTCTCCCGTTCTGTCTGCTGTCTTTGGTTTTGTTGACTGTTTTCTTTTCTGTGCAAAAATTTTTATCTTGATGAAGTCCCAATAATTCATTTTTGCCTTTGCTTCCCTTGCCATTGGCGATGTTTCTAGAAAGAAGTTTATATGGCTGAGGTCGAAGAGGTTGCTCTCTGTTCTTAGTGTCGAACCATTAGGTATGAAGGTGAATGAGTGCCAGATATCAATACATTTCTGCTCTGCCATTTGAGACTTGAACAGTGAACCAGGACTGTTATTTTTAAGTTTTGTGATACAATTTTTAAGGTTTTTTTTCCAAATCTTGATAAAGGTGGATATTCACAAATATCTTCTGGAAGAGATTTAAGCAGAGGAGATTGCTTTTACTTCTCTGTTTTTATGGAAAAAAGGGGAAAGAACAACCATGAGATGAGAGATGCATTAAAATTTTAGCTGCAACAAGAACTCTTAGCAACACAGTGAACATGAGATTATAAATTCCCTGAAATTTTGGAAATCTTGCCAAGAGATTTTCACTTTCCACCAGAATTGAGATAGGCAGTTTGAGACAATTTATATAAATTACAAAAGACAAGATGATACCAGTAACATCTAGGTATACACCAGATGAATTTTTTAGCTCTCTTTTTATACATAGCAAGAGATATTTTTCTTAATATCACTGTTCCTTTACAGCTATTTTGGATCTTAGATACAGGATTCTTAAATATTGATGAAGTTTTAATATGAAAATACCAGGGTGGCTTCCATTATCTTTTAAAAATATGCTGCCTTTCTCAATCTAATTTAGAGATAGAAGGGCTGGAGAGTTGATTTTTACATTCTATCAGTTCTGATATAGCTAAGCGAGAGAAATGGTAAATAGTGTAAGTTAAATTGTCCAACATGAAGTAAACATACACACATATATAGCAAGCCCCACACTGTGCCATTTGCTAATTCTACACATAAGAGTGAGGAACCAAATAAACAGGAACCATGCCTTAATGGAGTTTGCAGTTTAATGTGGAGGAAATAATAACCTTTTTTTTTTTTTAAGTTGTAAGAAAAAAATATATAGCATATATTTAGCATCTATGATAGAGAAATCTAGCCTAGGATTCAGTGGTGTGTATTTGGGGTTAGGAATGCCGAGATATGTAGATGAAATTAAGGAATGGTGCAGCCACATAACAGTTCCTTTTAAAAGGAACTAGAGTTCTTTTTAGTTCCTAGAGCTAGAGTTCCTTTAAAAAAAATGAAGAGCTTATTTCCCAAGAACTTGGAGCACTGCTGGAAGTCAGATCTCAAGTCTCAGCCTTTTTTAGAAAATATGTCAGCTGAAGAACCTGGGTTCACTCAAGTTCACATCTCCTTCCAGGGGATGTCCACTGTGATGAGAAGTCAGGAACATAAATATCCAGCAGCTCATGCCAACATGTAACAAACCTAAGTCCCATTCTAGTTTCAGATCTTCCCCCGGGGTAGTCTGAGGCCTGGTTGGCAGCACAGTTTTTCCTTCTACCCAGTCTCTCTTCCTTCTCTGCCCTTCTCCTGGTGTTGATGAAAAGAACTCTGACTCAGAATCTGCTTTTTCTAGACAAAAGATGTTGTTAGAGTATGGTTGTATTTATGAAAGTATCCCAAGAATAGGGGTAAATGTGCCCTCCCAAATCTGAAGACAGAGGGACATTTTTATACTGAAGGAGCTAGGGAGAAGGATGTGGTGGTGAGTATGACTGGAAGTTAGTGAGGAAATTAAAGTACACTAAAGCATAAGATCTGTACAGGGAGATATTTTTGTCCATTAGATTTACAGACACTATCCTCAATGCCTAATTAATACCTGAAGCTAAAATCATAAGAAAGTAGTGGGTTATCTTGTGGAACTCAAGGGCAACAATGCACCTGATTGTAGGATAGGACTGGAAAGATTTAAAAAAACAAACAGAACAACAACAACAACAAACCAAACCAACCAAACAAAAATCCAAAACACACCAGTACTCTCATTCTCTTTTCATTCTGCAGGTAGTTTTTTTTTCTCTGATTTTCTGTTTCACCTGATTGGATATGTCTACCTCACACCCCTCAGTATACAAGTAATTACACACAAAGGTATTAATTATCTCTATATCAGCCCCAACTCTAAACATAGAAATTTGAATTCTAGCCTTTAGATATATGAGGGAATTAATTTCTTATTTTAAATCAACCCAATCTGTAATTACTTGTTATGGCAACCCAAGGTATATAATACACCTTGAAAAACACTAAATATCAAAAGTCAAGTAAGGAAAAATAGGATATCTGAGAGTATCTGTTAAGAAGATTGAATCAATAATTCATAATCTTCCAAAAATAAAAGGAACCAGGTCCAAATGTTTTCATTTATGAATCCTACAAAATATTTTAAAGGAGAAATGATAGTAATTCTCTGCATTATCTTCCCAAAAATTGAAGCAGAAGGAACATTTTCTACCTCATTTTATGAGACCAGCATCACCCTAAAACCAAAACTGATCAAGGGATTACAGGAAAGGTGAACTACAGACCGATATTGCTCCTCAGTTTAGATGCAAAAAAACCTCAAAAGTGGACTCAAATAAGCTTGGACTTATTCAAATAAAAAATGTCAGCTCTGTTCCCTTTAATAAGTGAATAGATAAATACATTATGATATACATATACCATGGACTATTACTCAGTGATTATAATAAATAAACCATTAATCCTTGCAAAGACATGGAGGAAGTTAAAATGTGTAATGATTAGTGAAAAAAATTAGTTTGGAAAGACTGTAAGATTTTGACTATATAACATTATGAAAAACACAAAACTATGGATACAATAAAATGATTAGTAATTGCCAGGGATTGAGGGGGAAATGCGGGAGAATGAATAGGTGGAGCATAGGGGATTATTAGGTCCGTAAAACTTTTCTGCATGATACTGTACTGGTAGATGCATGACCTTATCATTTGTCAAAATTAATAGAACTTTCCAATGGAAAAATTGAGCCATAATGTCAACTACGGACTTTAACAAAAACATTATCAATATTGGTTGCCCATCAACACTGCACTCTAGGTGATGAAGTTTGTGCCTTTTGAACAGCATACGTCCTTTTCTTTTCCATCTTCTGCCATCTCCAGGTGTTCCTTGATTTGTGGCAAAGCTCCAACCTCTGACTCTATATTCCCATGACCATCATGAGTCTGGTTTGATGCATACTTTGTTTCTTCAGACTTTATTTTGTTCCTTGTCTTTTACTATATCTCACAATTCTGTTTTGAAAGTGAGACATGATGTGTTAGGTAATAGAAACCGAGAGAAGTAGGAAATTAATGTGATGTTTTATGCTAATCTTACTGGGCATTGGGCTGATTTCATACTGCTGTAGCTATAGGTACCACAGGCTACAGATTCTTAGGATCCTTCTTTTCATCTTATCTGTTGTTTATGCTTTTCCTTAATAACTCTCTTTAAAATTGATGCAAGGCATTACATACACTTCACCTGCAATTCACTTTTATTACACTGCAGCACTGTTGATACGGTGCTAAGATTTGGGGAGGGGAAGTATTCTATAATTTTTTTTGAAGATTTTATTTATTGGAATGCCTGGGTATCTCAGTTGCTTAAAAGCAGCTGCCTTTGGCTCAAGTCATGACCCAGGGCCCTAGGGATCAAGTCCCATATCAGGCTCCTTGCTCGGTGGGGAGCCTGCTTCTCCCTCTGCCTGCCACTCCCCCTGTTTGCACACACTCTCTCTGAAAAATAAATAAAATCTTAAAAAAAATTATTATTTAAGAGAGAGAGCACAAGCAGGGGGAGGGGCAGAGGGAGAAGGAGCTGCAGACTCTCCACTGAACAAAGGGCCAGACATGGGGCTTGATTCCAGGACCCTATGATCATGATCTGAGCTGAAGGCAGATGATTAACTGCCTGAGTCACCCAGAAATCCCTTATAATTTTAAGATTACATCTTATTCTTTTGACCTTTGTACAGGTCAATTTGACTATATAACTTCTCCTCCACCTTAGGTAAGACAAGAAGGTTAGAAGTGTTGGGAATGAAGGATGCCTCTGCAAAGTGGGTTAAAACTATAGTGAAAACTTTGCTCCTGGAGCATAGGTCTTTCTTTATTATGGCAAATACTCTGGGTGTATTTCATTGTGATTACTCCTCCCCTCCTCCTGACAGGTCCCCAGGGAGATCTTTCATAGAGCTATACCTTGAGTAGCTAATGGAGTCATACAGGTAAGTTCTATGAAAAAGGGGTCTTGACTGGGCCTTCAGACATCTTTTGCTTTCATGCCAGTTCACACTCAGGTAAAATTAATTTATCAAAATTAGCATTTGAGTCTTCCTACTTGTTTATGGCTCCAGTGACTTTTGCTCTAGATAAGCTGAACTTAGCTGTGATTTTTTTATGTTAGTCTATCTCTCCAGATTTTAATATAGTGGTTTGCCTATGACCTCTGACTTCCAATTCTCTGGTAGAGTCCAAAAATGTTATTATATTTGTTTGTTCTGACTTTTTTTGTGTGTTGTGAGGACAGATTCAATAACTTCCAAGCTCTAACTATTGATGCTGAAACCAGAAGTCTCAGCCATTTTTTTACTTAAAAAGAAAAGTCATGAAGAGCACTGATGTAGTATAATCAAAATGGAATAAAGACAACTTGAGAAAATATGTGTTTGACTAGCATATGTCTTCCTTGTAACTTATATGAACATGGTCTAACAGTTAAGCAAAGCTGATAAAATTTTTATAAAAAGGGATGCTGTGGTCAAATACATTATGGAAATGTTGAATTTCATATCTTCCATTTTGTTTTATAATACGCATTTGAATTTTAAAGTATTTGGAAAAAATCTAGCATTTCCAAATTTATTTATCCTGAGAAATCTCCCCCTCCCAACACCAGTTCCACCACCACCTCTCCCCTCCCTGCCCCACTGAGCATGCCACAGAACAACGTAATCTGGGAACTTCTCAACACTTTTAGTTATCACTTTTTCCCATCTGTTAATGACAGAACCAATAGTAATATTCACATACATAACTCGTAAAATCATTGGTATTACAACTGAGGACAAAACTGTCAACTTAATATATCTTTAATGGGAAAAAACTAAAATATTATGATTATATCTCTCTACAGAAATCGTCTAAAACCTACTAACACTTTTTGTATTTACTTTTCCTAATATGATAGCCACACCGAGCACTTGATTATGATTCGTACAAATGAAACATGCTTGTATTCCAGTTTGCTCAAAGGAAATTTCTCACTAATTTTTATATTTTTTATATGTTGAAATTATAATAGTTCGTATATGTTTGGGCGCCTGGGTGGCTCAGTGGGTTAAGCCGCTGCCTTCGGCTCTGGTCATGATCTCAGGGTCCTGGGATCAAGTCCTACATCGGGCTCTCTGCTCAGCAGGGAACCTACTGCCCTCTCTCTCTGCCTGCTTCTCTGCCTACTTGTGATCTCTGTCAAATTAATAAATAAAATCTTTAAAAAAATAATGATTTGTATATATTTAATCAACATATAAGTTAGTATCATCTCTTTTTCTTTACTTAAAATTGACCATTAGAAAATTTAAAATGACAACTGTTGTTTGTAATATATCTCCTTTGAAAAGCACTGGTCTATACAGAACCTGATTTTAATGTCATGAAGTGAGGAAATCTAAAAGATTTCAGGATCAACAATCAAAGCAGTTGGTAAGCTATTTGAAATTGAGGTTTTATAAGCGGTCTATCAAGTCAAATCTGTGTGACCATTAGAGGAAGTTCCTGAGGTGGATTTGGAAAAATGTTAACTGGTGGTGAGACAGTCAATGAAAGAGAATATTAGATGGTTTAACTATTTGAAATGTAAAGGCTTAGCGAAATAAGTCAAGCAGAGAAAGACAACTATCATATGATCTCCCTGATATGAGGAAGTGGTGATGCAACATGGGGGCTTAAGTGGGTACGAGAAGAATCAATGAAACAAGATGGGATTGGGAGGGAGACAAACCATAAGTGACTCTTAATCTCACAAAACAAACTGAGGGTTGCTGGGGGGAGGGGGTTTGGGAGAAGGGGGTGGGATTATGGACATTGGGGAGGGTATGTGCTTTGGTGAGTGCTGTGAAGTATGTAAACTGGGTGATTCACAGACCTGTACCCCTGGGGATAAAAATATATGTTTATAAAAAATAAAAAATTATATAAAAAAATAAAAAATAAAAAAATTAAAAAATTAAAAAAATTATGATAGAAATTTTACCTGGAGAGAAAATAGGCCAGGATTTCAGGATGGAGAGGACATCAGCAAATAACAGCAACAAACAGAAGGATGTGGGTTGTGCATCCCTGTGTGCATGTATGTATGTATCTCTCCATCTGTCATCATCATCATCATCATCAGGTATCTGTAGAGAGAGAATGCCAGTGTCCTGAGGCTCAAGTGCCAAAGATTTTTTTTTTTTTATAGCAAAGAGGGAGAATGATACTTTGAAAGTGATACAAACCCAATCTTCTATCTCTAAGGTATGGAAATGAAGAAATAAAAACAAGTGACCTTTTGAGAAAGCAATAGGAAAAGTAATATCCTTGGGACCAGCCATACTTTAAGAAAAAAAAGTATAAAGGGAGGGAGGGGAAAAATTACAAATTCTCGGAAGATATTAACAAAATTCTACCCAGAGGACATGATCACAGAATCTCAGTAGAAGGGTTTGAGATTGTAGGTAATTGGGTCAGAGTAGAAAATGTATTGGGTGATAGGGGGATAAGCCACTGAATGACAGCATTTTGATTCCTTAAGGAGGAAATATTGCATAGTGTTTACAAGTTTAATTGGTTGATTCAGATAATATCTCATTTCAAATCATGATTGTTGTGCTCTGTTTTTATTACCAGATCTGCAGCCTTGAGCAAGGTACTTGAACTCCCTAAATCTTGGTTTCCTCTTTAATAAAAGGGAGATATTAATACTATGTCTTTTTATGATTTTCATGAAGATTAAATAAGCTATTTTATAAAAAGCGGCACTTAGCAAAGTGTCTGGCACATTGCAAGGGAACTATAGTACTAGGACTATTATTACTGTCCCTTTAAACTCAAAAGAGTGAATTCTGAATTCTCTCATCCATTTTCAAACTTAGTCATTCCAGATTTTAAAAATGCATTGATTTTCCTTTTTTTTTTTTTTTTTAAAGGGAAGAATATTATGGAGAAAGTAATTTAGTCTCTTCATTGGCCCCCTGGGAGGCCTATACTTAATATGAGTCTTTGTGAAACAGGAAAATTATTCATTCTGAATCTATCTCTTATCTTCTTTTCCACAGTCTGCTTGACTTCATCTTCCTACTTCTTGAAAACTGTATAAAAGACTTGTGGCTCTTTCCTCATTATCATATACTTTTACCTAAAAGTAATTCAGAGTAATCTATATAACAAAAATGCTTTAAGACTTTTAGAAATGAACATCATCCATTGGTGGCTCAATTATAAATCAGATATTTAAAGAGGGAGTCATATAACTAAAGTAACCAAAAGGTCCACTGTTTTAAACTGACAGGCATTTAAAATTGTTGATCAGTTTCATGTTTCTTCATTAAAAAAACAAAAATCAATGATCCCTGTCAATTTTCCATAGTTTAAATTTGATATTACTGCACATGATTAATGCTATTTAAATAGGTCACTTCTCTCCAGCTTATAATTGACTTTACTTGGCTTTAGAATATTACAATAAAACACCTCTAATTATAGCCTGGGTTTTTATTTGTTTTATAATTCAAATTCAATTTGGGGTTACTTGTTTCACATTGTCATTAACATTAATAAGTGTATTTTGGTGAGTCATTTTATTTTTTTAACAAGCCCTATTCCTTCCCCTCGACCCCAAGGACTTCAAAACTTTTTATTCTCTCTCTTTTATTCCCCTTAAAATCCTTCCCACATTCTTAGTGCTGTAATTCTATTGTATTTTAGTTATTGTATACCTACTGAAATATAAATCAGTGCCTTTTTTCAGTTTCAAATAGTGTATTTTCTAATTCCCAAATGCAACCTGTGTTTGAAAAAAACAATTTTAGATCCAAAGTCATTCCTAAAATCACTGATATAAAGTGAAATGGTCCAAAACCACAAAAGTTCCATTCTAGTATCATCTTTTCATTTCAACTTCAGATGGTACTCCTTGATTCAGAAGTATTGTGTTTTCTATAGCACTTTTAGCAAATTGATTTAAAAAAAACTTAACAGATACAAGCTTGACAAGAAGATAGCCTAGGGTAAACTTAGGATCTAAGGGTGAAAATACTTTGATTTTTGCTCTTTACCATCTAGGTAATATTGTACATAACTTGCTTTGAGCCAAGATTTTTGTGCATGAGCCTGTTTGTCTTTTTGATCTACCAGATGAGACAATGGATTATATTTCAAATAGTTCTTGTGAAAGAAAAAAAAAAGTCAAATATGAGGCATAATGACTGGTAAGAAATAGGGGCTAAATAAACTTGACTGTCAAGAGTACTAAATTATATTGATTATGTTTATCACTTTTTTTGAACATCTACTATGAGCTGGTGAAAACAATCTGATTTGTTTCATCACTGTAATGGGTCAGAGAAATCTGTGCAATCACCTGGTCATTGAAAATCGTAAAACTTTATCCAGAATGGCTCAGGAATTGTTTGCCTAAACTCCAGCTGTGGATCTGGAAAGATAATTCTGGCATTTCTAATCATTTCTAAGCAACAAGTAGTTATAGTGGTTCTATCTGGATGGGAGAGCAGACTTAGCTTTACTTCACAATGGTTAAGTCTCCCTCCTCTCTAGAAGATTTGCTTACATTCCTGAGTTATAAAGATACTGTCTTCCTCCAGGCAAATGTAAAGTAGTTTTGCCAGCAGCCTTTGCCAAAGCTGTGAAACAGATAACACTTTGAATGCTGCATCCACCTTGGGTACCTCTGAATGCCCTCCTATTGTAAAGTGGAGGGCAGGGGAACAATGGGACTTTGGCTTCACTTTGTGCTGTAAAAAAATTATCTAACTCAACCTGGAGAGATAAATCTATACCCACATCCTGTCGTATTAACTGTATCTGTATTTACATCTCCATCTATAGTAAATTTATGAAAAATTCTAACTAAAAAGGCCAACGTCAGGTGATATCAGTTTTACCAGAAAACTTTTGGTTTTATTTGCGTTTGACAGTGTTTATTTCTTCTTTTGTTCATTCATGTCAGATGTGCACACCCAGACCTTTAATTTCACTCACTGGTTCTGTATAGCCTGAGGATTTCAGTGATCATTTCCTAATGCTAAGATATTCATAGATATTGAATAAAACATATACTCTGAAAACCAGTAATTGGAATTTATATTTAAAGTGAATAAAATAAGCAAATGACAGAGTACTATCAAAAGCTGCATGTTGATGAAAGCTATTTTACTTTCCTTCATTTTCTAAATTTAGAGAATGTATAAGTAGAACTCTTCTTATTAAAAGCAAGAAACACCTTAAGTTTCTTCTTTTCTTTCTTGCTCTAAGTGATGCTAAACAAGCCTGTTAGTATATTCCATCCCCATCATGCTGATCTAGAGAATTGCTTATACTTCCCATCCCATTAGATAATTATGTGGACCAGTATGGGGAATGGATAAAAGTATTTGGTAAGCCATAAGGCATTAAAAAAATATGGATGCTTACTTTTTTTTTTTGTTCTTTTAATTCTAATTTATGGTTGCAGGGATATACTTATAGGTATGCAGTAGTTCTGGGCAAGATTGAATTATGATTTCTGATAGTCAAATGTCACTGCTCTAGAACAGAATGAAAGAATAGTCCAGAGAGGTCTGTCTTCCTGAGTGGGTCAGGTTTAATTTTTATATGTTGATTACAAAGTGCAAGGAATATCACTAACCATATATTTTAAGGACAACTTAGCAAAGAAAATATACATATAAATCAGGAAGATGAGTAGTAATTTCTGCTGCAGAGGAATGTAGGAGGATAGAGAGTTTTTCTTGCTTTTTCTTTTTTTTTCTAAATCTGTAAGCTTGGTTCATAATTTCAAATATGTAAACCAAAAGCATAAAAATCTCTGCTTGAATTCTTGTCACTGTCCCCAAATTTTAACTGGCAGGCTTATATTGAATTACATCTAGGGGTGCATGGAAATGGTCAGTATCAGACAGATGGGAAACCGGAAAATGTCCAGATCTGATACAGTTTTAACAAGAGATAAAATTATGTATTGTCTCAAATTAATGTCAATATTCTCTCTGGAAAGTGTAAGCCCAGGAGATACCTTATATCTTGTAATTGATGTCCTTAGTGAAGTAGTCTGTGATGGAGAAGAGAATCTAAAAATTAGATGGAATTCTTTTTTTTTTAGTAGGATAAGTCATTTTTTATTTGAGAGAGAGAGAGCACAAGCAGGGGGAGGGGCAGAGGGAGAGAGAGAAGCAGGCCCCTGGTTGCACAAGGAGCTTGATGTGGGGCTTGATCCCAGGACCCCAAGATCATGACCTGAGCAAACAACTTCACCGAGCCACCCCAGCGCCTCTAGATAAAACTCAACATAAGCCTGCCAGTTAAAATTTGGGGACAGTGACAAGAATTCAAGCAGAGATTTTTATGCTTTTGGTTTACATATTTGAAATTACGAATCAAGCTTACAGATTTAGAAACAAAGAAAAAAAGCTCTATCCTCCTACCTTGACAAAATTTCTTCACAATGAGAATAATTTTAAAAATATTTAAATATAGATGCCTTTTATTTGTTGAAAGTGGACAAAATTAATTGAAATAAGTCATTATTGCACATGTCTGAGGGTTCTGTTGATAAGTTACTAGTAATTTGAGTAAAAATATAAAAACATACATGTTCAATTATTATATACTTATTCCATAGCATTTTTACTGTTTCAGTAAAGTCCTTAATATGTTGCTATAGTTAATGTTTTTCATATAACTTATGTTCTACTGGTTGTAGTGCAAAATTAAACTATCTTTTTTGACTTTTCAAATCCTTTATTTTTTAAATTAAACTCAATGTAGAGAAATTTACCAACTTGAATTTCCATAAAACAACAAATTTATAAATAAACAGTGAATTTTATTATTTAATAATAAATTAAAATGTTATAATTGATAACATGGAATGACTATCATTATTGTGAAACTTTTATAAAATATTTAAATTTATTATGTAAACTGCTATCACAAATTCCTTTCAATTTCACCAATTCTTAGAGCAGTATTTAGAACCTTACAATATTTTATTTGTCTCAAAATTTCAATGCTAGTATGTTAAAATAAAAAGTAAAAATAGGAGAATGATATATGTTCAAATATTTCCTTGAGTTCATACTATGATATATAATGATCAGAATATGGTGTCCATAGAAATTAATTTCAGGATTATTTTGTGAGTCTTCCTCAAAGCTATGCATATGTTTTCATTCATTGCTTCGATTTTCTTAAACTTAAATTGAAAATTTTTTTGTTTTGCATATTTCCCTTTTTTTTTTTTTTTTCTTATTCAAACAGCCATTTTAAAAAAAGAGGGGCACCTGGGTCACTCAATTGGTTAAGTGTCAGACTTTTGATTTTGGCTTAAACCATGACCTCAGGGTCCTGGGATTGAGCCCTCATAGAGCTTCTTGCTAAATGAGGAGTCTGTGTGAGGATTCTCTCCCTCTCCCTCTACCTGCCACCATTGCTCATAGGTATGTGCACATATGCTCTCTCTCTCTTTCTAAAATAAGTAAATCTTTAAAAAATATATAAAAAATAAATATTTTAAAAGAAATGCCATATTTTTCTATTTGTAAATCCCTTTAAAAGTGCTATACTCCAATTTATGTTTGAAGGTTTTTTTGTTTTGTTTTGTTTTTGTTGTTGTTGTTAAGCATTTGCCAACCTTTTTCATAGCAAAAAGTTCTGTGAATAGGGAAATTCAAAATTAATTTTATTTTTTCTGCTAACCATAATTTGTCTTTCTATGGAGAATCTTTGTTTTGTTGCATTTTTCTTGCCCATCTTATATTTTCTCTAAATCTAATCTAGTTGCTTTAAAGAAAACATTTAGTCAGCATTCCCATCACATTACATTTGAAATGTGTCCCATAAATATGTTCCATCTTTAGAGATATCCAGAAAATCTCATACATAAACTTTGAATTGTTCCAAAGGATGTCATCATTACTGGCACAGCTGAGGTTCTGTCTCCAGTAAAAAAATTTAAACTCTGTGCCATTCATAACCAAAGAGTGTTTCTGGATTTGGGCCAAAATTTATCTTGCATACCTTTTTCCTTACCAATCATGTTATCATCATTACTGTATGTATGCCCTCAATAATCTTTTAGATTATTTAAAAGAGACTGAAATGTTTTTATTAATATAACTAAATAATGCTAAATAATTTCAAACAAATTATTGCAATTCTAGTGTCCATTGACCATGTAGTTGCCAATGTATGTGTATCTGTATGTGTAAGGGGGAAACTGGGATATTAGGTTTTATAAGATAGCCTGGGGGAAAAAATTAAATAAATAAAGATTTTACAAATAAAAATAATTGACACAACTCTCAACTAGAATATTCTGCAAGAGCAAAATAAGACCAAATGTCCCCCAAATTTCTTAAGAACATGTGGGATGCTGAGAAGTCCAAAATTAATTTAAGTTAATATTTATGTTAATTCAATAAAATGTCCAATACTGGATGAAGTTTACTTAGCATTATTCTTATAAATATGATTTTAAAAACCCAGTAATTTATATGTAGCGAGGTCAAGTAGAGAGTTCAGTTGAAGACTGTGAGCCCATAGCCCCTCATTAGGTGTATAATTAGTGTCCGTTGACATTTCGTAGAAGTATTCTCTTTTGGCAAAGAAAATGAGCCTTGTTTTCAAAATCGCAGCTTTTATATTTTTACATAGAATCTTAAATAATGTATTTAATCTTTTAGTCCTCTATTCTTTTGCAAAATGGGGATTAATATGCCTACAATGAGGGGTCAGTGGTCACGATAGAATGAGGTAAAATACTTAATTTAGCCAATCTTTGCTTAAGACACATGATCTTCAGATATATACTTTGCTAACCTGTGATTTGTGTCTCCATACTTATCCTAGTATTCTGTAGGATGCACTTCAGGATAAACAATGCTCATAGTATGGATTTACACCAATAGACAACTCTGATGATTTCTTTAATTTTATTTTTAAACTTATAAAATAAAAAGTCATATATATTTAAACTGAAAAAAATATAGTCCTGTGAGAAAGCCTGAGAACTGGAGAAAAATCCAGTCTTTATACTTTCTGTTAAGAAGTAAAAGATCTTCATTAAAAAAATATAAGAAAGAAAGAAAGAAATCTTGCCACTTGCAATGATATGGATGGAACTAGAGGGTATTAGGCTAAGAAAAATAAGTCAGTCAGGGAAAGACAGTTATCATATGATCTCATTGATATGAGGAATTTGAGAAACAAGACAGAGGATCATAGTGGAAGGGAAGGAAAAAATGAAACAAGATGAAACCAGAAATGGAGACAAACCATAAGGAACTCAATCTCAGGAAACAAACTGAGGTTTGCTGGAGGGGATGAGGGTAGGAAGGATGGGGTTACTGAGTGGTGAACATTGGGGAGGCTTTGTGCTATGGTGAGTGCTGTGAACTGTGTAAGACTGATGAATCACAGAACTGTACCCCTGAAACAAATAATATATTATATGTTAATAAAATAAGTAAAAATATAAATAAAGAAGTAAGAGATCTTCATGAAAATTATCTTTCCTCAGATTTAACTTCATCAAGAAGATGGCTATCTTCATCTTGGAGAACATAACCATAAGATAGAAAGATGTACAGTTTGAGATATGTGTATCTAGATAGGTACATAGATACATAGAGAGATACATAATCACATTGGTGAGAACTAATCACATATTCAGGTGCCCAGAGTATAAACTCTTCACAGCACCTCACTCTCTTGTAGGCAATCTTCTCTACTGTCACTTTCTTCAGTTTTTATTTCTTACTACAATGTCTGGGCTTAATATTGCAAATTTTTGTAATGTTGAAAGACTATTTTTTCCCCCAGATAACATGGCAAGCTAATGGATTTTGGAAAAAAAAAAAAGGTATAAAATGTCAACAGTAGATAAATATTGTAAATACTCATAGAGACTGTCTCACCAGAGTTCTGATATACATCTGTTAATATCTCACTCTAAATATGAAAGGCTGTTTCTTTTAGGAAATCAGGTTGTATGTGAGTTCAGCTAACAATGTCACCTAGCAGTTTTGTGTTGCAATGCATAGAAACCAGTGTTTTCTCTTGCAATAGAAAAATGTGCATCTATATTATGAAAAAGGTATATCTAGCTCTAGGCAGGGTTCATATAACTGGAATGATTTCTACTCATTGAAATATGAAATTCCTTTCTTCAGAACAAATATAAATTAACTCAATCATTTAGTAGGCAAATACAGAATGTCAGTTTTGTGCCAGTCACCAAATAAGCCCTGGGATGACAAACTGAAGGAAACAGTCTCTATTAGTCTTACAACTGATTCCACCTGTTGCATAGGTATTATGATGATGTTCCTGAATGATTAATCCAATTATAAATTGCATGACCTATCAATGTCTAGGGGAAAAAAAATGGGAGTACAGCCAACCAGAATATTATGAGAATGGATTTTTCTAAAAGATATCATGATCTTGTAAAAAGCAGGATTGATGTGAAAATGTCCTCCTTATTTTGTCCTTACTTTCTGGAATTCTTGAGGCTTCCTTATATTTACAGTACTCTGAGACTTTAAAGAGAGCAGTTTTATGCCCTCAGTGTGTTTTCTTTTCCTTTCCTTTGTTTCTGGCACAGTAATAAGGGATCTTGGAGAAGACAGCTTCTCTCTTTACAGTCCAGAACATACACTACAGAGAATAGCTCAAGAATTGGGACTTTTTGTCATGGACTGATTTGGATTTACTTTGTTACCTATTTGAAGGCACTGCCTAGGTTGACCTCCATTATAACAGACCTCACTATTTCCCCCTCCCGACTCATCCCTGTTTGCTCTCAATCTATTTCAATTCTATTTTATCTAAAGTAACCTAAGGAATCTGTTTAGGTCACTGCTAAAACTACTAGTCTATTTTGAGAGGCATACAAGATAAAATACTTGTTATCTTGTATAAATAAAAAAATTATAAATAGGGGTGCCTGGGTGGCTCAGTGGGTTAAGCCGCTGCCTTCGGCTCAGGTCATGATCTCAGGGTCCTGGGATTGAGTCCCACATCGGGCTCTCTGCTCAGCAGGGAGCCTGCTTCCTCCTCTCTCTCTCTCCGCCTGCCTCTCTGCCTACCTGTGATCTCTCTCTGTCAAATAAATAAATAATCTTAAAAAAAATTATAAATAGAAAAATATAAAATATTTTATCTTGTATAAGCAAAAAAACCTATGAAAAATTAACTTTTGAAGAATAACTCCATAGGGTCAGGAAAATCTTCACAAAAATAGAACTTTGGGATTTCAGTCAATATGTGTGTCTCAATAACCATGATTTTTATCTCAATAGGAATTGATTTTAAAATAGTGAGTTTTGAGTTTTGATAGTTCTATATGATTTTGGCCAAGGTGGCCACAAAGAACTCTGAAGCTATCTTTCAAGCTAACAAGTTGGTTTATCATAGTTTCATGAATATAGCTAGAAGACCCTGGGCTCCTGAGTCAGAGGTGAATAGCAACTTATCATTCAGCGCAATATCAGTAGCAGAAGATAATCATTTTCACATTAGTTCCCTGAAGCCCAGTTCCAATAGAAGTGCCTTAAAGAAGGCCCTGTGTTTAAGAGACCTGAATCTTCTATAACAAGTAGCAAGTATATTTTGTTTTTTATTCTGAGGAAAAATATTGCCTTTATTATACTGGAGCATGTTTGCCTTTTACTCTGGAGAAAAATACTAATTTTGTTTTCTAAAAATGTTTGCTATATAAACATAATTGAAAGATAGTGTGGAACAAAGGAAAATAAGTATGTCTTTTTTTTTTTTTTTTTTTTTATTGATGAGAGAGAGCGAGAACGAGCACAGGCAGACAGAGTGGAAGGCAGAGTCAGAGGGAGAAGCAGGCTCCCTGCGGAGCAAGGAGCCCAATGTGGGACTCGATCCCAGGACGCTGGGATCATGACCTGAGCTGAAGGCAGCTGCTCAACCAACTGAGCCACCCAGGCGTCCCTAAGTATGTCTTTTGCAAGATGTACAGAAATGCAAAAGAACAAATGGGAGCTCATTAGATCATAGAATATTAGAGTAAAACTATGTTATTTTATTTTTTTAAAGATTTTTTAGAAGATTTTATTTACTTATTGGACAGACAGAGATCACAAGTAGGCAGAGAAGGAGGCAGAGAGAGAGGGAAGCAGGCTCCCTGCTGAGCAGAGAGCCCGATGCAGGGGGGTCCCAGGACCCTGGGATCATGACCTGAGCCGAAGGCAGAGGCTTGACCCACTGAGCCACCCAGGCGTCCCAGGATTTTGTTTTTAAGTAATTTCTACACCAAATATGGGGCTCAAACACACAACCCTGAGATCAATAGTCACATGCTCGACTGACAGAGCCAGCCAGGCTTCCTTAAGGTAAAGTTACTTTAAAAATATTTTGACTATACCTAAAATAAGATTTCTACATGCATTATTCCTGTCAAATTATCATAGTATCCTCCTGAACACTTCAAGGGAAGGTGACTCACTATCTTATCAGATAGGTTATTGCATTTTTGGACAGTAAATCTTTATCTAAATCTGTTTTGCAGAGATTCAATCTCCCATCTATAACAATACTTACATTTTAATGTTTCAATTTTTTCTTAACTTAAGTATAGTTGACACACTGTGCTACATTAGTTTCAGGTATACAACATAGTGATTCAACAAATTTATACATTATACAATATTTGCATTTTATAACAGCTATACTATAGTTTTGGCTCATTAGAAGCTTGTAGTTATCTATATTCTCAAGTGTTTTTTTGTTTGTTTTTGTTTTTGTTTTTTTGTTGTTATTAAGATCCACGGCAGTTAAATAGCATCTTCTCCATTCTTTTAATATAAAGTTTCTTTTTTGAAGCCACATATAAGATTTGCTATTAATCCTGTGTATTTCATCTCAGAAGGTCAATTTGATGATCACTACTCTAATCCTACGAAGAAAAATCGTATCTTTCCGCTTGGATTCATCAAGAGACCTTGCCAGCTACTATGAGAATTTCCTCAAGTGTTCATGGAAGCTACACACAGAAATTTCCAGTTCATTTGATTGTCAAAGAAGATTCTTGGCTGCAAAAATGAAAATAAAAGTAAGGAGTCCTTTCTTGATTGTGGGTGTTATCTTAATTGATATAAATGAACACTTGACATGGAAAATATCTGCTTTCTTCTAAACTCTATCGGCAAATAATTGCATTTAAAATGTGTCACGGATATCAGCCATGTTCCATTTACACTTGCAAGCACTTTTCTCATAGAAAAAAATATTGTGCCCTTAACTAAAGTGCAAGTTGAACAAGGCAACTTGTTCAAAGAGAATATTTGTAGCTTTCCTACCAGGTTTACAGTTAAATTATTTCATTTCACAACTTTAGTTAGATGTTTTACAAAATATTTCACTGCTAATAGTTCACTTCATCTTTTAAATCTGAGTGATGACTTTTAAATCCTTATTAATTACTTGAAACTATTTTTTAATCCTTTCTTCCTACTTTGTTGGTTAGCAATTGGAAAGGACAGTGAGATGAAACACAATTACTGGCTTTAATTTTCAAAATAGCTTTAGAATTCAAAACTTTTATTTTGGCATCTACCATGCATGGTGACAGTGGTGATGATGAATTGCTTTAAATCCATACTGAGACATGAATCTACACTATCTTCAGAAAGTCAATGACACTAAGATAACGTGTAAAGCGGTGTCATTCTTTAGTGTCTGAGATGTCAGCTTGACTGGCCACAGTGCGTCCAGATGATCAGCCACCCATTACTTGAGTGTTTCTGTGAGGGTGTTTTTGGATGAAATTCGCAGTTGGATTGGTAGATTGAGTAAAACAGATTGTCCTCCCTAATGTGGGAAAGCCCCCATTCAATCCGTTGAAGGCTTGCACAGAAGAAAAAGGCTGACCCTCTGATGAGATAGGGAAGACTTCTCCTGCTTGACTATCTTCAAGTAGAATATTAGCTTTTTCCTAACTTCATTATCGAGCTCAAATATTGGTTCTTCCTGGCTCTAGAGCCTGCTGGCCTTCAGACTGGAGCTACTGTTGGTTCTCCTGGGACTCCATCTTGCTGAATCACCTGTAGAGCTTGGAACATGTCTTCCTTCATAATTGTATAAGCCAATTGCTTATAATAAATCTCTGCTCTGGATAACCCTGATTAATACTATGTCTTTTGTGAATTCCCAGATAGAATGTTATTGAATATGATCTATAAATATAATCTAGAATTTTATTTAAGGATCTGTCTGGTCTTGTTTTCCTTCTTAATGTAAATAGACTATAATACAGTATTATACAACTAATGGTATGTAACTGGTATAGAATATAATATAAAGTATTATAGCATTAATAGATTATAATAGGTAATTTCTATAAATCCCTCCAGTATGTTTAAGCATTTCCCAAAAATGATTTTTTTTTTCTTCCTGAGCATACAACAGATTACCTTTCCTAGTCTCCTTTGGAATTATGCATTGCCATGTGATGCAGTTCTGATCAAGGAATTGTGAATGGAAATAGCACGTGCCACTTCCAGGCCAGGCTCATAAAAACTTCCCACTTGAGCTCCTCATTCCCTCTCTCCTTCCAGGAGACTAAGAGGGAATCTACCATTAAGATAAGCATGTGAGGAAGTGATAAACCTTCAATCAGACTACTTGCTTCAGTGTACCCATGGAGCAGAAATACCCCTTATCCTCTAGTGGCCACTGCCCTTTGCTCTATGCTCCTACTGACCACGAATATCTAATTTGGAGTGTTGCCTGACTGCAGAATAAGCTTCAGTGGAGTTTGAACTGGAATATATGTAAAGTTTGCCATTGTTGCTGCTGCCATAACCTACCATCACTAGTTTCCTGGCTAAGAGTATAAGAAAATTGGCCTTTTAGAGAAGAATTAGTAGAATCCATCAAGCAATATTACTTTGCAAGACTTGATGTTCAGATTTCAATATAGAACATAAAATGGGGGCGCCTGGGTGGCTCAGTGGATTAAAGCCTCTGCCTTCGGCTCAGGTCATGATCCCAGGGTCCTAGGATAGAGCCCTGCATTGCGCTCTCTGCTCAGCGGGGAGCCTGCTTCCTCCTCTCTCTCTGTCTGCCTCTCTCTCTACTTGGGATCTCTGAGTGTCAAATAATAAATAAAAAATCTTAAAAAAAATTTAAAATGAAAAGGAAAAATAGTTGTTTTTCATTTACCTATTTGCTGTTCAATATGTACAAAATTTTGTGCTAAATACTGTATCTACTGGAAAACACAATTACTGTTCTCAAGATACCACCCTCAAGAACAAGACCACACTCCATTTATATTTCATCTCTATAACTCAAGAAGCTGTTACCTATGGGAGCTAAGTTATTATTAGTAGTTTGGGACCATTGAATGAAGACCTGTAGGCAGGAATCAATAGAAAACCTGCAATAAATGCTATGGTAGTTCAGAGAGAAAAGATTGCCTTTGAATGGTAGCTCAGGGAGAAGAGATTGACTTCGAATGGGTAGTAAAAGAAAGAACCAAAAAGAAGAAGATAAGATTTGGTTGACTATGATAGATTGATTGATAGGTACATACATACATACATACATACATATATGCATATATACATACATACATACATATATACATACAAAAATGCATACATACATAGGTACATGTATATACAGACTTAGTTACATGGGTATAGCAAAGCCCACACAACTAGAGAGGTATGGAAGAATACTAGTTTGGATAGCAGTAAAGAAATACAAATAAGAGTAAACATAGTAACACAGAAACAACATCCTGATCCGACTTATAGGTTCATACAGATGAACTAGATGAAAAGTCACTAGAAACTGGGATGAACCTGTGCTTAGGGCTATTCAGATGCTCATGCTGTTTGCTAAGGATTTCAGCATGTATTATATAGGTAATAATAATAGGTATTATATACGTCGTGGGTAATAGATAATAGATATAGGAAGCCATTGAGATAATCCAGATATGTAAAAAATTTGAGATCATTATTCAAAAAAGTCTATTTTGAATTAAAAGTTTAGGGGAAAAAAATGAAATTTTCACCCTTGAATCTTCTGAAGTTGGTGGGGGTAGGGGCATTTCATTTTGACAAATCACCATCAAGGAGTATTCATAGACAAGTTTGAAATTCAGTGGAACAAAAATCTCAGAATCCAATGTTCAATTGCTTTCATAAAGAAGTAGAATAGGGCCCTAATCATTTCCAAACATTTAGAAGCACACTCTACTGACTCTTTCTTTTTATACTTTCAGAACACTACAAAACAACTTTACTTTCTTTTAAAAGAAACCTTGAGAAGAGCATTATGTTTCTTTTAACCTGTCAGATATATCTTTTTGTTTAGGTCACTGCTCAGAACTGTATTGCAGAAAACTATTCATAACAGTGGCAAATTGATAAGAGAAAGGTTGTGCCTTTCCACACCTTGTTACATTTCTCCTGTATGAATTCATCCCTCAGAATGTCTAATCTCATTCAAAAACCACCAGTTTTTCTATCCCATAATAATTAGTGCTACTATCATTATACTAGTAATGACATCATGAATAATAATGTTCATAATGACAGTTTAATTTTTCTTTTCCTAAGTATTTTCAAGTAAATATTGTTTTACAAAGATACATTTCAGCCTGATTCCTGGGGGCACAAATCAACAACCTATGAAAAATGGAGTGAAATACTGCTGGAATGTGAACTGAAATCACACTGAATTCATGTGCAGTGGATATCATTGCTGTGGTAGAGAATGTCTATCACTGACAGGTGAGAGGAGAGAAGAAGTTTTGAGGTTTCTGATTATAATAAAAAAAAAATGCTCTCCCTGTGTCTCCAAATCTTTCATGAAAGGAATTAAGGTACTACAGAAATAGTCTTACTTTCAAACTGAGTTATGAGAACAAACCCAAAACGACTTTGTAACGGTATCAAGCAAAAGCGAACTATAGGAGAGAAGTGGGAAGTCTCAGACAGGTTTCAAAGTTCAAGCCCGAGCCCACTTACAAAGTGAGCAGGCACTTTAAAAAAATACTCACAGTTTTTGTGGACAGGATTTCTGTGCCACTGTCAAAAGGAAAAAATAAAAAAGAAAGAAAGAAAATCAAGCAGGCTCCTCTTCAGAAAGATACGTAGTGGTCTATTGATGTGAACTTTGACAGGGGGGCAGATGCGACTGTGTTCCGCTTGCCATTCTTAAAGGAGAGTTTGTACAACACGGCCCATTAAGAATGGCATAAGAAGAGTTTTTACCTTCAGTTAATAAAATGTTGGGCTATTTGGCTCCTAGAAAATTGGGAAGCAAAGACTATATGCAAAGTAAAAGATTTGGATGGATTGTAAGAAGTAGTAGCAAAGATTCAATAGATGGCACTCTTGTCCCTGCTTTGAGCTCATTCCTCAAGATGCCTCAGATTTCCAGACTTGCAGCTTGGTATGCTGGGTACTCTTCCTACCTCTCCAGCCTGTACCTCCAATCACTCAACTATATTTAACTTGGTGATTCAGCCACAGAACACTAACAACTTATGAAAATCTTAATATGTCATTCTCTCTTAGGTCCTAAGTCCTTTTTAAGATATGTTCTCTCGGACTGGGAATGCCCTCCTTTCTCTGTCTAACCATTTCTCATCACTTTGAGCAGCATTTCTACTGCTGAGCTGCCTTCTAGAACTCCCCCCACATCATTGAGTGTCTTGCCCATGCTTTTTCTTGCTCCTCCCATAATGTTATGCATGTATCAGAAGTCTCACCTGTGAATAGTATACATGGAATTAATAGGGTTTTTCTCTTCTATGAGAAGATGAGCTTCTGAAGGAGGGACCATTGTCTTTCTAATATCTGCCACATAATCAACATTATAAACAAATACTTGTTGAATGAACGAATGAATGAATCGAAGTATCAGCATCTTTTCCAACCTCATTAAATATTAATCACACCAAAGAGGAAAGAGACCTTGTTGGTTTCTCTACATGTCCAGTCCTGGCTCCATTGTGTTTGCTTGTTTACCCTTAAGGTCTGTTAGGTTTTGTGGGTTTTTGTTTTATTTTTTAACTTTTCATCTGTTATATTGTTGTCATTTTAATTTGAAATTCTTGAGAAGTTTGATTATGTATTTAGTTTGTTAGGAATTCGTTTCTTAACCATTCTTTCAAAGATTTTATTTATCTATTTATTTATTTGAGAGAGAGAGAGAGCATGTGCACAAGAGCATAAGGTGGGTGGGCAGAGAGTGGAGAGAGGGAGAAGGAGAGAATCTCAAGCAGACTCCACACTGAGTGCAGAGTCCAAAGTGGTGCTCAGATCATGATCTGAGCCAAAACCAAGAGTCTAATGCTTAACCACCTGAGCCACTCAGGTGGCCCTTAACTGTTCTCTTAAATTAATCTTTACTCTTAAGGTCGAAACAGGAATGATTATATTTATATATGATATTAAGTTTTATAGGCTATAAAGCTTAACTTTTAGAATCAAATGCATGCTTTATGGAATTCAGTTCGTTCAATTTGACAAAGATGTATTGAATAATTATGGTGGGGTTCAGGGAGGACACCCCAAAATATTCCAGTTTGCATATTGATTATTTTTAATTAAAGTTACTTAAGCCAGAGCAAGGACACTCTGACCCTTGGTTTGTCCTCCTGAAGGCTAGAAATAAATCTCCCATGTGAATGGTGCCTTCCTGTGTCAGCAGAGACGAGAATTTAGGGCTGAGAAGGCCTTATAAACAAACTTTGCTATTTCTTCATTGTTTGACTACCCCAAGCCCAAACTTCTTTATTGTCAATCATCACAAATTTGTTTGTCTAAAAGATTTAAAAGCTGCCTGTTTTGGTCACTTTGAGTCTCCTATTTCTATGAGCTCCCATACATACAAAATTAAAATTTAATTTTTCTCCTATTAACCTGTCTTATGTCAGTTTAGTTATTAGATCCTCCAAAGAAACTAGAAGAGCAGTATGGAAAAGTTTTCCTCCTCTACAATTATTATGAGTGAAACTCTCTATTAAGTAATTAGGAAATAGCTTAACTACGATACACTCAGGCTTTGTCCTCATACCAACGACAGTTTTACAGGAAACGTTCTTTAACCTCACACTTCAGAGAGTCTAGTTTCTCAGCTCAAAGAATGGGGACCACAAAGCTGATCTTACTGGGAAAAATAAATAGGATGCTGTGTATGAAATCTCCCAGCATAATCCATGATAAGTTCAAGGCGTTTAATGAATGATTGTTTCTCTGATTTCAACTAAAGATAATATAAGGTAACAGAGTCATCCTCTGTGGAGTTGTGCCAAAATGCTTTTGGTTCTTCAGTGATGTGTCATATTAAATACATACATGAATCAATTATAATTTAAGTGAAAGTACTCTGAGCAAGTGATCCAGAGACTGGTTGCAAAATCTAATTTCATTATTTAATTTCTGGTAACTTTAGATAGCTCAGCTGTCTTCTCTATTATTATTCAAGTTTTTCACACTAACATCTGCCTAAAAGTCAGATAATTGGATTTAAGCAGTGACGTTTAAGTGTGAGACTTGAGTAAATTGCATGATTATACCAGGGACTCTTGAATAACTTTGATAAAAATGCTTCCTCATCTTTGATTTTCTTGTCTGTAGAGCAGGGATAAAATGATTTGCCTAATAGTGTAGATAAAAGAAATACACACAAATATATGCGTAGTGTTTTCACACACATAATACTCAAGAATATTATGTGCTCTTATTATTACTATTTTTATCCAGTATTGTCTTCATGGGAATAAGCATGAATTTATTCTGAAAAATCTAAAGTAAAAAAAAAAAAAATATATATATATATATATATATATATATATATATATATATATGACAAACATGGAAGCACAAGGAGCTCTTTGGACCCTCTCTCAAGGAAAATTGGTGAAAATGTGTATGTATATTCAAGAGATGAATAGGTGTACTGGCGATATAGTTTAAATTGTTGGCTGGCTAGTTTGTCAGACAGAAATGGGAAAAAGAACAACTGGTGGGAAGAACCCTCGTGGGGTCAGAACAAATCTCAAACAAGGTCCTTGGGACAAATCACAAATTTGATTGGATTAGTCTGTGAAGCAATTTATGGACCAGGATACTGTGGGAAACAATACAGCCACACTCCAACAGTTAGTAGAGTTTAATAACTGGGAATGCCCAAACCACCATAACCTCAGGGTGACTGTGAGCAATTCCCAAATAATGTGACTGTCAATGCGCGACATCAGAGGTGTCACACCGAGTTTGGAGAGATGAGTGGAGGGTGGACGGCACTAAATGTTTAATGAGCAAATACTATTAGTAAGTACTTGGAAGAACCAGAGTTCTTCCATGTTTAGAACCAGAGTTGCTAAAACATATTTTCCTAAAAGGCCCAGTTTCCAGGAATCAAATAGGTCAAAGAAGAAATCAAAAGGGAAGTTAGAGAGCAGTTTGAAGTGATTGGAAATGAAAAGATGGCTTACCAAATTTGTGAGAGGCCGCTAAGGCAGAGCTTGGAGAGAAATTTGTGTTCAACACCTATATTAAGGAAGAAAGATCTCAACCTAACCATCCACCTTAAAGGGAAAAGATTCAACTAAAATGAATGAATCAGATATAAGGAAATAATAAAGATTGGAGCATAGATTAATGAAATCAAAATTATAAAAACAAGAAAGAAAATAAATGAAACCAAAAGCTGGTTCTTTGAAGAGTTCAGGACAACCGATAAAGCTTTAGTGAAAAAAGCCAAGAGAGAAGAAAGAGGACTCAAATGACCAGAATCAGAAATAAAAAAAGAGACCTCCTACTTTGCAAAAATAAATCAAAATGAATCAAAAACTCTCCAAAAAGGAAAGCCCAGGCTCCAAGGGCTTCACCAAACATCTGAAAAATAATTAATGTCATTTCTTCTCAATAGAATAAGAAGGAACTCTGGTCAAATCATCCTGTGAGTTCAAGTATTATCCTTACAAATATCCAGATTAAAAACATCACAAGAAAAGAAAGCTATAGACTAACACTTACTAATATGGACACAAATATCCTAAACAAAATTCTAACACACTGAAGCCAGCTACACACACACACACACACACACACACACACACACATACGCACTATTTAATATATTTATATTATATAATATAATATAATATATATTTAAGATTTTGTTTATTTATTTGACAGAGAGAGAGAGAGAGAACAATAGGGCGAGAAGCAGAAGGAGAGGGAGAAACAAGCCAGCTCTCCGCTGAGCAGGGAGATCATGACCTGAACCAAAGGCAGATGCTTAACCGAATGAGCCACCTAGGTACGCACCCAATGAGCCACCTAGGTACACACCAGCAATATATTTTTCAAAGTTATGCACCATAACCAAGTGGGATCCCAGGATTGAAAGTTTTGTCTAATATCAGAAAATGAATTAATAGTACCTTATTAACAGAAAGCTCACACACACATACACAAACACATACATCATCTCAAAAGATTGGGGAAAAATTGTAAAAATCAATACAATTTCTTGATAAAAACCCTCACTGAAATATGTATACAAAGGAACTTCCATTTGATAAGGGGCATCTCTGAAAAACCCACAATTCCCATCATACATTATGATGAAAAACTGGATGATTTCCCTCTGAGATCAGGAGAAAGATAAGAGGGTTCCCTGTTGTCAATTCTATTCTTCCTGGTACTGGAGGCTTATGCAGGGCAGTTAGGCAAGAAAAAGAAATAGAAGACATCCAGAGTAGAAAGAATATTACTATGCTTGAATATAGGGCCTTTAAAGAGGTGATTAAGTGTAAGTGAGGCCTTTGGGGTGAGCCCTAATTCAATCTGACTGTTGTCCTGAGAAGAAATCATTTGGACACACAGGCAGACACTGGAGACTCATTTAAAATGATCACCGGGATATAAACAACCAGAAAACTCCCCCTGTCCCTCCAGCTTATAAACTTAGATGGTCTTGATGAAATCAGAGTGGGGAACAGGCAGGTTTTTTGTAAAATAATCATTTCTCTCTCTCCCTCTTTTTTTCTTAGTTATCAAATATGATTGGCAGACCTTGCTTTGAATGGGGCATTGTGCAATGTGAATTCAGCGGCTGCTCAGAATTGATTTCATCTCTATTTTTCCAGTGGAGTGCAGTTCTTTTTGAAAAAGAAGGTTGCTTTTTATTTTGCTCTCTCTTTATTATGATTGCTGTCTGCCCCTGTTCCTTTTTTAAAGTAAGAGTGTAGCTGGCCAAAGCTTTGGAGCCAAACGCCCTCTTGTTTCTTCCTTTGCTGTCCCCATTCTGTAAGCTGCAGCGGAGCTTCTTAGAAAAGGAAAGAGCAAGGGGAAGCAGATGCAGTGTTCTCCTGTGCCTCCCATGCTTAAATAGCTGTTTTATGTTCCTTTGAAAACAAATAGCACTTTATACATCATTTCTCAGAAGCACAGATGAATCCTCACTTTTCCCCTTTTCCTAGACAGTCAATGTCTAGGTTGGACCTAATCCTTAAAGATGGTATTTATGTAGCTGAACATGTACATTTACCTCTTTGAAAGCCTTCAGGCAAATGGGTCCTGACCTATTTGGTTTTTAGCATCTCTTGAGGAAATGAACAAATAGAGTAAATGAGTGATATACTAATTTCTAAACTGACCTCCAAGAACCAAAGAGCCTCTGTGAATCTCGTAGTAATATTAATGGTTTGTATAGGGCATTCATTACAACATTTACATGCAAATTAAAATATATACATGACACATCTATAGATCTAGGCTATTTATAGACTTGTATATGCTCGCTGAATTCACAGTATTCTCCAAACAATTCTGTCCCTCTCAACCCCCCACTTCTTGGGAACCACTCCTCTGGCCATTTGATAATAGATTACTAGGATGTATTCAATGTCATCTCAAGGATCTTTTTCTCCCTGCCATGTTGGATTGATATATCTAAGTGGTTTCTGCTGTGCTCAGATCCTGAGCACTTCTATTTGCCTGGAGTATATGGAATGTGTGGAATTTGGACTGATGTCTTTTATTTCTCCTGTGGTCCAGAAGGACAGCTGTTTCTTGGTGTCAAATACATGTTGAGCCATATATATATACATATATATTAGTGTTGGCTTCCCCATGATGCCAAGTCCCATCGGGTTAGGGTTATCAGATTAAGCCAACAAAAAGAGAGGACATCAGCTTAAATTCAAATTTCATGATAAGTAAAAAATACTTTTCTTTTTTTTTTTTTCATATAGGTGTGTGTCATGCAATATTTGAGATACACTTGCATCAGGTTTGAGATTCCATCTTAGGGCTGACAACAAGGATTCCTGAAAACTTGGGGACATAAGTCACAGTCTAGAAAAAGAGATAATTCCGATACCAAGTAATTCTCAAAACATCATGCTCAAGACCAGAGACAGATACACCAGAGGGGTGTGTGTGTGTGTGTGTGTAATACTTTTAATGTGCTATTGAATTTGGTTTGCTAGTAGTCTTTTATTTTTAAGTATAGTTGACACACAATATTGCATTAGTTTCAGGTGTACAACACAGTGAGCTTTATACCTTATGCTCTGCCCATCACAAATGCAGCTACACTGGTTGTATTTTATTCTTTAGAAGCATGTCACTAGTCCCAGTCCACAATCAAGGTGAGGGATTACATAAGGGCCTGACTTCAAAGAGATGGAGATGATTGGAAATTATCTTAGAAGCTGCCAACCACCAGGTATTGCCCACTAGCTTTCCAAAATGTTTGAATTCTTTTATGTTCTAACCAACAACGTATGAGGGCTCTAGTTGTTCTGCATATTTGCCCATATATGTCTTTGCTAATACTTGGTATCATTTTTAAATTTTTTTAGTCATTACAATAAGTATGAAATGTCATCTTATGATTTTATTTACATTTCTGTAATGACTAGTGTTTTTTCTATACTTAAGGACAATTAGGCCTTAGGAATTTCTCTCTCTCTCTCTCTCTTTTGTTTTTTTCTAATAGGCTATCTATTTTTTACGTTGATTTCTTAGAGTATTAGAGTATTTATATATTCTGGAGCAAGTCCTTTGTTAGAATACATGCCATGATTAATTTCTCTTCAGCTATGGCTTGCCTTTTCATATTCTTAATGTGGGTTTTTTGCATGAATAAAATATTTATTTTGATAAAATTTATTTTAAAATATATTTTATAATTAGTTTAGTGATTCTTGTATCTTAAGAATAGTTTAGTATTCTTCTATTAAGTACTATTTGCAAACCCAAATTTGCAAAGTCCCCTTCATTTTAGTCTAAAAGCTTTGCAGTTTTAGCTTTTATGTATACATATCATCTTCTTCTTATAAATTTCTGTAGATGATATGAGTAGTGGATCAAATTTTATTTCATGAATAAACATTCAGTTGATTCAATACTATTTGTTGAGAGATTTTCTTTTCCTTTGTACCTTTGTCCAAAGTCATTTGTCTTTATAAGTACTGCTTTATTTCTGGACTCTCTGTTTTGTTCCACAGATCTTTATCTCTATACTTAGCCAATACTACACTCTTCTAATGACTGAAATTTGTTATCAGGTAGCTAGAATCCTCAACTTCGATCTTCTCTTTAAAAACTGTATTGACTATTTTGGGTCCTTTGATTTTTCAGTACAGATTTTACAATCAACTTGACAATTTCTACCAGAAAAACAAACAAACAAACAAACAAACAACCCAAAACCCTTAAGATATTGACTAAGATTGTATTGTTTCTGTTTATCAGGTTAGTAATGAATAATGTCTGGAAAACATTAAATCCTCCAGTTCATAAACATGATATATCTCTCTGTTTACTGAGGTTTTCTTTAATTCTTATCAGCATTATTTTATAGTTTCCAATGTGCTGATCTTACACAAATTTTGTTAGAAGTTTTGATATTTTATATGTCATTTTCATTTTAGAAATCCTATTTTCAATTGTTCATTGATAGTATGTAAGTACACAAAAGAACTTTGAATATTGAATGAATTCAGATACTTTGTTGGATTTCCTTAAGTTCTAATAATTCTTCAGGTTTTTTTTATTGTTTAGTTTTGTTTTCAATTGCACAATTATGTCAATAGAAAATAAGATAATTTTGCTTCTTCTTTTCCAAACTTTTGATTATCTCTTGCCTTATTGAACTGGGTAGGATGCACTGTATAATGTTGAATAAAAAATGTTCAGAGCTGTCATGCATGCTTTGCTCTAAATCTTAATAGGAAATTGTTTATTATTTTGTCATTAACCGAAGACTTTTTTGTAGATACCCTTTATCAAGTAGTGGATATTCCCTTCCATTTTTATTTCATCAAGACTTTTTTATCATTAACATTGAATTTTGACACATGTTTTTCTGTGGCTATTGACATGATTATATGGATAGTTTTATTCTGTTAATGTGGTTCATTTCATTAGTTGATTTTCAAATGTTAAACATTGCATGCTTGAGATAAACTCTGCATGTTTATGATTATTAATTTTTTGCTTGTTATAGGATTTAACTTACCAATGTTTTATTATAAATTTTTGTGGTTTTGTTTCTGAAGGATATTGATTTCTAATATCCCCTTTTTGTATGGTTGCCTTATAAGATATATTTTTAGGATTACATTATCTGAGTTATCCTGTCCTAATAAAATGAGTTTTGAAGGGTCCTTTCTTTTTTATTTCCTGAAAATATTTGTCTAAGACTGATATTATTTATCATCATAAGGGATAGAATTCACTAGTGAAATCATATGTACCTATAACTTTCTTTAAGGCAGTGTTTCCAATTATAAATTCAATTTCTTCAGCAAATATGAGATACTTAGCTTTTCTATGTTTTACTGTTTATTTTTTAATACATTTTGTTTTTAGAAATTTGTCAATTTTATATAACTTTTTGAATTTATTGGCATAAAGTATTAATGCTATTTGTTATTATCTTTGTGGCATCTACAGAACTTCTAGGGATACACTTTTTTACTACCATTCTTTTTAGAGCACAACTAGAGAGCTAAATACACCTAACCTAGGAGCACCTGAGTGGCTCAGTCCGTTAAGCATCCAACCCTTGATTTCAGGTCAGGTCATGATCTCGGCACCCTGAGATCAAGCCCCCTGTCAATCTCCACAATCAGAATGGAGTCTGCTTGTCCTTGAACCTCTCCCTTTGACCCTCACTCTGCTCATGCTCTCTCTGTCTCCCTTACTCTCTCTCTCTAAAATACACAAATAAATCTTGAAAAAAAAAAAAAAAAACCTAACCTCGGTTCAAATACTGATTTTATTGATTGTTGAATGCTTTAGATAAAACACTGAGTCTTAGGAGTCTCATCTGTAAAATAAGATAATAATACCCTGATATTAAGGTCATTAAAAATTTTAAATGAAGTATACATGAAAGGGTATTTTAATATCCCATTTGCCTTTATGAACCTCTATTGGTTTTATCCTCCGTGGCGGACAGATTCTAAAATGACCCTCAATTTTTCATGTGTCTTGGATTTCCACCTGGAATAATCCTGAGTATGGGCAGGATTTGTGTCACTTCAGTAGAAAATGGCAGATGTGATAGGTGCCATTTCTGTGATTAGGCTATATAAAATTGTGACTCTTGTCTTCCCGGTGGGATCTTTCTTTGACTGGAATAAGCTGCTATATTGTGAGTTTCCTTATGGAGAGACCTGTATGGCAATAACTGTGCACAGACCCTGCCAATAACCAATAAGAAATGCAACCCCTCAGTCTTCTAGCCTGTGAGAAACTGAATTCTTCCAACAGCCACGTCATCTTGGAAGTGGATCCTTTCCCACCAAAACTTTGAGGAGACACTGCAACCACACCTGGGCATCAGCTTTCAGATGAGACCCTGAACCAAAGCACCAAGAAGAACCTTGTCCAGACCCCCTTACCTAGCAGATGGGTTTGTTACTCCAAATGAGTAACTGAAGAATGTTGAGTACATGGCTCAACGGATATGTCAAAAGGTATGTCAGAATTTTGCTCTTCTATTTAAAAAGAAAATTGTTAGCAAGGGAGGAGCGGTGGCATGAAGGAAAGGATAACATGCTGTCATTGGGAGTTGGTATTTGTGGTAATAAGAGCAAAGTCTTTTGGAAGCTTGCACTCCAGTGCTTCACAAAGCTGGTATATTTATATTCCAGAAAAAGCAAAAAATGACATTAGGGAATTATGATGGCCAGAGGAGGTCAGAACTATGTCAGTTCTTACACCTTGAGCTGTGAGAAATTTTAAGAAATGAGAGAAATTTAAGTCTCAAAATTAAACTTGATATAAGCATATGAGTAATTAGCACTCAGCTTGAGGGCAAGTAAAGAGAGAAAAGGTGGCAATTAAAATCGGCCTTATGGTAACTTATTAATGGGTTCTTTATGACAAGAGATTTAAAATCATTTTCTTTGGATTCCAATGACAATATTACCTATACCTAGAACTACTGTTCACTGAGTTCCAGTCCTGGGCCAGCTCTTTACACATTTCATTAATCCTCACACGTGTTTGAGGTAGACCTTTATGTTCCTTTTTTTTTTTTTTTTTTAAGATTGTATTTATTTATTTGACAGAGAGAGAGAGAGAGCGCAAACAGGAAGAGTGGCAGGCAGAGGGAAAGGGAGAAGCAGACTCCCTACTGAGCAAGGAGCCCAATGTGAAGTTTGATCCCAGGACCCTGAGATCATTACCTGAGCCGAAGGCAGACACTTAATAAACTGAGCCACCCAGGTTCCTCATTTTATATTCTTATTTTTTAAGATGAGAAAACTGAGACTCAAAAAAGTTTAATGATTTGCCAAAGGCTACAAAGTGGCATGGGGCACACTCTCTCCAAGCATCTCCTTGTTTCTTTATTTTGTGCCCTACAGAAGCTTAAACTCAATTGAATTTTAGTTTGCACAGAACTTCAGTGGATATCAACCTATTCACCTTGACTCTACCTAGTCTTTGGAAACACATATGTTTCCAATCTTGGCAAATATTAATGTTTGAGCTGTTAAAGCTTTTCTACCATGACAACTATCATTCCATATCTTTCTGAATGGACTCATTGAGATAAAGCAAACAATTTACATGTCATGGTTCTGGTCTATTCCTGATATACTGGATGTTTCCAAGAAGATTTATGAAAAAAAAAATAAGGGAAACTTATCACTGAGTCACAATCAAGAATGTTTCCCTGATTAGAATATTGATGTACCAAAGACTGCACTGATTATGTTTCCTCTTTTATAGAGGGGTTTACTAACATTCTCTGCGATGTTTAAGTGCTGATGCACCTGTTAAAAGAAGCTTAAAATACTCTGATTCTATTCAAAGTAATCTATTCTTATTCTTAACTTCCTTTGCATGTAAGCAACTTAAGATTTTAATGATTTAAAACAAGTCATCCAGAAGATTTATAGTTTTCCACTTTATATTTAAGCCTGTGATACATTTTGAATTGGATTTGCATTAAGTGTGAAGTTTAGATAAAGGCTTGCTTTCTTTCTTTCTTTCTTTCTTTCTTTCGTCAATGGACATCCAATTGATCTAGCGTTTATTGAAAAAGCTCAGTCAGTTAAGTGGCTGGCTGTCTTCAGCTCAGGTCATGATCTCAGGGTCCTGGGATACAGCTCCCCATCTGGCTACTTGCTTAAGAGGGAGTTTTCTTCTCCCTTTTCCTCTGCCTGCTGCTCTCCAGGCTTGTGCTCCACTCTCTCTCTCTCTCTTTCAAATAAATAATTAAAATCTTTAAAAAAAAAGAATGAAAGAAATAAAAATTATTCCCCCCCAAAAAGGAAAAAAGTAAGAAAGAAACGCTATTCCTCATTCATTGAAATGCTTTTGCTCCTTTGTCAAAAATTAATTAGGCATAATTGTGTAAACCCATTTCTGGATTTTGTAATCTGGCCTATTAATCTAAATATCCATCCATCCATTCACCTGTACCACAGTAATTTGATTACTGTTGCTATATAGTAAATGTTGATATTGGAAGGAATGACCACTAATTCTTGACTCTTCTTTTTCAAAGTCGTTCTGGTTATTCTTAGATCTTTTATTTTCCATACACATTTTTGAATAAAATTCCTAAGATTTTCTGTATTGATAATCATATCAGCTGCAAATAGAGGTAATTATATTTCATTTTTTAAAAATGTGTATTTATTTCATTTCTATTTCTTGACTTATTGCAGTGGCTAGGACTTGCAGTTCTATGTTAAATAAGAGTTGTGTGAAAAAAATCTTTGCCTTTTCCCTGATCATGAAGGTCTTTCACCTTCAAAGTATGATTTTATCTGTAAGTATCCCATGGATACTCTTTATAAATTTAAGAAACCTAGGAAAAAATCTCCAGGGTCTTCACCTTAGCTTGACATCAAAGCATAATCCATAAAAGTAAAAATTTACAAATTTGACTTCATCAAAAATAAAAACTTTTCATTTGTGAAACATCTTATGTTGAAATGATGCATCTGTCTTTATACAGACCTGTATAATTATATTACAAAGCACATATTTAACAAAAGGCTTGTCTCTGGAATATATAAAGCACTCTGAAAACTCACCAATAAAAGAACAACAGCCTAATTTTAATATGGGCAAACAACCCATAAAGCACAGATATTTCAGCAAAGAGAATAAACAGATGGGAAATAAACACAAGAAAAGATGTTTAACATCATTATTCATTAGACAAGTATAAATTAAAACCACAATTAAATATTACTACGCACATATCAGAATGGATAAAATTTTAAAAAATTTGGTAACACTGAATCCTAGTGAAAATGCGAAGTAATAGCACACTCATTTCTTGCTGTTAAGAATGTAAAATGGGGGCACCTGAGTGGCTCAGTGGGTTAAGCCGCTGCCTTCGGCTCAGGTCATGATCTCAGGGTCCTGGGATCGAGTCCCGCATCGGGCTCTCTGCTCAGCAGGGAGCCTGCTTCCATCTCTCTCTCTCTCTCTGCCTGCCTCTCCATCTACTTATGATCTCTCTCTATCAAATAAATAAATAAAATCTTTTAAAAAAAGAATGTAAAATGGCACAGCCACTTTAAAAAATAGTTTGGAAGTTAATTTTATAGCTAAAATAATCTTGTAACATGACACAAAATTGCACTCTTGGGAAGTTATTTCCCAAAGGAAATTATTTTCATGCAAGAACCTACACATGAATGTATATAGCAGCTTTATATAACCATTATAGCCCTATACTAGAAAATACTCAGATATACTTCAGTGGGTGAATGGGTAAACAAACTTTGTTACATCCATTTGTGAGCTGCCACTCAGGAATATTAAGTGCCAAACTATTGATACATGCAACACTTTAGACTAATTTTAAAAAAATTATGCTGAATAAAAAAGCCTATTTAAAAAGATATATTCAGCATGATTCCATGCTTCTAGCACTCATTAAGTAACAAAATGATGGAGAAGATTTTATTGGTTGCTACGGTTAATGACAGGAGTTAGGGATGGGAGTGTCTGAAAGGGGTGAGAGAATTCTGTGGCCATAGGTATGTACAATTGAAAATCTTCATTTTGGTGGTCGTTATACAAGGATACTCTCACTTTAAAATTTCACAGAGCTATACAAATACATAAACAAACACAAATGAGGGTATATGTAATTACCACATCTTGAATAAATTCCATGGATTTTACCGGTGCCAATTTTTTTTTTTTTTAATATTGTACTAAATTGTGTAAGATGTTAGCGTTGGAGGAGGCTGGGAGAAGTCTTATGTCGGATTTTTCTATACATTTTCTTTGCAACCGCCTATGAATCTATAATTATTTTTAAAGAAAAAGTTGAGAAAAATCTCCTTTTTCTCTCTCATCAAAAAAACTTTAAGGAAATTTTCAAAAACCCTGAAATGCAGAGTTTATTTTTCTCTTTCTCAAGGAAATATTAATTATAAGTGTAAATTAATGGATACCCTACTTCTGTTTCTTCTTAGAGTATCTCCTCTCCTGTCCAATGGAGGCTGAAATATGATCTTCAACCCCAAACTGGTAAGAATGGAAGTAGCTTTTTGCCTTACCACATCAATTTAGTGCTCTTGGGAATTTGAAATTGTGTCACAGAAATTCTAGTTGGCCCATGTCAGACAAATCTGTGATCATGGAACTCTGGGCCAAGAATGATTATAGCATACCAAAGTAGGGACAGCAAGTTTTTAGAGAGGTTGGATAAGGTGAGATAATGCATTGCAGAAGGCACAAGATAAAGACAAGTAATTAGTATTTTTGGTTCTTTATAAATCTTAGATGTCTTGCCATTGGATTCTGTGAGATACCTCATGATCACTCTAACAGATCCCCTTCCTTTTTTTTTTTTTTTTAAGAACATAGGAAATTTCTACAGTTTCTATTTCTATTACCTAAATTATTTATTTTTCTTTTTTCTTAACTATTTCCTATTAAGACATGATGGATTTGATTTTTGGTACAGGGTGTGCTGATAATTTAAAAGTTCTTTACTTTTTTTCCATGAATTCAACCTATTTTCCCCTTGACTTTCCCTCATTTTAATTGTTTTCCAGCAGTAAGAGACAGGAAAGTGTTAGAAAAACCTGTTAACAAATATTCCAATTTCTTATGTGCATAGAGGTTAGAATTTTTGTCCTGATAGGATTTTTGCATTGTCTACAAATTTATTTTCTGGCTGTAGTAACATTCTGGCAATTACCAATGGTCATTAACTGGCTGCTGTGTTTTGCTCAGGGATTGGATATGCCTGTTAGAGGATAAGCTTTATGGTTTTTCACTATGTGCCATAGAAAGGTCTTAGAGCATGTTTGATATAGACTTAATCATAATTATATTTTTCTGAATTTCATGATACTATTTTGAAGATTTTGTGAATTTTGATATAATATATATTTTAGTACCTAATATGTTCTAGAGAGGATTTAAACTGCATACTCATGTGGATCCCAGTGGTGTTGTCGGTCATATCAACATTAGGAATAGGATAAATATTTTTAAAATGTGCATGCTTTTCAATTTGTCTTTCTACTCTGAAGAATTTGCTACTCAACAAAATTTGCTAAAGAGATACAAGAAAAGATTTAGCTTGAACTATATGTTTTGTAACACTGCTTCCAAATAAAAAACATGTTAAATATCCAACATAGACTACAGCATTTACCTAAGCAATGGAATAAAACTGAGTAAATAATATTTATGTGGTAGTTTTAGAAATACACACTATACCTGTTTAAATGAAGGCTTATACTAGAGCTATTAAACACACCTGTTTTGACATTAGTCAGATTTGGATTCAAGGGTTCATTCTGGATCTTATTCATACTGAGCTACTTATTTATACTTTCTTTCTCCTGTATCTTTTTAGACTGTTAGTATGCTATGCACCATAAACATAGTGGCTTAAAATAACACACATTTATTATCTCAGGGTTTCTGTAGGTCAGGAGTTCATAGAGTTTAGCTGAACCTTTTGTTCAGTGTCTCACAAAGTTATAATCCCAACTAACACTTGAGGTCTTCTTTCAAGCTCATTGGTAGTTGGCAGAATTGAGTTTCTTGTGGTTGGAGAACTGAGGCCCTCCCCCTTCAGAGGCCATCCATCATTCCCTGCCACATCACGCTCTCTGCAATGTGACATTTTGTTTCTTCAGGCCCAGCAAGTGAGTGTCTTAGCTGTACAGGTTAAGGCTATCTAGGATAATCTACCCTGTGATTAACTCAAAATCAACTGATTGGAAACATCGGTTATATGTGCAAAATTCCTTCACAATCACCATATCAAGTGACTACTGGACTGAAATTCCCTCATCTTCCCACCCAGACTCAATGAGAAAGGGTTATAAAGAGAGTAAGAGTCATTAGGAATCACTTTAAAATTCTGCCTGCCAAACACACTAATGCTTAATGTGTTTATTTGTGAAACTGAGCTAATAATTTACCAAGTTAGCTGGAATTACATAACAATTAAATGAAAAAGAATTTGAACTCCAGACATTGTATAGAAAAAGAATATGACATGTGCGTTATGGTTGTTATAATTTATAGTATTAGCAACATTGAAAAAAGGACTTACAAAATATGAAAAGCAGCAAAATACAAGTCAGACAATATGCCAGAATTTTACAGTTGGCTATCTCTAGGAGGAATGAGATCATGAATTTTTTTTTCATATCTCTATTAGTGTGTTAATATTACTAGAATCTTTTGTATTTTGTGCAACAATTACTGACACAAAGCAATTAATAAATGCCAGGTTACTTTAATATTTTCACAAATTAAGTCATTTAGTCCTCATGCATTCCTATAAAGCAGGTACTATTAATAGCTTTGGTTTACAGCTGAAGAAATGGAGACTAAAAGAGGTGCGATGTTTTGCTCAAGGTCACTGAGGTATTAAGTATTAAAATCAAAGTAGTGAGGCACCTGGGTGGCTCAGTGGGTTGAGCCTCTGCCTTCGGCTCCGGTCATGGTCCCAGAGTCCTGGGATTGAGCCCCACGTCGGGCTCTCTGCTCAGTGGGAAGCCTGTTTCCTCCCTCTCTCTGCCTGCCTCTCTGCCTACTTGTGATCTCTCTCTCTCTGTCAAATAAGTAAATAAAATCTTTAAAAAATAAATAAAGATAAATAAAATCAAAGTAGTAATTTAGGCTGACTAGCTTTTGGACTACTGTATTTTGACTTTCTATGAATGTTCATTGTTTTAGTTGTAATAAAAACAATACAAGTTATCTTATTAAAATAAAAGATAAAGCTATAGCAAAGCAAGGCCACCTAGAGTTTATTAAAAATTAGAGCTAGACACTGAACTCGGAGTTTCCTGAATCTTCCCCCAACCCTACCCTTTTAATGCAGCCTTTTATAATAGACCTTGTAACATTTGATGAGCAACCATAGTAGACTGGGAACCTGCTGGAAACGAAGTACACAGCAGAGGGGTAGGGAGGAGGGCTCTTCCTGGGAGAAAACCCACACTCTCCCAGCAGCTCCCGTTTGAAACAGCCTCATCTTTGTTCTGAATTGGTTTGCCTTCTCTCCAAAGGCTGTCCTTTTCTTTTCTATTTTTTTTTCCCCTTTGCAAGATCGTTTTGCACGGTACTCCCACACAGATGTGTTTCAGCTAAAAAACCTGTCCCCCTAAACAACGATTGCCACCCAATCAGACAGGGGAATGATCCAACTTCTTTGACTTCCCAAAGCAGCAATTTCTAGGTGGTTTTTGGAATATGCCTGACTCAGGCAGCACCTGCCGGCACATATTAGGACTCCTACCATGAGGCATGATTTACTCTCATCCCCTTCTGTGCATATTAAATATGTTAAGCAACAAAACAACTTCTCTCCTCCAAACTGTGGTTCAGATGAATCCCCTTGACAACAGCTGCTCAACATTTGTTCATCCTTAGTCACTACTGTCAGAGAGAACCCTGCTTTCCCCTACAATTATTATTTTTTTCAAACGCTTCCTGCATTGTTTGCTGTCTGACCTTTCTTTTGTCCTTTGCAAGTACATATATTAAAATAAAAATACCAAGGCCAAATGCCTTATTCTTATTCCCGCACATCTTGCTCTGATTTAGAATTTTTTTTTGGATTAGGTTTGAACTGAGCGTGGGTGTTGGAGTGGGTGAAAGCAGAGAAAGAGGAGATGAGGAGGCAGGAAAGGAACAGAGACGGCTCTCTCCTTTTTCCTTTTTTATCATCGTGTCTTTCCTCTTCTTTTTGTCATGGCATAGTCACAAAAGCAGAGTGAGATGTATATTAATTGTTCATTCATTTATCAGATAGTTCCTGTGCTAGGCAGTGGAACTAAAACAATGTGCAAATGCTTCAGAAGACCTTGGTTCTTCCTGGCAGCTAAGATTAGTATTGTGAAAATTGGCAAGTTGTTGAACACTCATCAAATATTTAATACTCTACTACCTGCCAAGCCCTGTACTAATTGTGGAGGCATATTAATGCACACTAGAGAGAGAATTCTCAGCCTTTGGAGAGATCTTAGTCCAGGGAGCTTTTGCATCTCTTTGATCCTTACTCAAAATAGTATAGTTGGAGGTTATACCTTACTTTTCTCCTAAAACCTTATATGCCTGCTTTTACCCTTTGTTACAGTTCTTTCTACTTAGTGGGCTCTATTCAAGTGCACACCTGCTCACCCCAGGTCCTTCCCCTGCAAAGAGCTCCACCCACTGATCCCCCTCAATTCTTACTATCTCTTTATATCTTACAACCCCAAAGCACACAGAGCAAGTGGGGTTCAGAATAAAGCAGTCTAATGACCACAACACCGAAATACTTAACCCCTAACCACTCCCCCATAACCTTAATTTTCAGTCAAGAGCATAACATAACTCAAACTGTTAGAATTTAAGATACTGTAAAAATTCAAGTAGAAGATGTATAAGCAGCCAGAGGGAAGGTGATTTGGTGTAGACTGTTCACATATACATAATTTATATCTGCCTTGGGTGAAAAAATGTTGATTTGAGAGGACACATTAGAAGCCATCTGTTTCCGTCTTTCAATCAGTAAACGGAAGTATAGACTGGTTAACTAATGAAAGAGATTGTGTTGATGATAATGAGAACAAAAATGGCTTCAATTTATAGAGCACTTACTATATGGGTGGTTTAAAATATTCTGTGCAGAATTATATTGTTGGATTATCATAAAATTCTGTGAGATCAGTAATAACACAATCTTCATTTTACAGATAAGAAAATTGAGAATCAGAATGTTTATGTGTATGTCTAAGAAAGAAAGTGACTAAGAGGTCCAGGGGGCTTTCAAACATAAATGTCTTCAATTTTCCCTTTAAAAAGTTTTAAAAAGAAATCCTTTTTTTTTTTTTTACTTTTTTTTCTTTTTTTAAAGATTGTATTTATTTATTTGACAGAGATCACAAGTAGGCAGTGAGGCAGACAGAGAGAAAGGAGGAAGCAGGCTCCCTGCTGAGCCCAGAGCCCGATGTGGGGCTCAATCCCAGGACCTGGAATCATGACCCAAGCCAAAGGCAGAGGCTTTAACCCACTAAGCCACCCAGGCATCCCTTAAAAATCAATCCTAATCATGGCCTATGTTTCTGCATTCCTTCTTTATCAGTATGTCTATCCACTATCCCATATACTTCATATGCTATTTCTCACTCGACAAGGATTTTTTTTTTTTAAGATTTTACTTATTTATTTGAGAGAGAGAGAATGAGAGAGAGAGAAAGAGCATTAAGTGGAGAAGGTCAGTGGGACAAAGAGACTTCCTGTCAAGCAGGGAGCCCAATGCGGGACTCGATCCCACTCCAGGATCATGACTGAGCCGAAGGCAGTCGCTTAACCAAGTGAGCCATCCAGACGCCCCTTGACAAGGATTTTTTATTCCTCTCATGTGAGCTCATTAATTTTCAAAGATCCATTAAAAAAAAAAGTATAAGTCTCTTTTATTAGTAGTCTTAGGTATTTCAAATTTTAAAAAGAGGTAGAAGTAGTCATTGAAATCCTATACTGCTCTGTATTTGGTCTAGAAAATGTTAATATCAAGATTAAGTTAGGCTGGGTCTTAATATCAGTGGCTTAAATAATGTTTTATTTATTTTTCAAATAAAAGAAGTCTAGAAATAAGTAGTCTGGCTGGTTTGAGGTTTGTCTGCTTCACCTTCAATATACCTTGTTCTCCTATCTGTTCTATCTCTGTTAGTTCATGACTTCCATCTGTAAGGTCACACCATGTTTTCAAGGTAGCTACTAGATCTCTTGCTCTTGCTTCTACTTTCTATCAGCCCTGACAAGACTTTGAGTTGACTTGGACTCTTTTAAGAACTTTCTTAGGATCAGTCATGAGTTCTCTTTCCATTTTAATGCTATATTAAGGCTATGAAGAAAATGGGCATTGAGCTGAACATAGTCCATATGCCTCCCCTCTCCCAATGTAGAGGTTTTGCAAATAAGGAAGAAATACTGTCTGTGGGTATGGAATAAAATAATATATGATTCGAGGGTACAGGTTAGCTCAGTCAGTTAAGCACCAACTCTTCATTTCAGCTCAGGTAATGATATCAGAGTCAGCCCTGTGTCTGGCTCCAGGCTCAGTGGGAGTCTGCTTGAGATTCTCTCCCTCTGCCCCTCCCCCAGGTCTCTCTCTCTCTCAAATAAATAAACAACTCTTTAAAAAAAAGATAACATATGTTTTTATGAATCCAGAACATGGTATATAAATAAACTTGACTAGATAGAATATCAAATATTTCAGCTTAAATGTTAAAAAAAAAAAATTGCCCGTTAGATGTGGACAGTGTCTTAGACATTAATAATGATTTTCAAATAATATTTCCTGTTTAGAAATCCATAGATTTACCTCAGATGTTTCTTTAGTTTGGTTGGTGAGATTTTATGGAGGAATAGAAAAGGGTAGTAAAAGGGAAACAAGCAGATAGCACTTCCTTGGATCCTAGCATGAGTAAAGGAGGGGTCCTAAATTTTCTGATTCATATAGCTGGGATGAGTTTGATATCCTTTGGGAAATAAAGAAGGGATACTATTGCATAAAAGTTAATGGAAACTGTTTGTATAGAACTGTTTGTTTGTTTTTTTTTTTTTTTTCATATTTTACTTGAATGCAACTTGCCAAAGAAATCCATAACAGGTGTTAGGCTAAAGAACCCAACTCTCTTGATTCCCAATTTAGTACTCTTTCTACTATATTTCATTAGAATTAACCAGAAGGATTCATATACACGTCCCTAAGCTTTGGAATTTGTGCTCTTTTGCTAGCTCATGCTCTATGGTCCTAATTGATTTATTGATTTATTCAGTATAGCAGATGCTGTACATAATGAGCAGTAACTATAAACTCAAATGAAATCAACACAATTAAAGGAGAAAACTTGCTCTAATTTAATACATTATACATATGCTCATGTATTTAAAATTATTCTTGTATTAATAAACTCTGTGAAGCATATTGAAGAAAAACAGCATTACTCTGTTACCTTTGAGAGCTTTTTGTATAAAACTACATACAAAACATTTTAGGAAAATTTCATTTTGGTGATACTTTCCAGTGTTTAGACACCCAGTTAAATTATTTCTCATTATTATTACCTTCATTTTCACAATAAGGAAAACTATGCTTAAAACAATTTGCTAATTATCATGTAGTTCGGTGCTAGAAAGCCGTGAATTCAGGGAAGATGACCACCATTGTCTACAAACTCATCTTCAGTCTGGAAACACACAGGACTTCAAAAAAAAAATGTTAGTAGTTTTTGGTGTCACATGTGGTCTTTTCTGCTGGTATACTCTGCTCTGCCATGCCATTTTCAGAAACACGCACACACATTAGTGGTCCAACAACAAAAAATATTGGCGATTTCAATCTTTGCCTTCTTCCTTGGGATAATGAGCTCCTGGTCTTGGAGCCTTTGGTTATCCTTCCCAGGTTAGCTTCTGCAGTGGGTTAGTCCCCTGGCCCCATGGCTCTAATATGTAGGTCTTGTTCTCTTTCAAACATGCTCATAGTTCAGAACATTTCATGGCTGAGCTCATTCTAATCCAGATAAAGAGGCATCATGGTGAAGCCATTTGCCACATGGTTTTTCTTGAAAAAGATTAAAGATACCTTGGGTGTTTATGGCATTTTAAACACAGTGAAACAGACAAACCAACCAACAAACAACCTAGCCATCAGAGATGAAGCTTGTTATTCTGGATAAGATTTACTAGATACTACCTTCTAATTCTAGAAAAAATTTCCACCTCACTCAACTATTTTTGCCAGGTTGAGCCTACTCATTTGGTTTTGTTTTTGCTTGTATTTGCTTCTGGCATTAAGGAGTGGTCCCTTGACTACCTGTAGTGAAACCCCATATTCTAAATCTGTAGACCCAGGAATCTGTGTATCTGTATATCCTACATGATTATTGTGCACATTCAAGTTGGAGAGCCACTGCCTTGCTGTACTTGAAATATCTTCTTATTTTGCACAAGACTGTTTTATTTGGGTTATTGAGTAAGGAAAACCTGTTGTTATTGTGTGTGACACATTTTGCCTGCATAGCAGACAGGTGTGAAGGTGACTCACAGCAATGTAGGTTGGCTTTATATCTTGGGAATAAAAGTAGTGGTGAATGTAATTCACTGAAGTAATACTGTATTTGAAGTTTGAAGGAAAATTCTGGTCCCTGAGCAGGTGGTTTCTACTTTAGCTAACATGAGCAATTAGTCAACAATATATTGAGTGTTTACTGTGCAGGAGAACAAAACAGAGATAAAATGCTCTGTTCTGTTAAGGATGGAGTTTACCATTAGATGGAGGCTCCAAGAAAGAAAACACAATCCAATGACATAAAAACAAGTTTATGTAATAGTAGAAGCAGGCAAACCAAGTACATTTAAATGTGGGACAGGTGGTGCACGAAAATGCAATTGTGACTATCTGGATATATCTTGTTAAGTGCAATCACTTACACTATTCCTCTTAAAACTTCCAGTTCCTACAAAGGCTTGACACTTTCTGATCTCCAGAGAGCTCAATTCAGACTTTTATGCAAGTCATCCTTGATTCAAAAGTAAACTAGCTAATCTGTAAATGCTTGATCAATATCTCTTTAACAAAATATCAACTATTTTAATAGTGTTTAAATGCCCTCAGTACTTTATGGCTCCCCCCAAATACAAAGATTATGAAAACAATTAGAATATTTTACAAAATGTCTGTTTCTTTTCACTATGTACATATACTCGAACAAAAGAGAGCATGAGAAGACCACAGACAAGGGTTTTAATTTTTAATTTATTATTTTTTCCCCTTGAAATTATTTGTCCAAAGACAAAGAGGCAATGCAAACAGATTAACCATTGCTCTTTTAAGAATTTGCTTTGGTTTGTTTTCAAAAACAGGCTAGTCACCTGAAGTCAAACAACTACGTCATCTACCTTAGATATGTAGGTTCCATCCATTTCTAGATATTGTACTAGGTTACTGTGCATGCGAGCGGAGGAGTGTATGTGTGTGTGTGTGTGTGTGTACAGCATTTGTGATGGCTATGAGATCAGTAGTGCTCTGTTACTGTCACAACAAACCACCACAAATGTCGTAAATTTAACAATATACCTTAATTATCTTACAGTCTGGAGGTCACAATACTGACCACTGGGTACAGTGTGAGCCGTTAGGTAGGGAAAGTTTTGTTTTAAGGAAGAAAATGAGGGGGACCTGAGTGACTCAGTTGGTTAAACCTCTGCCTTCCACTCAGGTCCTGATCTAAACGTCCTGGCATAGAGCCCTGCATTGGGCTCCCTGCTCTCATGGGAGTCTGTTTCTCCCTCTCCCTCTGCATGCTCTCTCTCTCGATGAATAAATAAAATATTTTTTCAAAAATTTTAAAGAAAAAAAGGAAGGAAAAGAGAACATGACTTCCTTCAAGTCCAAAGACACTGAGATCCCATCTAAAACTCCAGCTAAAGAGAGGCTGGCTGGCTCAGTAGATACAGCAGACACCTCTTGATCTCAAGGGTTGTGAGTTCAAGCCCTGCCTTGAGTGTGGAGCCTGTTTAAAATCTAAAAATATATCTAAAAAGAAAAACCCAAAATACAACTTCGTCTAAATATAATACTTAAAAATTACAAGCCTAGAACAAATATCTGAACAAACTGGTTAAACTTAGCAAAGATAACTTTTAATTATAGTGGCCAAAGGGGAAGTGTCACAGTGGAGGGGGTGGATTTTAATCTACATAAACTTACCCATTTAGGAGATACCCTAGAGAAAAAGGGATTCTGAAGCTCCCCAAAACAATGGGATACAGTTTTTTATTGCTATGCAGATGCTTTAAGAGATTTAATGAAGAAAGAAATGCCCCTTTAAAAGATTTCTTACAAAGGGCAAATGAAACATTTTGAAAATCTTCTCCACAAATATTAGTAAAAAGCATTAGCCATCTGACTGGGTAATCCTAACTATTCCAACAACCAGAAGCACCATCTTGATCCGATTATTCCTTTATGAACAAGTGAGTTTTATATTATCCTATTTCTCATGGCTAAAATTTTGAAATGAAATCTGTAAGATCTCTGTATCTGTCTGTATGTTTTTGTACGTCTGTATATGTATGTTATAGAGGTGTAATTTTTCTACCTCCAGATGGCATTGTAAAAATTATTTTAATTGACTTAAAGAAAAAACAGCTCTTTATAAACATTCTCTTAGAAATATAGAAACAAGCACATTTTTTTTTTCAAGTTCACATGATCTGAGATAATCTTTGGTAAATAAATGTTAGTTTATGTTTGTTTGCTTAATTAGAAGAGGTGGGTCTTCAGAGTTATAAACATTAAGTACAGTGCAGATATACAGTTTTTATTTTACCTGTGATTGCTAATAAAGTAAACTGATGTTATCTTTGTTATACACCTTATCGGCAAGAAATACACTTTAAGATGATGCTTAAGTAAACATTATTATTGTAAACAATTATTAAATTAAAGAATTAAATATTATCGAGAACAATGAATTAAAGAGATATAGTAGGATTCAAAAATAGTTTCCAGAGTCTTCTGGTAGCTTGAAACCTTGAAGTTATACTAAGTTAAATGAGAAGTATTCATTGACAATATAGATCATGTACAGAAAAATTAGTTACTGAAAATAGATTTATCTACTTGTAGAAAAGGGAATTGAAGATACTTGGGATTATTTGCAAGCATATCTTATGCTACATTGAAAAATTTACCATGAGGAAGAAAATGCTTCTAGATATTATGAAATGTATTCATAAAGTTGCTAGTCTACAGAACCCTAGTATAACATTCTTAATTTTCACTACAAATTAAAATTTCTAAGGGTAAGAATTCTAATCAGTATATGTAATTAAAGGTGCTAGAAATAATAAGAAAAACAACTCCGTATGCAAGGTAAGAAGGATGTATTTTTGCTAAAAGGAAGGATATGGTATGGAGATGCATTTTAAGAGAAGAAAGATTAATTTTGTCCTAAAGATAAGTTTTCATATCAAGAGTGTGCCTATGTAAAACTAAAATTTAATTTTCCTTCATCTGTTAAAAATGATAAAAGTTTTCTTGGGACTATTGGTCTGTTCTTGATAAGAAATTGTGAACAATTTTTCTTTACTTTTTGGGTAATCTGCCTGGAAAGCAAAGATTTAGTGTCTTACCAAAATAGATTCCTGTGTTCCATATTACTTTTTATCAGGTTTTTGCTTATTGGGAAGAAATGAATTTTTTCTGTTAAAGAGATAAAGTGTGTGTGAGTGTGTGTGTGTGTGTGCGTGTGAAAAGAACCAAGGTTTTTGTTTTGTTTTGTTTTTTACAACTGTGTGACTTTCTCTGTCTTTGAAGTCTTTAATTGCTACTTTGGTTAAAGGGGTAACTAAGCATTGTTTCACAGTGATCCATGATCCTATTTAATCAAGCACTTTAGACCTTCTGATATCTTTTTTTTTTAATCCTCCAAATAAAATTCTAAATGAGATCTTGACCTCTCACTAACTTTAAGATGTTTCCACGCATACCTGAAAAATTTCAAAAGAATTTATTCTCTCCATGTAAAAAGAAAGATGTTAAACTAATGAGATTTATTTGGTGTATAAAATGGTGCAGGAATCATTCTTAAATACAAAGTGTTGTTAAATCTCCTTCATGGTATATTTGTTTAGATATGTGTTATTAATAAAAGTAAAGTTCTGATATGTTCTGGTATAGTGTTACTGGTCATGATGCTAGTAACTATCTTTAAATATATGCCACAGAAATAACCAAATTCTCTTGTCAATTACATTATAATGAACTCTCATCAAATCTTAAACCCTGACCATTTTTATATCCTTTTGTCATTTACAGACAGTTTTTTCCTCTGATGCTTTTACAAAATTGCTTTGTCTTCAAAGAAATTTATGGAAAGGACTCTAAAAAATATAGCTTTCTGGTAACTTTAATAATCATGCCACTGAATGGGTAAGAATTTCATAACTCTTATGGAAAAGTGGAATTCATAAAACTGCTAACCCAAGATCAAGCAGAACGAGAATTAATTATGTGGGACAGAATGAACTGATGGGGTAATTACAGGTTTTTTTGTGATTTTTTTTGTTTGTTTGAAACATTGCTAGCTCTTTTGTGTTTTGTTTTTCAGATTTGAGAAAAACTTTTTTTTTATTAAATTATCTTTAACTTACAGTAAATTGGTAAATTATATCTTTGTTAACAGAACTGAAACATTTATTTCTTTCTTCCTACCTGGTCTTTTTAGAATTTAGAAAATTTTTAACGAGTGTTTCATTTTCATGGCAATATATTTATTTGCATAATTTTAATAAGAATTTGTTCTCCTTTTAACAGGACACAATTGGAAACATTGATTAGATTACCAAAGTTTTTTTTTTTTTTTTTAATATTGCCAAAGCTTTAAGTAGATTGTAATATTTGAAAATGATGTGCATTGAATCAGATATGACCAGACAAATTTAAGGAACCAAGGTTGACTTTATGGAGTCAATGAAATCCCTCAGAAAAGCCATCTGGTAACTTGCCTGTAGGATTTTTGGCAGCCTTGCCAGGTAAGCAAGGCAGGCCCAGGAATCCCAGGATATTTGGGAGGACCCCCAAGACGATAATAATTCAGCCAAATCTATAGGTATTGTAGGTCAAATCTTGATAGTGAGTACTTTGCTTGACTTTTTAGCCTCAAGAAGCTTTTAAAACTCCAATCTGAGTTTCCTTGTGAAAAGTTCTAGCAAAGCAGGCTTAAAAAGAATGCATATGATTAATCATTATCCTTGCTGCACGTATGTAAAATATCAACCAAGTTTAATGCAACTAGACCTAGTCTGCAAACAAATTAGTCTTATTGTGATTATCTTTGCTAGAAATAAGGTGATTGTAAAGAGAAAAATTATTTTTTAGTAGAAAACTATAACATAACCTTGTAGATATCAAATTGTAGTCCTGTTTATTGTTTGTTTTATTTAAAGATTTTATTTATTTACTTGACAGACAGAGATCACAAGTAGGCAGAGAGGCAGGCAGAGAGAGAGGAGGAAGCAGGTTCCCTGCTGAGCAGAGATCCTGATGTGGGGCTCGATCCCAGGACCCTGAGATTTTGACCTGAGCCGAAAGCAGAGGCATCCACTGAGCCACCCAGGCACCCCCTGTTTATTGTTTTTGAGGTTTGATATCTACCTATACCTGGGCTATATCCTGAACTTTTCTAGTTTCCCCAAATATCGAGCCATGAGTCTCCAAACTAAGGTTTCTAATTCTCCCCTGCCCTTTTGACCTAGAACCACTAAGAAACAAGACTGCCTTTGAACCTCATTGGAAAGGCAACACCTGGTACTTCTCACTACCCAGATGGCAGCCAAACCTCAGGTCCCCCTGCGTTCACATCTCCCAATTGAGAATCCTTCCCCCAGGGGTGCCTGGGTGGCTCAGTGGGTTAAAGCCTTTGCCTTCAGCTTGGGTCATGATCCCAGGGTCCTGGGATCAAGCCCCGCATTGGGTTCTCTGCTCAGCAGGGAGCTGCTTCCTCCTCTCTCTCTCTGCCAACTTCTCTGCCTACTTGTGATCTCTGTCTGTCAAATAAATAAATAAAATCTCTAAGAAAAAAAAGAAAATCCTTCCTCCAGAATCTTGGCACTGCACACCAGTTGGAGATCTAAAATCAAAATGATGAGGGACTTTCCTTCATGGAAGCATCTTAAAGTAAACAGGTCTCAAAGATCAGGGATCAAGACAGTAGGAAACTTCCGTATCATTTGTCTTTTGGCTACTTGCCTCTTCTCTCCGTGACTTCCTGGAAAGACAATGCTCTAATTAGGATTTGACAAGCAACAGCTACAGCAGGAAACTTAACGAACTGCTGGGTTTATCATACTAAACCAAAATCAATATGAATTGCCCGCTCAATGATTCAAAACCTTACTGTGTAAGATGTTCAGAAGGCAGATGAATTTTGGTAGCTTGGCCTCCTGTAATCCTTCCACCACAGACCCCTGGCTATTGCCCACAGATGATAGCATCCCCCAAAATGTGAGCAATAAATAATACCACTTTATTACCAACACCACCAACAAGGGTAATGTTGTTCCTTTGTCTATGTGGTAATAAATACACACAGTGTGTCACCTGTCTCAATGGTAGGCAAGAATAGGGCTAGTATGGATGAGAAATTTGAGCAGCACGACTATCACTTCCAAACAAAAGAGAATTGCAGCCTCGGTCCATTCTTCTCAATGAGTATCACCAATCCAAAAGAAGCTTTCCAGCAGATGTGAAGTCCCTCTGGATGGGTGTCATTTGAAGAGCCCCACTTTCCTTGGCTTGGAGTACGTGCAAATGAAAACCTGCATCAGAATCTCATCCTTCAACCTGTTAACTATTGCTATTGAAATTAACCCTAAGGACAAAACTGCACAATGAAAGTCCCTATGATCCCCTGCCAAGGCGGCTTTACATAACAGAAGTACCTGAGATTACTTTGTTGACTGAATAAGGAGTCCGTGCCATAGCAAGCATTTCCCACAACCTAGAGCAATGCCTCCCATATTGTAGAAACTCAAATACAAGAAGTTAACACACAAACCACTTGGCTAAAATAAAAGCCTCTCTTTAAGTTGATTCTTTGATTGATTTGATATCAACTCATTTGGTTAATGGGGGCCCTGGCTAAAAAGCTTACTGTTAGCTCTCAGTATTGTCCTTCTGAAAATCAACTCTGGAGTCTCCCCTAACATACTGTGTTCTGTCAAGTGTCTCATATGTGTGTTCATGGCCTTAAGTACTCCATTAGATGTTCTCCATCGCACTTGGATGAATAGAAACAAGATGGACAAGAGGTGAACAGGAAATAAAAAAATACATAAATAAAAAAAATTCAAAAAAGCCTTGCCATGAGCCTGTCATTATAACCTATGAGTTTCACAATGAAATGAGATAAGATTAACTGAACCCTGGAGCATCTGAGTGGCTCAGTCGGTTAAGTGTCCAACTCTTGTTTAGCTCAGGCTCAGGATCTCGGGATTATGAGAATGAGCCCTGCACTGACTTTGCCTTAAGCATGGAATCTACTTCTCTCTCTCCTCCTCCTCCTATGGCCTTTCCCCTGCTCATGCGCACTCTCTTTCTAATATAATCATTTCTTTTAATTAAAGGGAATAAAAGAATAAAAACTCTGAGGGTGGCTGAGAACAGCACTAATACCAAATCTCTTATGTATGGAAGGATGGCCAAAGTGGGAGATGGTGAAAGTCATTAAACGAAGAGGCCATCAGACTGATGTGGCTCTAACACATTGGCAACCTATGTGAGCAAACTTGAAACCTAAGCCACAGTAGATTGGAAATACATTTGTATTCAACAAAATGAAATCTAAGAGCAATCAATTACAACTGCCTAGGTTTTCCCAAATAAGGCAACTACTGAAGCTTATGCAATTAATGATCACCCTGTGATTTTGCACCTGCCCTATCAGTGTTTCCCTTTCCCTCTGTCTGCAGAGTACCCCTCCCAATTTTCAGATTGACAATGCCATATTGGAATCAACTTTTGTTCAAACAAACATAATTTTTTTAACGTAACTCAGCTATATCTGTTAACACCTGTCAGTTTAAAATTATACTTTTTCTTCCCAAAACATACTTAAAGACTAAAATGTTCAGCTGAAATATTTAGGACATAGTGTAGGGAAAAATTTTCACCATGAGTCTTCCCACATGCTTGACTGGCTGGCAATGGTTTAACCTTCGACTTTAGTAGAGAATTGTGTTCACGTGTGATCTTTATTACATTCATATATTCTTTTTCATTTACAAAGCCAGCTTCCACCTCTTTCCAAATAATGCTTCTTGGAGAACCATAGGGAAGTTTAAGGAGTTAGAAGGTACTTGCAACCTCAGTTCCTTTTCATTTAGATTGCATGATAAATTATAGAGAGAAATAGCATTTGAATATTTAAATATTTTTTATGGCAAGTCCTAAAGTCCTTTTTTACATTAGAGGACTTTTGTCCTTTTCCTGCTTTCTTTGTTCCAGATCTTTATTGCCAAGTATAGTTTTACATAAACTAAGAAAATCTGTTAGAAGATAATTCAGGCTTGTGATTTTCCGGGTAATTGGTATCAATTTTTCTAAAGAAAAAAATTCAGTATCCCAGAATTATACATTGACAGAGAACCTAAAACCAGTCATGTAAAAACAGATTTGGTGGGAATCTATTTTTAGCATATTTCTATCATAAATAGCAAGATTATGTGCAAAAGTATGAGAGACCCCCCCCCCCACTGGAGATCCCCATCTGTCCTTAGTACTTGCATATCACTTCCTTTCTCTGCCTTCCCTTTCTCCTCCCCACCCCCTTTTTCTTCCTCTTTCCTTTTAACTTCCTTTTGTTTTTACTAAGGCATGTGCGAGCCTGCGCGCGCGCGCACACACACACACACACACACACACACACAACCAGCTGTTGTTTTATTTAGAGTACATAAGCATACTTTGGAAATGGCAAGAAGTATACTCCTGAAACAGTCAAATTTGAAGAGGACTACTTATGTCAGCCAAGGGTCCCCCATATTTGAAGAAATGGTCTGTTTTCAGTTAATCTATCCTGGCCAAGCTTTTAAAGTATAAGCTTTATGCAGGTCTCTTGATCTTCCTAGGTACTGGAATAATGCCTAAGGAACTTGGGAATACACTAAGACCAAATTGTTTTGAGTGAATTTCAGAAGCACCTGGAAATACTTTGAAATGCAGTGTGCTGCCTTAGATAACAGCAAGCATCCATTACAGTATTCTAACACTCTAAAAGGAACTGGTAAACCAGACCCCCTAGTAAAAACTCTCTCAAACAATATACAATAATGCAACTGTCAGGGAGCAAGAATTTCCTGTCCTCTTTAAGGTCTTTCTAGATGGACTAAGACTCAAATTGATATGGAACAGTTTAACAGAAGAAGATCAAATTTAACTTCCTACTTACTGGTATTCCACACAAACATGGAAAGACCAAACATGGGCCAAATGAAGTATTTATGTCATTCTGACCTAAGGAGAAGAGGGTAGAGATCTGGGACTTCAAAGGGAAGTAATACAAATTATAAGAGGAAGAAGAATAAATGTTTGATAGGCAAGGGTTTGCTGGACCAGGGGGAAACAGTGGGGCGTAGAGGACTTTGATCCAACAGTTCTTGCTAAGTTCCTCCCTATCACACCCATTTCATTATCATGATATAGTTATCTATGATGATACCTCTCTTCCGACAGTAGGTCCTTTATCTAAATTCTTTTTTTTTTTTTTTTTGGCTATTATTAAAATAATAAAATTTTATTTTATTTTTAATTTTTTTTATTTTATTAAGATTTTATTTATTTATTTAACACACAGAGAGAGATCACAAGTAGGCAGAGAGGCAGGCAGAGAGGGGGGAAGCAGGCTCCCTGTTGAGCAGAGAGCCCAATGCAGGACTTGATCCCAGGACCCTGAGATCATGACCCAAGCCAAAGGCAAGACACCCAGGCACCCCTATATAAATTCTTTTTAGGCAGTTGTACGGGAGGTGAGAGGTTTTCCTGAACCTGCTAGATTTTGATTGCTTTTTAACTCAAAATAACCTTCCTGCCAAAGTGGCCCATCTTGGGGCAACCAGCCCTTGGTCCCCACATAAGAAATAACAAAGTCTTTTCTTCTTTAAACTAAACATGTATTCATTGACTCAAAACTAATTTTTAAGAAGACTTTATTTATGTATTTATTTATTTGTTTATTTGAGAGAAAGTGTGCAGCGAGGAGGGGCAGAGAGAGAGGGAGAGAGAATCTCTAGTAGACTCCATGCTGAGCACAAGATCAATCTCAAGACTGAGATCATGACCTGAGCCAAAACCAAGAGTGAGATGGTTAACTGACTGAGTCATCCAGGCACCCCTGGACTCAAAATGATTAATTTTTTTTTAATTTTTCAAAAAATAATTTCTAAGAGAAACTTTTCCTTTGAGGGATTTATCAATTTGGAGAGATATATAAAATTTATGATTATACATCTTTGATAATATGTTGACTTATTTTGTAGATATTTGGTTAAAATCAAATAGTAAAATTTGAAGACTAGAGTGATTTTGCCTTGAAGGAATGACTAGAAATAGTTAAACATCTTGAAAAGGTGACATTGTTTCAGGTATTCTTTTTTTTTTTTTTTTTTTAAGATTTTATTTATTTATTTGTCAGAGAGAGAGCGAGCGAGAGCGAGCACAAGCACAGGCAGACAGAGTGGAAGGCAGAGTCAGAGGGAGAAGCAGGCTCCCCGCGGAGCAAGGAGCCCGATGTGGGACTCGATCCCAGGCCGCCGGGATCATGACCTGAGCCGAAGGCAGCTGCCCAACCAACTGAGCCACCCAGGCGTCCCAGGTATTCTTTTTTTTAAGATTTTATTTATTTATTTGACACAGAGAGAGAAAGAGTACAGCAGAGAGAGCAGAGGAGGAAGAAGCAGGTTCCCTACTGACCATGGAGCTCAATGCCAGACTCGATCTCAGAACCCTGAAATCATGACCTGAGCTGAAGGCAGTCTCTTAACCAGCTGAACCACCCAGGTGCTCTCTTTATCAGGTATTCTAAGCTAACAACTAGTAGAATGTGACCTTTATGGGATGAAAAGATAATTTTCCAATATAAGGTGAGGAAAGTAAAGTGGTTTGGGACACCCTACTGTAATGCATTGCTAAAATTATTAGTAGAATTGAGTGTGTTCATAGTCTAGATTCCCACTAAGGAAGGCATCAAAGTGGTTGGGGTTCATACTATTTAAGAGATATTATATACTTACTTTTAAAATTATAGGGGTAAGAAATGAAAGATTGAAATGGACCTTAGTATCACTTTAGAAAATTATTTTCCTATCATGCTCCCAGGAGCCTCAGGGACACCATTACCGTTGTCAGATTGCTCAGGATTTCCTGCTGGAGAAGGAAGGTGCGGAGCATGAAACATGGTGGGAAAAGACCTGTTTAGGAGGCAACCTGGCCTCCAAATTTGGATTCAGAGAGAATTTTTCTGATACTACATTTTGTTAACAAATTTGGTAGTGAAGTTCCAAGAGAAGAAAATTGCCTGAAGTTGAACATGTTTGTGTGTGTGTGTGCAATTAGCTCTTTGCTAAAATGAGAAAAAAAAAAATCTGTCATTTCGATGGTAAAACAATATTGTTTCTTTTTATAGTTTTCTTGGGAAAAAGTATATTATGAATTGCACGTACCAAAACCAAGTATAAAGATATTCAGAAATATAAACCTTCCAAAAAACTTGTGGTAATGGGATTCGTATCCATCACGTACTAAACTATTCTAGAAAGTTTAAGGAAATGTTATCTCAGGGTGCGTTCCTTCAGAAAGCAGAACATATGTATGGAATGAAAGTCTTAGAAAACACAGGTTTGCACTTAGATACCAGGAGTACAGCAGTCATAACTGAGAACGACTTCCTGCTGATGTCGAAACAAAGAAGCCAAAGAGATCCAATAATGAGTTTCTTAAAAAGTGTGCCTGGCTTTAAATCCACCATTTCTCCCCATAACAAAATGTGATGGGCATTTTTTGGTTTGCAAAACTGTCTCCTGTCTTTCAGATAGCGCCTCAACCATCGCCTTCTCAAAAAAACTTTCTCAGAGTATATTATCAAAAGTGGCTTCTTCCCAAAATTTTGTCTCATCACCTTTATATTTCCTCCAGGGTCTTGTTGCAAATCTGCAACTACCTGGTTGTGGATTGGTTGAGTGGCTTGTTTACATTGTTAATTATCTCCAGTTTCCATAAAATACTAGCACCATGAGGGCAACTCAGGTGGTCTTCCTTACCAAACTCATCCACGAAATGCACGCATAACAAGACAATCTGAAGACATGGGTATCTTTTTGAGGTGTATTTCGTGATTGAATATATAGACGAAAAACAGACTGTATCGTGTTCAAACTAACAATGTGATCTTTTCTTCAGTTGCTTGAAATAGCATCTTTTTTGTCCTCCTGAACGCATTTGCGCACACATGTATGATAGGGATGGTTTATGATGGTTAGAATGGTTATCATGAAATAATGTGTTGCATTTCCAAAATAAATTAATGACCACTTTCTCAGGGCTATATACTTGCCTCTCCAGTTCTGAAACAATAGACCCTGTGGCCTGTACTTTCTATACCGGGATGTGAGTTGGCACCCTGGGATGCAAAGGTGAACAATACTTTTTTTTTTTGTTTTTGCTCAAAGATGCGCGGGGGAAATAAGCTAAAATTTTAAACTTAATCTTTAAATTAAAAGTTGATACAGCTAAGGAATCAGATGAAAATCCATATGAATCTTTAAGATTTAAAGGAATTTCTTGCTACCTGATTAGAGCCCAGAAAGGTTAAATATTCACTTTCTTTTCAGTGGAATAATGATGGGTAAAACATTTTGAGAAATATTTTTAGGGCATTTGTTCTCATTGATACATCAATTAAAACGTTTGGTAAGAAAACTTTATTCCCTTGGGAAACCAGTAATCTATTTTCAAGAAGTTGTATTATAATGCTCAAGAATTTCAAATGGCACAAGTTACACAGTTTCTGTTTTTAAAAATAGAAAAATCTAAAAGCCAGCTGATGAATGCAAACCAACGTGTTATTCGTGCATGCTGTCTTAAAAGGCTAGATTTCCCATTGTTAACCTGCACTTTAAATGGCCTTTGCTAGAAATGCAGGAATTGCCCTCAGAGTGTTATCAATATAAAAGCATCATTGTGTTTACCGCTGCTGGAAATCTTTTTGTTCTTGTCCGTTTCTAGCTCTCCTTTATGCAGCTGCTTGGCCAATTTGAAATGTTTTGCTCAGAGATGACTAGGGTAAGACTTTGAATGCCTTTTTCTCAGGAGAAATCATCAAACACCACTGAAGACAAATTTTTCCTGAATAGGAAATCCTTATTAAGTCATTTTCACTCATATTTCAGTCCTGTTTATGAAGCCTGGTAATCACAGAGGACAGGAAGAGCAAAGACTGTTAAGGGTAAAAAGAGAACAATATATTCATGCCACATAAAGAAGTGAGATGGGAATGTGGAGAAAGGGAAGCAGATGAGAAGCAAAGAGAAAGGAAAATCAGGTGATTGAAGTAGAAGCTTTGAATGAAGACAGGCAAATGAATGCTGAAACCATTTCCCTTAAACTTTCTTTCCTTCTTTTTTTTTTTTAAGGATTGATTATTTTTAAGAAAGAGACTTTTTTAGCATTAATATTCTGATAAATGCACTTATTACCAAGTGATGGAAACACAGTTTTTAAATCCTTTTAAAAGCCCTTTGTCACTTCAGGCTTTTACAACAAGAACAATAAACAATATAATAGTTTCATAAAAGTTATTTTAAAGGAAGGAATAAGAGACGAGTGTTGCATTCTGAATTAAAGACTGTGGTCTTATTTTGAAGTTTGGCCAAACAGAAGGCTTCTCTTAAAATGAATTCTCTTCATCATTCATTGAGAGTTGGAAAGGGCCCTGCTTTAGGTATCTTACAGGGACTTTAATGCTGTGTGCAGGCAATATTGTCTCACTCACTGTCTGAGTGCATGGGAATGCCCATAAATGCAATCTCCCCAACCCCCAGCACCAAAACTACTTACAAGCATTCCCCATGTCAGACAGAAGGATAAGGATACACTGGATAATTTCAATCGTCATCATCAAGACTACCAAAGTGTCTGTTTAAAGTTCTTTAAATAAGGGGTGCATGGGTGGCTCAGTAGATTAAAACCTCTGCCTTTGGCTCAGGTCATGATCCCAGGGTCCTGGGATTGCGCCCCACATTAGGCTCTCTGTTCAGCAGGGAGCCTGCTTCCCTTCCTCTCTCTCCACCTGCCTCTCTGCCTATTTGTGATCTCTGTCAGATGAATAAATACAATCTTAAAAAAAATTTTTTTAAAAATAAAGTTCTCCAAATAAAATACAAGTGAAGGGGCACCTAGGTGGCTCAGGTGTTTAGGCATCCGACTTCAGCTTAGGTCATGATCTGGGAGTCCTGGAATAGAGCCCCACATGGGGTTCCACACTCAGTGGGGGGTCTGCTTCTCCCTCTCCTTCTCCCTCTGACCCTCCTCCACTTGTGCTCTAACAAAATCTTTATAAAAAATAGAGTAAAATAATAAAATAAAATAAGCAATAAAAATAAAAATAAAAAAATAAATAAAAATTTAAAAAATAAATAAAATAAAAAAATAAAATAAAATAAACATGAAGTGAATGGGTCTTTTCTCCCTGAATTACATAATCCTCCTGGTGTGCATAGATAGCACTAATTATTCATGCGGATAGCAGGTGGGTGCCCACTTTTGCTGTGGCATCATTGTGTGTGTGCCTGTGATTCCGTGTGAGTCTTCCTGGATATAAACGTTGTGTAGGATTAAAATTTTCATTTATTTCTCTAGGTCATGTGCCTATAACATCACGAGGGCAGGTCCGGAAGTTTCAGTGTTAGGCTCGCCCGGGAGAGTCCACAGAGGTGAAGAAAAGGGAATCACCGTGTCCCTTTGAGCCCCTGGAACCACTAAAACTCAGTTCTGAGCCACTAAAAATCAATGTGGTAAAAACTGAAGGGGTTCAATATGGGACCCCCCCCAGAATGTACTACTTTGGCATGTAGATTACTTTGAGCTGAAGGCAATTGATATCCTGTGGACTTAAGGGAAAATCTGCTCCTTCTTTAACTACATACAAGAATCTAACTGGGGGGTCTTTCACAGAATAAGGGTGATTAGCAGAGACAAATTTTATCTGAGTGATCCATCTGTAGAGCAGGGAAAACATCTAATTACCAAACACCTGCTCTACTTATGGCTTTGTGAAGTGCATTTCTTCTGAACTCTCAGACCCCTACCCACTCCTTTTTAGTTCAAGATGACCTATATAATCCTCACTTTGCCTAACTGCCTTTGGAATTTTCACATCTGTGTGGATACCCAGCACATACACTTTTAAATTTTATTTTCTCCTCTTAATCTGTCACCTTTCCAATTTGATCCTTAGTCCAGCCAGAAGGACAGGAATTTCTTGTTCCCCAACAAAATTAATATGCCTCTGTATGGAGAAAAGGTAGGCTATTAACTATCGAAATCATGTGGTTTAGAGCCAAAGAAGCAGAAGTTCAAATTTAGGCTCTGACACATAATAACTATATGATTTGGGGCAAATAAATGTATATTACTGTGTCAAGGCTTTCTTTCCTACTAAATTTATTTGAAAACTTGCAACATTAATGTGAAGAGGGGAAAAAAAAAACTGTATACATTGTCTAGAAATATTTATTGAGGTTCTGTATGTTCAAGACTCATTTTCATATGCCAGCAGATAGCTTTTACTTATCACTGTTTTTTTATTAATAAGTTTTATAATAAAAGTTTTCCTTCACTGTAAGAATTAAAGAAGCATTTCTCTCTTATTTTAGGTACTATCATGCCCAGACGGAATGAAGCATATTCACAAATCACAGTAACTCTTCTTTGGTGTCACACGGTGTCCCAGCACTAGAGGTGAGAACTTGCTATTAAAATTCACTTCTGGCAATTAAACCCAAAAGAGAGAGCTGTGATGATACCAAATTTTAGCAGAGAATCAGCTGGGATTTTAGAATTTCCTCAACATTTTTGTGTGATAGAAAATTATCTATTTCTAAATACTACATACAGCATAGGTAATTTATATCTTAAAATCATCAATAAAAATGAGAGATAACATGTACAGAGGGCTTTTTATAGGTTGGCCACTAACTGCTTTATGCTTTATGAATATTAACTCATTTAATCTTGTGAACTTAAGTACATTTATTTCCTTTATTTTCAAATGAGAAAACTGTGGTCAATTATTATTCTCAAGATTGCATGTCTAATACTCAGATACTTTAATGTTTTCTTTTTTTATAAATGAAGAAACAGAGACACGGTGAAGTCAACTTAAATTTCACAAGGATACATAGTTAGTACATGCAGAAATGGGACATGAACCCAGGTTGCAAATCATAAAGAATCTATGCTCAGCCGTTAGGCTATCCTGCTAATGTCAGACTCAAACAAGCCACTCACAGATGCGGATATAAATAACAAATAATTAAACAAATAAACAAAATTTATTTTCCTTAGCAGTTTTTAAAATGTTATTTTGAATTAGAAAGTAATAGATGCTTATTATCAAGAATTTGGAAAACACAAACAAGCACATAAAATTAAGAGTTCTACACCAGGGGCGCCTGGGTGGCTCAGTGGGTTAAAGCCTCTGCCTTCAGCTCAGGTCATGATCCCAGGGTCCTGGGATGGAGCCCCGAATTGGGGCTCTCTGCTCAGCAGGGAGCCTGCTTCCTCCTCTCTCTCTGCCTGCCTCTCTGCCTCCTTGTGATCTCTGTCTGTCAAATAAATAAATAAAATCTTAAAAAAAAAAAAAAAAAGAGTTCTACACCATTCCGGAGATGTCATTGTTAAAACTTTGGTATATTTACTCTCCATTGTTCTTATGCTTTTGGTACATATATATTTCATAATTAGTAGCAGGTATATAAATCTATATTTCGCAGTATGTATAGGTACAAATTTTACTAGAGCCGATATTCTTTAAAACAAGAAATGTAATGGCTACATGGATTCCATTATCATAATTATCTAGCCCTTTACCTTCAGTGACCAGAAGTGTTTGTGTTATGGCTAGTGCTAAATGAATACACTAAACAAATTTATTTTTATTTAACAGAAGTAATCTTCTTTTCCAGTTTCTACTTTTGTAAAAGTCACAGCCAATATCTCTATATTTCTCCTACATCTATTTCTACTTAAATTATTTAAGACCAATTTCAGCATAATTACTAGGTCAAATGGGCCTCCCAATTTTGAGTAGTTTTGTGTGATGCAGCATTTGCATTGGGCTCCTTCGCCCCACCCCCCACCCCCTGTGATTCAGAAAGGGAAAAAAAAAAAGAGAGAGAATGAGAGAGAGATGTACACTCTTTAAATTTGGACTATTAAGATTCTTTTCAAAGGGGAAACCAAGGACATCACTTGATATAGGCTAAGCTTGGAGACAGAAGAGTCAGCAGGGTATAGTGCTTTCTCTCCTCTTGGCATCCCATGGAAAGTATGCTTAGGCTTGGATATAGTTGAATATATTATGGGGATGGACTCCAGTAGAAAGATGCTGCTCTGCCTCCCACACATCTCCCTTTTCAGGCTGAATGTGAAAAGAATAGTGTGGAGTGGGGAACACACAAAAAAATTGAGTTCAGTAGCTAGACCATCTATCTGATTTTGTGCATGGTGGGGACCTACCCTAGGACCTTTATTGTTGGCAATAAATAATATTCTTTATCTTCAAAGAAGTCAGGTCTGGCTTTGTGTGATTCTAAGCCAACTGTTTTTCTGCCATTTTCCAGAAGATGCAACTATGGACCAAACCTCAGGAGGGTTTAGCATAGAGAATGTTCTGATAGATGTTCTGACCATTGACTTCTGCCAAGCAGCATAGCCTTGAAAAAGCAAGCATTTGCCTCATTTAATGGTCAACACCTTCAGAAGCTTTATAGGATAATAGATATTAGATATAGATATATATTATATCTATATTTGTCTCGATACACACACACATATATATATAAAACATCAGTTCTCATTATTATAAGCTGAATAATGTTTTAATATAATTATATCAGAACTTTAGTTCCAACATCATCTGTTTTATCTTATATACCACTTAGGTCTTTGTATAACGTCAGAAGTAGTGTGTGATTTCACGCTGAGTCCTATTTATACCCAGAGATTAGGCATTTTGTTCTAATTTTGAAGGTGAGAATCCTTTAAAGGGAGATCCTCTAGTTGTTAAAGGAATGAAACCACCTACAGCTTTTTCATCCTATTTTGGAGCACTTTGGGAAACTAGCCAAAATTCTTATTTCCCATTTTCCCTGTTGTACAAAATGTAATAATTATCACCACGACAATACTCTCATGTCTTTTATGAAAAAAAAAATCCAACATCAATGAAATAGCATTCACATGTTTAATCTGAGATACTGGTTGAATTAAGACACCAGTTTGAATCTGAAACATTAGTTGAATTGAGAACCCTACTTGCTCAATCTGATTTTTAAATATAATCCTTCATCCATTCAGTATGATTTGGCATTTTTGTTTCATTTTTCTAAACTTAGATTACTTTTAGTAGATTGGAAATGTGTTCATTTTTATAAAAGTTATTATATTCCATGTACAAGTTTGAACTATAGAGAGGCTGGGCTGGAGAAATATGAATAAAAGGAAAATGAGAGATGGTATTAATGAAAGAGACATCATTCACTTAGAAGTTACCATATTAGGAATAATGAATACATAAGTTTTTATAAATTATGCAATCTAGCATCTGTTTTCCTTGGCAAACTTTCTCTTCTTCGGTTGTTAAGTGTGCATTCCTCAGATGTGCTAGATAAGTAGTTATTATAAGATGTAATTAGTGCGAAGGCTTCAGGAGTACCATTCACATTATATGACTCATGCAATTTACCCAAGTCATGGGTACATTGAAAGAAGGAGCCCTTTCTTTATAATGCACTTCACTCTGATCCGTAGGCTCTTCTAGGCCAAGTGGTGCATAAAAACGAACCAATGTACTTTTGACACACTTAGATCTCTACTCCTCTGGAGACCCCATGGAATTGGCATTTGTCTAACCATGCCTAATATTAGCCACAGTCCTGAGCTAGTGTCAAAGTACTAAATCCAATTAGTGAGCAAAAGGTAAGAAGTGACTGGCTGTCACTCAGCTTGGTCAAGTCATTTATTCCAACAAAGTTATGCTGGGTATTGTAAAAATTGGCTCATCAGAAAGATAGGAAAGTTACCCTAAAACTGCTGTTTTCTTTTTTATTGGTTATATTTATTATCTTTTTCCTTTTCTGTACCAGTCAAAAATATTTTATTTTATTTTATTTTTTGCACATCATTATTGTGCTTTTGAAAGATAAAAAACTGACCAAAAGAAAACAACTATTCTCTTTATTTGTGGGGAAAACAATTGTACAGGCTGTAGCAGTTTCTATTTTGCTTCAACAGCATCCAGGTAACACTGCTTAAACCTACCCAAGCAAAAGCTCAATAGGGCATTAGAGGGAAAGCCAGACATGAACCTTATTTCATTTCCTATTCACCAAGAAGTCCTACAACCCCAGGGTAGCAGGGACTTTGGAGACCTTGGATGAATGATTCATGCCACATCAGTGACCTAATGCCCGTTGAGAGGTGGTTCTTTTTGATTGCTATTTACCGAGGCGGTCTCCCACAAAGAGACCTTGAGTAGGGTGACTCCTCTCTCATCAAAAATCTCCCACTAAATCTCCTCTGACATTAAAAATTCTGTGTCCTACCTTTGGTGAGTTTTCAAAACTGCAGACCGGGCACCTCCTGGTGAAAAGCTATTTCCCTATTTGCAGGTTAAAAAAAAAAAAAATCCAACCATATTTTCGAAAGTGTGACATTTATAATTTTTTCTGGCCCTGATGTATAAATCGTATTTTATAAATACAGTTTACATAGTCTTGCTGGTCTCTTCCTTGCCTTTGAGTGTTTGAACCCACTGTAATATCACTCAAAATGCTTTGTTTCTTAGCAATAAATGATTTATTCAGTAATGTTAACAGCCATCCCCAGTTTAAGCGAAGGTAGTATTAAAGTGACTTATGTGAGAGTCCCAATTTTGTAGCACCAGTGTCCTTATTAAAGTTCTTCATGGATGAATGAAAAATCTAAAAATCATTTGCTTTTATCCACTTAAGATTTTTCTCCCCATCTTCACACTTTTGTGATGATGCCCAAACTTCCCCTCCCCCACACCCGCCAACCCAAAGGAGTGGGTTTGGATAATATGGCTACCACCTAAGCCATGCAATGTTCATTCAGAAGATGATGCAAAGTCTGAAGAGTATTCCAAACACTCTGAGAAAAGCCAGCTTACTGACTGTCCTCCCTCATTCCAAGCCGCTGCTGTACAAAGACTTTCCGTGCTATCTGCAATCTTTTATCGTAGTTGCTGTTCCTCTTGTTCCCATTCTGTTTTTGCATCTAGGCTGCCCATCTCTATTCTTGACTTGCATCCTAGAAGGCTTATCTCAAGTAAATAGGACACAGCAGAATGCCATGCAAAGCAATTTTACTAAAAATCCTACATCAGTCCAAAGGCTTTTTCTCTTCTCACTAGGGTTTTAATTGACGTACACATTTAGAAATTCAAATTATTGATTTTCAGCAGTCTTCACTTGGTAATGACTGCCCACTTAGCCACTCTCAGAATTAAAATTCAAAAGGAAGAGTTTCCATCTGTTTGAAAAATATAACACATTACCTATTATTGATGATATTATTTTGTTAAGTATGTGCATAACTGCATATTTTCATCGGGTAAGCTGATAGAGGTGAGATAGTTTCTTGCTAACCACAGAAATTCTGTAAATAGAATCTTTCTGGAACAAATGTTATGCATAAAATTAGCTTTGTTTAAAATTCACATCCAAATACAATGTGAGTCTATTTATCACATTATCTTTCTTTTCCACATCTAAAAATCACAAAACACTCTAAAGCATTCTCTCTACCTTCATTTTATAAGCAAATGTTTAATTTGCATTAGCAAACTAAACAAGCACATTTCATAGACATGGAAGCATTTACAATGAAAATACCTGTGGGCCAACTATTCACAACTGGAGTATTTATGAAACTAGTTATAGGGCAAAAAAGCAAAAAAAAAAAAAAAAAAAAAAAGGAAAGGAAGAAAAAGAGGAATACCTATAAGTGATAAAAGTTTTCGTTCCAAAATAATCCTTGGTTCTTTACTATGATGACATTGATTCCTCATGATTCCTCGTGATTTCACAATTCTGCATATATCCAGCCCAGAGGGCAAAAGCCAGTCTCACTTTCTGACAAGTATTTGCCATGAAGAGGGAGAAACTATTCTCTTCTCTTCAACGTGGAGAAGGAGAAACGTTTTGACACTCGTCTGTTGTGCCTGCAATTCATAACTCAGTCTTTCCTTCTTTATTTAATCCCTCTTTTAAATACAGTCTGGTAGCATGTAATGAAACTTTTGGCTACAAAATATTCTTTATCATATCTTTATATTATGGAGATGTGTATTGGCTACTTTTCTTAATTTGGGGGCTTTAGTAAGATTCTGAGATGGTCTCCTGTTATATCATCCTGGAGCTCAGAGGAGCTTGGTTTAAATGTCCAGACTATATCTAGATGAGATTTAAGGCCATAGTAAAGGGCAAAATTACCTAAAAATATGTACAGAGCGTTTAAAAAAAAAACAAAAAAACAATAAGGACCTACAGGGAAGCATTTATAGTTCTAATGGAGGAAGAGAAGGAGATTTGAAAGGAGACCAAATGTGACTACATTTCTAAGAGAACAATCAGGAGAGTATGGTATTATGGAAATTCTAATGATTAAGGTTCTCAGGTGATGATAAATAAATTTTGGCTTGCTTATATAAGCCAAAGGGATTTATTAAAAAATGTTATGTGATTTACAGTATCTTTGAGAAGATAATGGAGTTGAGATTGGTTGTGTGAGAGCCTTAAAGAGATTAACCAGAGAAGATGCCCAAGCTCATCTTGATACACTAGAGCTGTCACCTCACTAAGTGTGGCATCTCTTACATGAGGATGAGGAAACCAACCAATCATAGCACTCACCCAGAAGAACAGAAATATCTGCTACTACACTTGTCTGTAGAGCCAAGAGTTCTGCCTTAAAACCTGGCCTTGTAAACCTAAAGGTCATCGGTAAAGTGAAGAACCATTTCATTTTATTGTTGGTAACAGAAAGTGCTCTGCAGCTTGTCAAAAGGTGAGTGGGATATGAGAATGTGGGTAAAGTTTTTATAAAACTCTGGAAAGCCTTTGACACTGAAGGAGGGTATAAAAATGGGAGAACTGGAAGCAGGTATTTCAGTAGTTTCTTTCATGTATTTTTCTTTAGGGTGATGTTAGCATGCATTTCTGTACTGATTAAATATATATAAAAAGATAGTGAGATTAATAAGGTCTAGAGGAAGATTCAAAGTTCTTAAAAATGAGAGAGCAAATGGGAGAAAGATTATAATATTGAGCAACTCGCCTTTGAAAAAGCACTTTGTTGGGCACCTGAGTGGCTCAGTGGGTGAAGCCTCTGCCTTTGGTTCGGGTCATAGTCTCAAGGTCCTGGGATTGAGTCCCACATCGGGCTCTGTGCTCAGCAGGGAGCCTGCTCCCCCCCCCCCACCTTTCTCTGCCTACTTGTGATCTCTCTCTCTCTCTCTCTCTGTCAAATAAATAAATAAGTAATCTTAAAAGAAAAAGCACTTGGTTGGATATAAACGGTCAGTGAAGGTAGAGATGTGCGCAGTTACATTTTTAGGTAAAGATAGGAAAATAGAGGTACGCCTGTTAGATATTTTAATCTCATCAAAATATGAATTCTTATCATCAGCTCATATAGGGACCCGGTGCAGAAAGCAGGGTAATATAGGAAAGTTGGGAGGGAATATAAACTTTCTTAAGAAACAGTACTAAGATTACCAACCGGTGCTTAGAGTCCTATTTGACACACAAAATTATGGTTTTAGTGTGAATCCAGGTTATGTTGAGTTATTTGGGTGTAATTCAAATGACTCATAGACTAACCTGGATAAGATGGGAAATGAAGGGGCGCCTGGGTGACTCAGTGGCTTAGTCCGCTGCCTTCGGCTCAGGTCATGATCTCTGCGTCCTGGGATCGAGCCCCGCATCAGGCTCTCTGCTCCACAGGGAGCATGCTTCCCTTTCTCTCTCTCTCTGCCTGCCTCTCTGTCTACTTGTGATCTCTGTCTGTCAAATAAATAAATAAAATCTTTTAAAAAAAAAAAAGATGGGAAATGAAGACAAAGTGGTTGATAGTAGGAAATCGATGATATGAACAAAGTAGAGGTCATTATATGTTCAAAAATATTTAAGCAGACAGGGGGTGGGGTGGGGAAGGGGTAACCTCGTGATGGGTATTAAGGAGGGCATGTGTTGCTGTGAGCACTGGGTGTTATATTTGAGTAAGTATACGAAATACTTGAGTAAGTATAGAGGAGAGATAGGGAATCGTGGTGATAGAATGGAATGCATGCTCTCAGAATTTTGACATTGGATAGAATTTGGTGATGATACATTCTAAAATCTGACCTTGGAAATGCAGTGTGTTGGGGAGGGGAAAGGTCATGGATGGTTGATGGTGACGAAGTAAATAAACTGAGACTAGAATACTGGATTATTCACAAAAGAGTTTACGGCTCCACCTGGAGCTCATAGAGAAAAGAAAATGATGAACCAGCTTGATAGCTAAAATTTTCAGTGGGGTCACTCATTAAAATCAAGAAGTGGTGATGCAACATGGGGGCTTAAGTGGGTAGAAGAAGAATCAATGAAACAAGATGGAATTGGGAGGGAGACAAACCATAAGTGACTCTTAATCTCACAAAACAAACTGAGGGTTGCTGGGGGGAGGGGGGTTGGGAGAAGGGGGTGGGATTATGGACATTGGGGAGGGTATGTGCTTGGGTGAGTGCTATGAAGTGTGTAAACCTGGTGATTCACAGACCTGTAACCCTGGGGATAAAAATATATGTTTATAAAAAATAAAAAATTTAAAAAAAAATCAAGAAGTGAGATGGGGAAGTTTGTGCTTGAGGAGAAGAACCTGGTATCCCTAGTCATCTCTGTGAATATCAGATAAGCAGGGTTTGGTTTTGTTTCATTGTTGTTGCTGTTTTGTAAAAGAATGTAGAAATTTCCCCTGTTCTGAAATAAAAATCAAGAACAAAGAATACAATTATCCTACCAATTTGTGTAAAAACAAGAAAAAAAGCCTTTGAGGTGGTGGTCAAGAAGGAAGTGCTCCCTGACTGCAGCCACATTTTGGTTAAAGAGTAATATTTTGAGATTTGGTTAAAATATGGGAAAGTTGGGATGATCATGTTTTAGGAAGCCAGAGGGTACCCTGAAAAGATTTACAACGAAGGGAATGCATGGGTGAATTATTATTGAAGAGGACAAGGGTGAACTTCCAGAAGACGATTGACTAAAGGAGAAACTTAGACCTCAGGCAATGATTAGAGTAAGCAGATCTGGGAGGCATGGTTGACTTGTTGCAGGATTTTTCTGCCTTCAGTGCCCATGGTTTTTGTTCACACCATTTGGAAGAATGAGCAAGAGTATAAAGCTCCCAGAGAAGAAGGGGTCCCGGGAGAGTTGCCCTTGGAGTTTCTAAGTTTAGGGTTTTATATGAGCTCTTTTGCAAAACAAGCTTAAGCAATGGGAATGTGCTGAGTTGTGCCTATCAGGGCTTTGGTCACATATCTGTCTACATATTAGGTTAATGTTTATGTGCTGATGGTCTTTTTTGCTGACATCTGGGGGCTTATGTCTTAACTAGCCTGTGATAGTGACAAATGTTTTATGCTTAATTTTCTTATTTTAGGACATTTTGCAGAAGTCATTTTTGCAAAGTTTACAAAGCAAAATGCTAGTGTTGTCCTTTTGAAGGTACAAACAGGATGTTAGTGCTGTTTCATCTTAACTGTCCTGACCCCGTATTTTCCTTTTGGGGACCCTGGCCATGACTATCTAACTGTCCAACTAACTACTAACTGATCTAAATCCTGAGAATTTTTTAGAAGGTATTTGCATCAGTCTACTGCTCTGAGAAGCATGTAATAGGATAGATTTAGATGTGAAAGAGAAGCTAATGAGAGAATGCCCATGAAGAATAAAGAGAAGAACTGTCAATTAGCAGGCAGGGAAAATTTCAGACCTCAATGTGGACCCGACCTATGGAGTAAATGAAGGAAAGAGGAAAATTTGTGTTGAAGGAACCTCTGACAGTAGCACAGCTCTGAGAAAATTTGGGACTTAATGATAAGGAGACCCTAAATAAAGATTCCCTAGTGGAAGAGTCCTATGTTGAGCAGAAATAGTGCAGTTCTGAACCCTGCCTTGCTCCGTTAATGGTTGGGGAACATCAACTCAGTTCATGGAAGATACCATGGAACCTCAGCTTCTGGGCTCATCCTTGCAGAAGTCTCTCCGAGGAGATCTTAGTAGCACACCTCCACGACTGCCTCAAGGAAATATTCTGTTCTGGTGCCATCAGACTGAACAAGTCTTAGTTTCAAGGACGCTCCCTTTGAAGAAGTTTCCTGAGATAGCACATTTTTCCCCCCTAAAATGAATCATATCATCAACTTTTAAAGTTTCTATTAAGCTCACATTTTAGTGGAAAGGACAGGAAGAAATGTATTCACAAAATAAATAATGTAATTATACCATATGGTAAGTTCTATGAAGTTTCCTTATGAAGTCTTTGAAAAAAAGATGAAGATAAATGAATTTGTGGTAGTGTAAATTGACTAATTTACAACTCTTTGAATAGCCTTGCCCCCCAAATATTGAATTATTGATTGATGTTAGTGCACAAGAGAATTTTGAGTGACATTGCAGACCTGATCTTTAACTCTATCCTATTCTACTTTTATTGTTTTAATCAATGAGTTGAACATATGAAAAGACATCAGTAGGTGGTGGGAAGCTGAGGGGAGACACTGAGTGTTTGGGTTGCAAGGAATGAAAGAATCAGAATCCAAAATGATCTCAAGTGTCTGCTATGGCAAACTGGAAGAAATTAAACAGAACAAGATTTATCTAACAGTTCCAACATTATAAGTGCAAGACAGTGAGAATCACATTCTGTTCGCCATGTTCAGGAAAAGTACTGGCACTCCTGCTTTCAGATTTCGATGTCACATTTTAAAAAGATGGTTGACAATCGAAAGAGTTTATACAGGATAAAAGAAATACAGGCAGGTGACTTAAAGCTATGCCGCAGTTTTAAATGCTAGTCAATAGAGGCTGGCATCTCATTGGTCTTAGAACTAAATCTTAAGCTTGTGAGCGTGTGCCAGAAGGCCTTCTATCTGCTTTTGAAGCCCACCAACACCTTCTGCACCAAGGACTTCATAAACGTGCTCTCTTCTCTCCATGAATATTCTACTTCCTCTTCCCTAGCATCAGCACTGTCATTTCCATGCTCCTGGGGAGGTGCACAGGCACATGGAAACACATACATTCACAGGGACGCACAGACCCATGTGCGTGCACACACACACACACACACACACGTGTCAAGGCACACACACACACACACACGTGTCAAGGCTTGCTTCCCCTTTGTCTAACATGCTCCTGGCCACTTATAACTCATCTAGTAAGTGCTTAGTTTAGAACTGATATGAGGTGGGTGCTTGGGTGGCTCAGTGGGTTAAGCCTCTACCTTCCACCCAGCTGATGATCTCAGGGTCCTGGGATCCAGCCCCACATCCGGCTCTCTACTCAGCAGGGAGCCTGCTTCCCCCCCCTCCCCACCTCTCTCTTCTGCCTCTCTGCCTGGTTGTGATCTCCCTCTGTCAAATAAATAAATGAAATCTTTAAAAAAAAATAAAAGAACTGATACGAGGAATATTTTTGAAGAAATGAACATGCTTACCTTGAGATAAGAGACTTGAGAGACAAGGATAGAAACTGAGTAATTGTTTAAAATAGTTGGAAGGCCTTCTTTTGGAAGATCTATTAACTTGTTTAGGTGAAAGTGTGCTTGGCTGGTTCCATTGGTAAAACATGTGACTCTTGATTTTGGAGGTAGAATTTACTTTAAATTGAAAGAATTTACTTTAAATTGAAAGTGAAATAGAAAGTGGCAAAACTGCAAGAGACAGTTTAAAGCGGTGGGGCCAGAGTTTACTCAATAATTGGGAAAGTTTTCAAAACGGAATAATTACAGAACAGACTACTTTTTGTGATACTTAATTTCCTTCACTAAAAATGTTCAGCAATCTTATTTTTTTATTTCTTAGGCACATTTCCTTTTCACATTTCTACATCTCTGGAATTAGAATATCTCTTTCATGTGATATTACCTTAAAATTGTTATTATAATTATTATTTTCCATTATTCCTGATCATCAGAAATTGTCAGCATTTAACTTGAAGAATAGTTGTCACAGGATTGAAAGATAAACCTGAGTATTACCTCCTAGAAATCAGATGGCTGTGTGAAGAGGAGGGTTGATGGTGATTAGATATCAAATAATGTTCCTGTAGGCTTCTAATGTTATCCTTCCAATGCTGCTGATAGTGGAGAGGATGATCTCATGTGGAAAAAACTAAGCATCTTGACTCTTGAGCTGGTTGATTCAAAAGAGTAAGATTCTGGGAATGTAGAAATTTTGGAATTCATGAACCAAATTATGTTTTTGGTTTTTTTAAGATTTTATTTATTTATTTCACAGACAGAGATCACAAGTAGGCAGACAGGCAGGCAGAGAGAGAGGAGAAAGCAGGCTCCCCGCGGAGCAGAGAGCCCAATGCAGGTTTGATCCCAGGACCCTGGGATCATGACCTGAGCTGAAGGCAGAGGCTTTAACCCACTGAGCCACCCAGGCGCCCAAATTATGTTGTTTTATTTTTCTTTTGCACAAAGGTAATGTATAAAAAGACAACCATACCCAATTAAGTCCAATTAAGTCCAAAAGAAGGCTTTAGTAAGTATACAGCTTAAATCCTGAGAAAACAGTATTGTAGTGTAATTGGTAGTGGTTTTTTCCCCCCTTTCAAATGGTATTTAAACTAACACATGTCTAAGAATCAATTTTAGCTTATTTTCTATGGAGTATGATTTAGATTCTAGATTATGCTACCTTTATTATTATTATTTTTTTAATTTATTTGTTTGACAGACAGAGATCACAAGTAGGCAGAGAGGCAGGCAGAGAGAGAGAGAGGAGGAAGCAGACAGCCCGATGTGGGGCTCAATCCCAGGACCCTGGGATCATGACCCAAGCCGAAGGTAGAGGCTTTTACCCACTGAGCTATTCAGGTGCCCCATAGATTATGCTACCTTTAAAAGGGATGTATGTTGAAGAGCATACACTGAAATTCTATGGATAATTGGGACCTAACCTATTTCCATTACATTTTAATCTTAAATTTCCTTGCTTAGTGTTATGGCTTGAATTGCGGCCCACCAAAAGAAATGTTGAAGTCCTACTGCCCATATCTGTTAATGTGACCTTATACAGAAATAGAATACTTGCACATGTAATCAAGATGAATTCAGACTGAACTAAAGTGGGTCCTTATCCAGTAGGACTGATATCCGCATAAGAAAAGAGGGACACAGGGAGAAGAATGCCATGGGAATACACAGAGACACGGAGGGAAGAGGGTCACTTAACAAAGCAGATCAGAGTTACGATTCCAAAAGCCAAGAGACATCTGGGGCTACCAGAAGCTGGAAGAGGCAAAAGAAAAATCTTTCCCTAGAAGCTTTGGAAGAATTGTGACTCTGGAGAAAACCTTTATTGGGGGCTTCCAGCCTCAAGAACTGTAAAACAAATGTCCTATTGCTTTAAAATCTGTACTAGTTTCCTAGAGCTGCCATAATAAAGTGTGACAAACTTGGTGTCTTAAAACAACAGAAATTTATTTTCTCACAGTTCCAGAGGCTTGAAGTCCAAAATCGATGTGTTTGAGGGATCAAGATCTCTCAGTGACTCTAGGGGAGAGTCTACTCTCTGCCGCTTCTTCTCTAGACAGTTGCAAGCAATCTTTGGCTTTCCTTAGCTTGCTGGGACCTAAATTCAATCTCTACCTCCACAGTTATACTTGTCCTATGTGCCTTTGGACCTTCTCCTTATTAAGACATTGGCCATGTTGGATTAAGAGCCCACCCTACACCATCATAACCTTATTTAACTAATTACATCTGCACAACCCTCCTTCCAAATAAGATAATTTTCTGATGTACTGGGGGTGAAGACTTCAATACCTCTTTCTGGAGGATACAATTCAACTTGTAACACCTAGTAAGTTCACCGACAGAAATGTGATTTTCCATACAGCTTAGCTAAAAATCTTAGAAGCACATCTTTAGTTTCATGATACTGACAAGAGGACTTCTTATACATACCTTTTAATTCATGTTATTAGATGAAATGCTAATTTGTGGCTACAGAGTATGTAAATAATGTCTTTGGGTCTTAAATAAACACTCATAAATGTAAAGAATGTCTTTTCATCAGAGAATCTGACACCTTAACTTTATTATAATATATATTTCACTGTCACTATTAGGAAGAAATAAGTGAACATTTCTAAGACTCTGAAATTTTAATATTTAAGTGAATTATTAATCATTCATGGAAAAAGATGTCCATACCATCTTACCTATTTTTAAAAACTAAGCTTTTAAAATAGATAATTCAAAAGACATATGACAGCTATATAATTTTCTTTTAAGTAATCATATTCTAAACTGATCACAATGAACTACCCACTTAAGGCAGTTATCAGCATATTCCCGATTGAACCAGCTGTTTTCAAAGATTAACTTGTCCAGCTGGTATCTGTTTATTTTCTCAATTATGACAGTTTAAACACCTAGAACTCATGTTTGTAATGTTCCTTCTTTCCCTAATAAGTGATTTAGTTTTTCATTGTTGTTCTCAGTAAGTGCCGTGACTAATACAATCTTTGAATCTATGAATCTTTCCTACAATAATTTGGTAATTTAATTGAAAGCATCTTGTGTGTGTGTGTGTGTGTGTGCGTGCGTGTGCATGGGCACACGCACGCACACACACACACTTTGCCAATTTAATTGAAAGTATTGTGTGTGTGATCACTGATTTCTGATCACTGATTCGACCCATAGTTGGAATAAAAAAGTGTATTTCATTCAAAAACAAATTAAGAGGAGTTTTATTTTCATGGTTGAGGCACCACAAATTTCCTTTCTATAGACCTATCACAATTCAAAATGCACTAGCATCTAATTGGAACACACCATCTGTTTACTAGAAATAAAATGCCTTGTGTCGCATTTATCAGTTCATTTGTCAGGTTTGGGATGAAGAGAAACCACTAGTGTCATTCTAAATACTCTCTCATGGTTAATATCCAGTGTAATCCGTAGCGACACTGTAAGAAGCCCCCTAGGTTTAAGCTTGTTTCCTGTACACTTTAAGGTCTTATTCTCCTCCTACTACAGAAAAAGAAGAGCGTTCTTTTCCATGAAAAATGAGAGAAGTGCTGATGTGGGAAAGGCACCACCCTTTTAAAAGAATGATTAAACTATGATGGGTTATCTTGAAAGATTTATCCAAAGGAATGCCATTTGGGGTCCCAGGGAGAGGCAAGAATCTCGTCATATCTCTAAGCTCCTGCAGAGTGGGAAGGTCTTTCAATAAACTGAAAAGAAATCTAACAACACTTTCTCTGACTTCCTGTTGTGAAGAATTAGGGCCTTAAAATCATTCCACTCAAGGTCTAAGGATTTCAGCTGCTCCAATGTGCCTCCATTAACCTGGCATTAAAGAAGTTAAATGAAGTCTGCCTTTCCCCATCCAGACATAAGGAGACCAGTCACATTCATTACAATTTGTCCTATAAGCTACAGAATACTAAATATGTTTTGATTAATACTCATGTGAAAAATACCTTTTCTCTATGAAACGTTAAGATAAGCCCTCATAAATCACTAGGTTTCCTTGGAAATCAACAGGTAAATTGAATATTAATACACTTTTTGTATATTTTCTTGAGATATCCTTACTTAAGTGCATACAAAATACTAGACGCTAAATTTTTACTATTCAAGAGAGTAAACTGTGAGAATAAGATATCCCATGGATAAATATCAGCCACAGAGAGCAAAAGCCAGATACAACCTGTTTCGTGGATCTGCAAGGGAAGAATATTGATTAATGGGTGGAATCTATGAGGAAAAAAAAATAATAAGCTTAGGAAAGGAAAGAATTTTCTATCTGGTTGTTTAAAAGGGGAAGGAGTGTTTTTCAGAGAAAGTTCTCAAAAGAGAGCTTTTCAGGCTATACTCCTGGGGTTAGCTTCCTCTCCCCCTTTCCAACAGCTTCTTCATTTGTTTTTGTTTTGTTTTGTTTTGTTTTGTTTTGTTGTTTGTTGTTTGTTTTTTGGTAGGGTGCGGGGAGGTAGGTCTCTGGTTTGTATTCTGTGGGTATTTAACACATGATCAAAGTTGAGCCAATCAACACATTCCATTCTAGGTCTAGCGATTGGCTCCTGTTTGGCACTTGACCTGAACTGATCCCAGGATGGTGAGTTTCTGGGTCTTTCCTAGGAACTGGGGGAGAAATATTTATCCTCTGTGATCACAGTGTGTAACAGTGAATGTGCTTTGTGAAACGTCATAGTGTGAGGAGGTGGCAGTCTGAGAATAAAGTGGGTCAAGGGGAGAGAAGAGACGGGACAGAATAGTGTAGGAAAGAAGTTGGGGTTCTAATGCCGTGATGTATTAGATCATATCTGTATCTGATCGGATGTATCTGATCAGAATCAGATCATACCAGAAGTAAGCCATGTCTCAGGACTTGGTGACTAAATGAAGAAGTAAATTTTTAATTTTTATTTATGTTTGCTTGAGTAAAGTTTCATGTCACTTTGATCCAAAGCAAAATGGTATCACCTGTCACTTGAGTTGCGGAAATATAGGGCAGAAGAGAGTTCTACCATCGACATCATGATAGGCTATTATATTGGAGGCATTTGCTACTCTCATAGCTTGAATTACTAAAATTTGGGAAGGTTTCTTTTTAAAATGAAGAAAAAGATGAAGTTTTTATGTCCTTTTAAAGCAAAGTGACATAAGTAAACTTAATCGGAAGTAAAAGACGTGTTTTAATAACTATCCTTGTGGGGTGCTTGGGTGGCTCAGTGGGTTAAAGCTTCTGCCTTTGTCTCAGGTCATGATCCTGGGGTCCTGGGATCGAGCCTGGCATTGGGCTCTCTGCTCAGCAGGGAGTCTGCTTCCCCTCTCTCTCTCTACCTGCCTCTCTGCCTGCTTGTGATCTCTCTTTCTGTTAAATAAATAAATAAAATCTTAAAAAAAGAAAAATAACTATCCTTGCAAGAATGGATCACAAGTCAGAGATTTTTTTTTTCATTGTCTCAGTTCAAGTCCATATGTGTTTACTGTACCCATGTGATACCATTCCTCACGTATTGGGGAGAGAAACAGAGCAGCTGAAGATGAGTGATCTAGAAACCTATTTCAGGAGGATGTTTCCAAGGGGAGGAGGCTAGGAGCTAAAAAGAGTGGGGCTGGACTAGAAACCTAAAGACCTGCAAATCCTGAGATTTGAGTCTTTGATGACCACATATGCAAGTTGAATCTTAGAAACTTGAGTCCTCTTCCTGTTTTCTTCTTTGTATGTTTTTATAGCAAGACATTGAATTCCTTTTCATTCCTATGTTGTCTTTCTGCACTGCCAATAAATGATTTTTGTTTCTAAACATAGTCATTTCTGTTCTCAAAGATCTACCTTTCACTTTTCCTGGTTTGTCAAAGGAAGTCAGTGTCTTCATGTGTATCCGAAAGGGAAAATAGAAACAAAAAACCAAAAAGGGTTAAATTTATTTTAATACGTCAGTTCCAACATTTGGGCAAATTACTTAAGCTTATTGCGACTCCGCTTTCTTGATGTAAATGAGGATCATCATACTTCTCTTCCAGGTTTCTAATGAGTTTTGTGTGAGATCATGCAAGTGAAGTGCTCGGCCCAGAGTCGGGCACATATTAACCTCTCAGTGATTGCTTTCATTAGAAGGAAATGAATTAGATATATGACTCAGATGGCCTGTGGTGAAGCCTCACAGTTTCTAAGCTATGTTGAGCTTGAAGAAAACAAAACAAAACAAAACAAAAACCACTAGTATTTCTATACTGCAGATCCCAAAACATTTTCACACACACACACACACACACACACACACACGTGTGTGTGTGTGTGTGTGTGTGTGTGTAGTCCAGAAATTAGTTTAGCACCATTATTTCCAGCTTACAGATGAGGACACTGAGACTGAGAAATGTGACTGCGTAGAAACTAAAAATGGCAGGTTTGAAAACCAAATTCGGGGCTTCTGACCCTCAGCCCACTTTTCTTCCTGCTCTGATCTCATTCCTTTAGTCATCATGAATCTTACATGAAAAATCTCCGAAAAGATTCTTACATATGTACTGATAAAGAGGAATTCTTATATATGTACTGATAAAGAGGAATTCTTATATATGTACTGATAAAGAGTAGCCTGGAAGCTGGAAACCTATGCTTGATAAATTGTCAAAGGTCAGTACGGATATGTGTAAGCAGAGTCCAAGGAATGTCACGTACTTATTATATCATGTCTTGAAATGAGAAGCTTTGAATAATTGAGGCAGTTTGAGCCTATTCATAGATCTGGATTGAAGAATATGTAGAGATTAAATATAATCATAATGACAATGATCACATTTTGCATTAAGATAATACTTCAATTTTTTGTGGCCATTTTATATGCATTTTCCCATTTTTTAAAATTTGTAGAGTGCTATGGTATGCTTGGAGAAACCTTCAAAGGTAAAAAAAAATGTTAAATTTGTAGCTTTGATATTAAATAATATGAATAATCTCATTTAAGATTTTCCTATAAATGACCTGGATAAAACTATTTTACTGAGAAATTTCCAGACTTGCAGCAGAATATATTTTAGTGTGGAAACATGCCAAGTAACTAAGAATAAACCATAGTGCTGTATGGTGGGGCTCTGTGGATTTGGTATGTAAGAATGGGTATGTTTAAGTGAGAACAAGAACATATGGTAAATTAGAACATATCAAGAACAAATCCCAAACATATGGTAAAACATTTGAAAAAGGTAGTCCAAACACGATTACAATGATGAACTTTTCTCTCTCATTTATAGGTGAAAGCAAAAATCTAGAAGTCATTGAAGAAGAACCAACAGAGTTCTTTAAAAAAAAAATCAACTCATATGAGTGTTGGCATCACTGTTAAAGGTAATAGAGATAGATTTGTGTAAAAATATTAATTTCATTTTGCAAAAACCATAGTGCAGGGGACCAGGAGTATTTTTGTACTTGTGCATGCCAAGCTTTAAAAGAACATTGATTGTATTATTACTCTCCTGCTCATTTGCTCATTCACGTCTTTACTCATTAGTGACATAGTAAAGTATTAGTAGCTTAGGGTGCAGATATTTAGTCTGACCAGGTGGTCAGTGGTGGTCGCTCTTTGCCAGCTGGCACCATACGCACCCTGACTTGATGACTGAGACAGTATAGGCAGTTGCTACTGTGTTAGGGCTTGAGCTGCAGAAAGCAGAAAGTTTACAAATCTGGAGGGGCTGGTAAATAAACAGAGTGTGGAGTCAATCTAATCCTTAAAGGTTATGTATATCATGCTAAAGAGTTTAGGACTTTTCTGAAGCAATTTGGGAGCGATTGAGGTATTTGTGCTTTGAGAATGTTGTGAGATAAGACTTGTATTCCACAACCAACTTGAGACCGGGTAAGTTGCTCCACTGGTATAACTTAATGCTAATGTACTTTGGAATGTCCTTATGAATCAAGAGCTGAGCCTATGGGATATAATGGAGAGATTTCCTGGTGTTTCCAATACCATTTATTTGGGGGCTGTAACAGCTATTATAATTCATGTACAATAAATGCCTCTTTTCTTCTTTTTCTTAAATTTCCATTTATTATGTGGCATGTACCCAGATTCTCTCCTGAGCCTCCCAAAGGACTACTCAAGGAGACATCAATACCAAACTTTCATTTAATCCCTCAAATATTTAAAGTATCTGAAGGCTCGCTTCTTCACTTACTGAGAGCTGCTGCTGTTCAGCATTGACAGCACAGATGTTTTCCTTCTCCATGTTGTCATAATTAGAAAACTCCAGCCCTGCTGTAAGGAAGTAGAAGTGATAAGGAATCCTTTAGTCAGTAAATTTCCTTATGAGGTCTGAGTATGACTCTATGATAGGGAATAATAGGAAGGAAGGGTTTGACACTTGAAACTCATATAACATTGTGTATAAACTAAATGTCAATTTTTTAAACACACACACACACACACACACAAACATACACACGTGGTTAAAAAGCAAGAAAGGAAAAGAAAGTACAAAGTTGATAGTTAAATAGTAAACTTACTTGTGCTTTACACCCTAGAAACAAAAATGCAGATATATTTCTCTCCAAGTCCAAAAGACTTAGTGTGGATTCTGGCTTCTGCATATATTCAAAGCATTTCATGGGTCACTGCACACACTGTTGCTCACTGTCCTAAGACAATCTGACCTGACCCTGTGTCTCTCTGAAGTTCTCTCTCTCTCTCTCTCTTTTTTTAGATAAGTAGTAGCTGCCAAAAATCTTTGAGACCGGTGAGGTTTAACTATGTCCCTGTTTCCATGCCCCTGGTTAAAATGCAAGACTTGAGAACAAATTTCCTCCCTCAAACAGATGCTTATGAAACAAATATTTATTAGCAAGCTGTTGGTAAAGTCTCTGTACTTTGTCTTTTTGGGAGCTCCAGTCCCAACTTACTTAAAAGTTTACTTGGGGGCAGATACAACAAATTTCCATAGGCAGAGTTCTATGCTTTATAGCAGACATCTGGCATCAAGAAATTATCCACAGTTGATCACTGGCACTGTTCAGGGATCAAACCTTGTGATCCTTTTCTGAGAGTGCAGGCTCAAGGCTTCACTGGATTCTTATCCTATGCTTGTAAAATCTGGGGGATGCCTCTAAAGTACTTTTCAGCTCATGCAAAATAACCTGAATACTATTAATTTTAGCAGGGATACCCCATCTCTAACATTGATTATACCGTACAACAGAATGCTGTCTTTACTGATAAAAATTCATTTCTGAGCATTCATTATGCTGCTTAGCAAAACAGTGGATTTGAATTCAGAAATCGATGACAGGTTGCCTGCTTTTTTTGTTTTTGTTTTTAAGATTTTATTTATTTATTTGACAGACAGAGATCATAAGTAGGCAGAGAGGCAGGCAGAGAGAGAGAGAGAGGAAGGGAAGCAGGCTCCCTGCTGAGCAGAGAGCCTGATAGGGGGCTGGAACCCAGTAACCTGGGATCATGACCTGACTGGAAAGCAGAGGCTTTAATCCACTGAGCCACCCAGGTCCCCTGCCTGCTTTCTTTACAGCATGTTTGCTGGCCTGGATTATCCTTTAACCTAATTTGCACACACACAACAATTCAGCAATAGTTAAGTTATATACTTTAAAATAAATTATAGACACTGCAAAAAGCTTCCCCAGTTTTAAACAAAGAGAGCGTGATTTATGGTGATAAAGCCAAGATAAAGAGGCTTATTAGTTAGTTGCAATGTATCAAAGACTAAGATGCTTGAATCCTAAATTGTAGGACACTCTGTGCTAATTCATGACCTTGTCTGTTGCTCGTGGTGTTGTTAAAAGTATCAGAACTCTGGAATCAATAAGAGCATGGAATGACCTTGGGAAACTCACTAACCCCCAGACTTCATTTTCTCACATGTTAAAAGGGTCAAAGTTCTCACATTGCAAGGTGGATGTGAGAATTATATAGCAACAGGATGGCCTCACAGTATCAGTTAAACGTTGTTTCCTTTCCTTTTGCACTGACAAAACTGAAACAGGACCTGATAATTCAGAACACAAAAAAGTGCTGCTAAATACCTACGGAATAAGATGTGATTCCAGGAAACTTCATGGGTAAACACAAGGAAACATCTACTTAGAGATTCTGTTTAGTTGAATAAAAGCCGTAATCTTTTATTTGAGGGCTATCACAAAAGCCGAACAAATAAGATGTGAGTGCTGTGTGTTTCAAGGAACTCCAATAGAGGAAGTAATATGTTGCTTTTAAGTTTGAAGAGTTTGAACCACAGTGGAATCAGTACAGTTCTCCATTCTAAAATGGCTTATACTTTTCTTGCTGATAATTTCATTAGTAATAATTGTATTTTATCATGTATTTTATTATCCCAAAATTACCCGTGTAACAAAAGAAAATTACTATTTGCCTTTAGTTCTTTCTTTTCTATATTTAAAATTCTGTAAGGAAATGGGGCTAGAAGAACACTCACTGATTGTTAATAATTGACAAGCAAATGTTTGCACCTGTGTCTGAATTGATACATACAAAATGTGAATGATACTGCTGAAAATAACAGTCATTAGAATACCTGCATAATTCTTAACTCTTAAGACGTTCCTTCACCTCCATTGGAAAAACAATTTAGTTCTATCAAGAAATACCCTCTTAGAATAGAAGTTACCCATTTCCTTGAAGAAATCTTTAAAATATGAAGAAAAGATTCTATTAAAGCTATATAGAGAGGCAGTTAGGCCTGCCCAGAGATTTTGGTGATTTCTTCTGTGAAAGATAGGCTTATTTCAGGATAGTGTATAACTCTTTAGGTTACATAACAAATAAAAACTTACATACTTTCTACCACCAGATAGATGTAAACTAAGAATTTTGCCTCAGTCTTGGGGTGCCTGGGTGGCTCAGTTAATTAAGCATCTAACTTTGACTAAGGTCATAATCTCAGGGTCCTGGGATCCACCCTTGCCCTAGGGCTCTTGCTCAGTGGGAAGCCTGCTTCTCCTTCTGCCTCTGCCATCACCACCTACCCCCTGCTCATGCTCTCTCTCTCTCTCAAATAAATAAATAAAATCTAAAAAAAAAAAAAAAATTGTTTTTGCCTCAATCTTGAAACTATATGATGTGGGGGGCGGGGCGTGAAAAACATAGAAGGTTAAAATGTATCATGGGTTACAAGAGCATTTAGAGTTATCATCTGGCATGCAGATTATTGCTTAGAATTTATTAGACCTCAAATATATTCTACCTTGGTTCTTCACAGTCTGGCAAACCTTTAAACTAGATCTTAAAGAATACTAATAACCAACAATTACCAAACACTTACTAGGTGTCAAACACTCTTCTGAGAAGTTTGCTTGGATTACCTCATTCAATCTTACTATTAGATTTAAATAAGAACTATCATGAGTAATTGAAACTTTTTTACTATATCTTATTATTTTTAATTGACAGTGAATTAGAAACTCGCAGCTTGAACTTTTTTACATTCTCCTTCATGGTCTTTGGTCTTAGAAGACACTGTGCCTATGACTTTTTAAATAATTCTCCAATTCTAGTTTCTTAAAATATTCTTCAAATTCTATGTCTGCCTTACCTGTCTTGATATTTCTTTTTTTTTCCCTCTAATTTCTCCCTCTCAATATCTTCTGCAGCTTATTCCTTTTTCTTCCCTTTGTACTTCTCTTTATTTTAACATCTTCATCTTTGTTCTTCTCTTCTTCCTCTTTCTTTTCTATATCCTAAATTTTGTTAATACTTGTTCATTTTGCTTCCCCTCCCCAAATTCTTTGCTAGCAGCATGTAAACAATCCGTTGATGCTTCTACATCATATTTAGATAAGTGTTTTCTTATATATTCATGTTTCCTCTATGTGAAGGAATATCTCATCTAACAATGGCCCCAATTTCATGCTGTTTAGAAGTGCCTGTTCTAAGGAAACAAGATGCATTTGTAGTGATGGACAGATATGTTCAATATGGACATTGACTTTTATTTCTCTGCAACAAAATGTCAGTCAATACGAAAAAAGGGCACACAACTTGAGAGATGGAATTCTCTTCTAACTTCAAGCCATTTCTGACTATGACATGTAAGAACTGTCACAGTGAGAGTTTCCTTTGATTGATTCTGCCGAAGTTTAGAATAAAAATTTGAGAATAAAAGAAATTTTATACATTGTTATTTTATTTTATCTGTGTCTATTTAGTTCTTTGACCTCCTGCTGCCATGCTTTGAGAAATCTCTTTGATATACCTGATCAAAGTAGCTAGGAATACTACTTAGATTCAAGCCCCATAGGCTGGAGGGTTTGAACCTATTAATCTTTCTGAGCCTTTCCTGTCTCAGTGTAAAATAAGAAGATTGATATCTCACCTGCTTGAAGGCCATTGGCTGTCTCCTGATGTATGGCATGTACACCATCTACCTTATTCAATAGTAACCTGATAAAGAGATGTTTAAGGCCTGACATAATTCAATAGAGGCAGCTTGCTAGATTTTTACCCCCAATAATTTAATAATACCAATGATTTGTGATTTGTTTCAACTGAAATGTTTATTATTAGATCAATATTGAGGTTGTAGTGAGAGTGTGTATGAATCAGAGACAGGGTTCAGCTAAGTCTCAATGGCAAACTATTTTGGTACATATTTCAATTTTCATGAATGATTTTTTAGCCTCTCGGTTCTTACGTTGGTTTATATTGATCAAGTGCTCTTGCATGCATTTCACTTAATTGATACAGTCCCTAGAAAATAATACAAATGACTTTCAGTGAAAAGTTGTATTATATAAGCCCTTTTCTCTGATTAAATTTGTATAGAAGTCATAAGAGCAATTCTCACCTCATTAATAAATCACATCATCGTTTTACTTAAGTACACAAAGTTAAACAAAAGAAATATTTATGACAACTTTTAATAATTTTTTTAAATGGAATTATTTCTATAATTTTTTTAAAGATTTTATTTTTTTATTTGACAGACAGAGATTACAAGCAGACAGAGAGGCAGGCAGAGAGAGGAAGGGAAGCAGGCTCCCCGCTGAGCAGAGAGCCTGATGCGGGGCTCGATCCCAGGACCCTATCCCAGGACCCTGGAATCATGACCTGAGCTGAAAGCAGAGGCTTTAATCCACTGAGCCACCCAGGCGCCCCGAATCATTTCTATAATTAATTATAAATTATTTTCTCAGTCCTGTTCTTGCTATCATGCCCTTTTTGTTTCTGCTTCATGATAACCTTGGTGCCATCCAGCTAACCTCACATCTTCACACCTACTCATCTCTAAAAGCTAATTAACAATCAGAACTGATTCTCAACGTATCAGGAATCATACAGAGTTAATACGGGTGATGTATAAATTATTTCCATTAACATTTTTTTCTTTTCTTTTCTGTTCTTCACAACTATTTTGATTTTCCCTGTATACTTTATTCTAGATATGTCTTCTTCTTCTCCTTCTTCTTCTTGACTACTGCTTTAGAGTTAGGTCACTTATCACTCAATACTTCCTGATCCTGCTTTATCTTCGTCTGGTCTGGTGTTGTCTTAGCCTTGTTCTGTGTATATTCCCTAACTATGACTTGCTCGCCTCCCTCTAACTTTAAGCATATATGTTCCTAGGCCATTTGCTTGGACCCATTCTGATTTTATCCATAAGCATGGGATTTAATTAATATCTAAATAAATATTTCAACAAGTAAATCAAAATTATTGTACCTACTAATCATTTCCTTTAGAAGCTAAGTCTTACCAACTTCTTTAGATCTAAACCCAAAGCTATCCACTGCCTCGAAATTAACAGAAATAAAATAATAGTTATTTCATTTGTGTCATACTGAGACAAGCAGATGCATCATTATTAAAATTAACTTTTGAGGGGCACCTGGGTGGCTCAGTGGGTTAAAGCCTCTGCCTTCGGCTCAGGTCATGATCCCAGAGTCCTGGGATCGAGCCCCATATTGGGCTCTCTGCTTAGCAGGGAACCTGCTTCCTCCTCTCTCTCTGCCTGCCTCTCTGTCTACTTGTGATCTCTGTCTGTCAAATAAATAAATAATCTTTAAAAAAATTAACTTTGACTCTGATTCTTTAACATATCAAATTAACTTTTATTTATTTTATTATACTCATCAGTATAATTTTTTTCCATTATTTTCTGCCTCTTTGCTATTTATCTTTCAGGAAGGAAAATACCAGTACTATTGAAATTTGCCATGGTAGCTTATGACTTTGCAATGGACACAGATGCCGTAAGGGACAGCTTCTCTCTTCAGGCTGTGCAGCCCATTGGTAGAACTATAGGATGTTGACCTTGTCAAAATCTAGAAGCAAATGTCTATTGGTCTCGGGGCCACATGATCTTTGATTCAGGAATGGAAACTATCTGGGGTAGAGATGAGATATGTTATAACGGGCCATTTTCATAGAAATTTTCATGAGCTTATTGAATACATCTAAGTGCCTTAAATTCTCTTTAGATAGAACCAACAAATACAGCTGCACAAGAATCTCAAAATTTACCATGTAAAACAAGATTTCTTCCTTTGCTGACATCTACCAGTTGCTTCCTGTATAATGTGCTAAGTGCTTTGCATGATTTCTCTCCTTTAACTCCAAAACTGTATAAGGCAATTGTTCTTATTGGCATTTACAAGGCAGAAATTTGATACATAAAGAAGTAAAGTAACTATCCTGTTCCTAAAAAGTCTCAGATCATAAATTATAAAGTCAAAATTTAAACTCACATGTTCTTGACATCAAAACTCCCACTGTTAACTGCAATGTTAAGACTGCCTCTCTTCACCTCTAGCAGTCAATATCCATCATCTCATACAGGTCAAGAACTTTATTTGGAGAGTATGTTTTTAGAGTAGATTCCTTACTTCATCACGATAGTAATAGAAATAGAGCCTGGAACCATTTAGAAGGTCAGATGAATTAGTAGAGTTAGTAAAGAGATGGGTGGGGAATATAACAGTTATCCTAACCGTCCTGGAGAGTCTGAACAGTCTTGGGGTTAAAAGTAGTGTTACTGGGCCCCCACGACCAGGTTCTTAAGTCTCAAGGTCATAGAAATGAACACGAAACTCAAGAAAAAGAAAGGAGTGGGGTTTATTAGAGATAGCTTGGATCTAAAGGAGCAGCCAGGAAAGAGAGAGGTTGCTCCCTGATGGTTAATGTGCCGGGTTTATAAAGGCACTTTTCTAAAGGGTGAGAGGGTTGGGAGTGGGGAAGCATCCTTCAGTCCCATGGTCATTATCTTGTGATCCTTACTTTTTAGTGGACATAAGACAATCACAGCATACGTTTCCCCACGGTTGACATTCTTTCAGGGCTCTTGGAGAATAGAAATTATGCAAGCAGGCTTTGAGAGTGTTACTTCTAACTTTGCCCAGACAGCCATTATCCACTAACCCTGTTACCTCTTCTTCCCAGAAGGAGGTGTTTGTCTCTAAGTTTACGGAAACTTTTAACCCTGGCCTCAAGTAGTGGCTTCATAGGAGTTAAGCTGCTATTGCTTTTCCTACACTCGCTCAAAAGTATGATATAATTTGGAAGATATTTCTTCCTATAACTTAAACAGCAAGTAAGCTATCCTGTTATTTCTGTTGCTTGCATGCATACATGCACAGATACAGTTCTGTTGCCTTGCCAAACATTGCACAGCAGCTAATCTTCTTTATAGAATATGGAATTAAAGCCATTGGTAAATGTTAGTAAGGTGCTAAACTTTAGTTATGAATAGCAATTTTAATAATCCTTCTTTACTAAGTACTCTAGCAATAGCCAGAAGTTCAAGATACATATTTACAGTCTATGGAAATGGTGGTTAACAACAGTTAAGAGCCACTGGGGGCAGGGGGCTCAGTTTGGAGCCCATTTTGAAGTCCTTCTACCTCTAGGGAACCTCAGGTCATATTTGAGATTCAATTCATTTGGCAACCCAAACTTCAGAGACAATTTCAAACCACTGAACAGCAATTTCCACAAAACTTCCTTTCAAATGGCTCATTATTTTCTTTAGGTGCAATGATATTTATTACTTCCCTCCACTCTGCCACCATCTGATCTTTATCTCATTGGATACAATTTATCCTGTTGATTCATATCTCAGGATGGCTGTGGCTGAAGAGACACAGAGTTTCTTGGGCTAGGAGAAACTTCCGATAATCCACAGAGTTTGTATGTATGTATGTATGTGTGTGTGTGTGTGTGTGTGTGTGTGTATATATTTTAGAGGAATATTTTTCATGCTAATTTAAAGGTATTCTCCAACCTCTCCATGCTATTCTGAGTTTTAGAGCCATTTTCAGTTAAAATACTTCAAGCCAGGACTAGGTAGACTCAAACAGTGTGCTCTGGCTTACTCCTCTTAAGATGATCACTTTCTTCTCTCCCCATTTGGAATCTCATATCGAGTCCTTGGGCATTTTGATTGACCTCCTTGGCTTCTCCCAATCTGTAGAGTGAAAATCTTATGCACCTATATTGCCACCCTTATTTCTTTTTCATGAGTTCAATTAAACAATGAAATGAATTGATTTGAGTTTGAATCCCAATAATGTGACCTTGAACCATACTCAAATTCTTCTATTCTTGATTTACTACTCACTTGTAAAATAAGAACAATACTTTCAGAGTTGTCAGTTTTTGTGTACCATGTTCCTTTCAAGACAACAGCACCCAAAATTTTCTGTGAAGAGAGGGTCCAGATAGAACAAAGTTGGAAAATTCTAAATATTATGTCTTAACTTTCATGTATCAAAAATCACATTAGCATATTAATGACTCTGAGAAATACTAAAGTAAGAAAACCTGTTTATATTAACTCAACATTTCCTAGAAATTTTGATTACATATGCTGGGTATTTATGATTTATTAACCTGGCTCAGACTTTGAAGAATATGGAATGCCCTTTAGAAATATGCTCTTTTAAGGACTAAAAAGTCTATTCTAGATCACTTTGCTAAATTTCAGGCTCCAGCTGCATATTTGATATCCTCACTTAGGTGTCAAGGACACAAGCTGTTCAGAACTGAAATCTTGGTTTTCTCCCTAAACCTACATTTTATGCAATCATTCTAAGCTCAGTAAACCTCAAATCTTCCTTTGACTCTGGTCAAAGACATTGAAGGTATTCTTGATTTCTTTCTGTCTCCTACCCTATATGATGATCATTAGGAAATCTTATTGGAAATGCACATGGAATCTGGCTGGTCACTTATTCCACCATTACCACCCTGGCCCAAGCCACTCTCACACAGATGAAATAATGTCCTTTATATTGGTTTCTATGCTCCTCCCCTGCCCTTGTACAGGCTTGTGTTTACATTTAAGTCATACTGTGTCCCCCTTCTGCACATAATTGTCTAACACTATTTAACTTACCAAGAGTAAAAGCTCAAGTTGTGTGAATCCCTCAAAAGATCTTCAGGATTTGCCTCATTGCTTTAATTCTCAGACTTCATTTCCTACGACTATCCCCTTTGTTCCTTCTCTTTAAGCTACCATGGTTTTTTGGTGATTTTCAAATATAGGAGGCATGTTCTTGCCTTAAGGTCTTTGCACATGCTGTTCCCTCTCACTTGAATGCTCTTCCCCCAAATGGCTACATATATCTTGTCTTTCTCACATATAGAAAAATTATCTGTTGCAGTGCATTTTGGAAAATGCATTTCAGAACAGTAAATATTAATCTGGATATCTTCCATGAATTCATATACCTTTCCTGTTCATGGAAGAAATCCAGGCTAATATTTCAGTGAAAACTGTCATAACCATTCTAATAAATAAACAATGCAGTTAAAAACAAGTCCCTTAACCGTGCAGTATCTTTTCCTATTTTTTAATTTATTTTTCCATAAAATCCTCATCTATTACACCATAAATTTTACTTGTTTGCTATTTTTCATCTCTCTCCACCAGAATGTAAGTAATAGGAGGTCCCAACATTTAATCTCATCAATAAATAATGTATGATTTAATAAATAATATTTTATATAGAAACTTATAACTCTCTATTCTTATTAATTTTGATACTATTGATGCTATTAATTTTGTTACCCTCCGCAATGTCTTCTAATTGCTAATAAAATGTCTCAAAAGAAAACCTAAAATTTTAATTTGAGAGAAGTAGATCCAATATTTTCTTAATTTTATAGACGAGATATCTGGAATCTGTATGTGTTGGTTCCCTTTAATAAGGAATGTTGTGATTATGTTAACTACACCCAGATAACTAAGGAAGAGAGAGAGGAAGATAGATGGCTCCATCTGAGCCCCACTGACAGTGCCTTCAACATCCATACGTGACATAAGTTTTATCTACTATGATCATTATTTCGTTCTGAGCCTTCACGAAGGGTCTTCAACCTCTGTATTTCTACTAACAGACTAGTCTTGGCAATTTAGGGTCTGTGTGTGTGTGTGTGTGTGTGTGTGTGTGTGTGTGTAATTATAGCAAAGTTCTTCTAGGCCCTACCTATTAACCAATTTCAAAGCTATTTCCACACTTCTTTGGTATTGTTACAACAGCACCCCACTTAGCACCAACATATAACAATATCTAGTTAATTTGTACATTAATATAGTCTTCGAATCAGCAATTCCATTTTGTTTGTTCACTAATATGAATGTTCATTAACATTACTAAAAAACTAGAAAAAATTCATTTCTCATCAAAAAGAGAACTCAATAATATCAGGAATATTCCTGTAATAATATACCATACATGGGTTAGAATAAGTAAATTAAAGCTGCATGCTTCAATATGGACAGATCCTAGAAATTAGTTGTTTAAAAACACAAGGTAAAGTTACTATATATATGTGTGTATATGTATATACATACACATATATGTATCAGAATCTAGGTATGCATAAAATAATACCTTGACTAAAAATAACATTAAAACATTCAAAACAATATAGATAAGAAAATTATAAAGGTAGTCAGGTAATGATAAGCACTTAATTTAAGACTGAATTTCCCTGGGAGATGTGAAGAAGTAATAAAGAGAGAGCACATAGTAAGGCTTCAAGTGCCGTGGAGAAGTTATGCAGATGTAGAATACATAAATTGTTTGAATTCTTAAATGTTATCTGGTAAAGTGAAACATGATTAGATGAAAGGGGATTGTATAGGTTTATATCATCTTGAAGAAAAAAACGAAGGGTCTAACTGGAGTGGAGTGTATTTACAAAATATTAGCTACATCATCATTTTAAATTTCCCTCAGATTCAAGGAACATAATGCAAGAGATAAGACTGGGTTGCCATCAGGCTGCTCTTTACCAACTGCTCTGTAAATAGTTATAAAAATTCTTAAAATACTCTCTCATTCTATTGGCATTGATCGTTTCTTTCTGGCATTTTGTAAAAACACTTATTTACATGTTGCACTTATACTCCAGGGGCTAATTTTGTGAACTTCAGAACAAAATTAAATATGTTGGAAGATTATGTAAGCTCAAATGTTATATTTAAATGATTGAGAACCACTAAGGCAAAATGTCAGCAGTATTCACAATGCTTTGCAAGGAAACTAGTTCCATATAATAGAAAATATAGCCTCAGACCCATATCCCATTAAAATGTAAATAGACAGGCATCCCAATGTATTTCTTTCAAACTTTTTTTCATACAAATCGAGCTGTACTTTATGCATGAGGCTGTAGCTAAAATTGTCTTGTTGTACATCTGCATTGTGATTACTGGAGGTTTTAGCATTTGATGCTGAAAGAGATGAAACTCTTATCCAGAAATCCATCTGGAGAAAAGTGAGGGTAAGCTTTTATTCCTTGTATTGTGCATTGTGGATCACTGGATCAGATCCAGAAAGTTCACATTGGTTTGAACCAACTTGGAAAACCTACTGAAAGAAAAAAAGGAAGAGAGGGAGAGAGGAAGAAAGAAAGTAAAAAAGAAAGAAAGAAAGAAAGAAAGAAAGAAAGAAAGAAAGAAAGAAAGAAAGAAAGAAAGAAAGAAAAGGGCACAGATTATTTTGTTACTGTGAGATGCTTTAGATGGTGTAGGCAGCACTCACATTTTTGAAAGTTTCTTTATACCTGAAAGACGCTTCATAGTGAAGCATCTGCATAAATTTAGTGAAAAATTTCCTCTAGTCAGATATCATTATACTTTCTGAGGGTTAGGAGAAGGTGATGGTTCTGCTACACCAGCAGCTCAGAATAGTACGGCCTGGAGTAACTCTGTGCTCAGTCACTCATAAGCTATATGCAGACCAAGAGGTAAATTCTCTACCTTCTTGGAGTTCATTTTCATTCTCTGAAATGGGAACAACAAGAATATCTACCTCGTGACATTTTGCACCGTTTAGATGACAGAAAGAACCTAGGATGATATCTTTGACGTGCTAGGAATGGAAAAGTCAGTTATTTTTAGCAATAGCCTTATTATTTTAAAGTGACCTAAAATTTAAAGAAGTACAAATTTTACAAAATCATAAATCTTTGTTTTATATATAGATAATATGTATTTATATTATATATGTATCATATTTATAAATTATATATATTTAATTATAGATATAATTATATATATCTAACTATATATTATGTATATTATATATATATATATATATATATATATATATATATTTGGGAAAAAAATCCTTTTTTTAAGGAAGTATTCACAGAGCCATCACCTCATATCTCATTCCAACAATCCCCCTGCATTCTTCCCTTTATTCTTTGAAGAAAGTCTTATCTAGTCACAAAAAGTCTACAGAGTTATTTGAATAATCTTCACATTTTCCTCAGTGATGAAATTTCTTCCCATCTCTGAATTTTTCTATGTCAACTTTTTAAAACTTTTAACACTTTCTTATTTATATTATGGTTATTTGTATTTATTTATTTATTTTTACTCACAATGGTAGCTTCCAAACTCTTTTGACTGATATTTTCAATTAAAAAAAAATTTACAGTCATCCAGTGTATTCACACTTATCTTTGCCTTTGTCATTCAAGCTGCTCTAATGACTTTGATGCTTTTCTGTTGTATTTCATTCTAACCTTCCACCATTACCCTCATCTATTCTATCCTATCCCAATCTCTTATTTTCTTCCACCTGTTTTGTCATGTAACCCAGTATCCTAATATACCCTATCTTACTCTATTTGATATAAGGGTATGTGTGTGTGTGTGTATGTGTGTGTATATGTATTTTCTTTCTTTCTCTCTGTCTCTCTTTCTTTCTTTCTTTCTTTTTCTTTTTTTGAGAGAGAGAGCGAGAAAGAGTGTACATGGGGGTAGAGTGTACATGGAGGCTGAGGTAGAAGGAGAGAGAGAATCCCAAGTAGGCCCCACACCCAGTGAAGAGTTCCACCCAGAGCTTGATCTCATGACCCTGAGATCATGACCTGAGACAAAATCAAGACTGGGATGCTTAACAGACTGAGCCATCAAGGTACCCTTATTTTGTATTTTTAGAGAATTTTTTTTTAAAGATTTTATTTATTTATTTGACAGACAGAGATCACAAGTAGGCAGAGAGGCAGGCAGAGAGAGAGAGAGGAGGAACAGGCTCCCTGCTGAGCAGTGAGCCCGATGTGGGACTCAATCCCAGGACCCTGAAATCATGACCTGAGCCGAAGGCAGCGGCTTAACCCACTGAGCCACCCATGTGCCCTATTTTGTATTTTTAAAATGCTAGGCTGAACTTCTAAATTGACTGCATGCTCAATAAAATTGTGATCACAGTCTGAAAGCATTTCCCCCTCCTTGAGTTAGGATTCATGTTGAAGTCTTCTTGCATCTTCAGCATGATGATGTAAGGAGATCAGCATGATATATCATATACATATGCACAGTAAAAAATTATATATATATATATATATATATATATATATATAAACATACATATATGTTTTTAACTTGGAACGCTGATCTACACACAGAGAAGTTTACTAAATCTAAATCTAAAGTTAATCCCTAACTCAGAGTTTTGGGCAAAAGTATTAGAAACTCTATTAGAAACTTTACTAGGCTCTCTGTGGGTTTTTCATCATTAAGATATTATCTCAAACGGATAGAATTTATAATGAAAGAAAGTTTGAGAGGAAAAATTGGGATAACAAATGGTTATTCCTATTGTATTGGCATAGCATCTCAGTTGAATTTAGTGAAAGAGGCTTGATTTCCTGGTTATGGATTGAAGCATATTTCTTTTGATTGGCCAAGATTTTAACCAGCTCTGCTTTATTAGGACGAGGGTAGGTAGGAATTGGGAAGAATAAGTGGAAGATATATGAGAATAAATTTGGACAATTTATAGAGTCCAAAATTATATCAGTAAAGACTTTTTCTTTAACTTGTAGTACTGATATTTGAAACAGTATGTATATCATATTTACATGTTTTGTTTGAAAAGGAAAAATACATGCATTATCCCAAAGGATTGAAGAAACGGATTCACCATAGAAGTTGCAGTGCAGATATGTTCCAGAATTCTAATTATATTTTAAGATTGAACTGACACAAAGGTGATTTTAGAAAGGAATATACACGTACACAGACAAAATAAAATTGTCCCAGCTTTATTTCTCTAGGATGCATTTAGAAGGTAAACAGAGGGTACCATTGAGGACAGATCAACCAAAACAGTTTTATAGAAGCTATGTAAGTATTTTCTTCTTAGAATTTGTTGTAAAAAAAATTATTAAGTAAAGGCCACTTCAAGTATAATGGAATCTATTTGCAAGATCTTCTGTTTTTGTTGAATAACAACCAAGAAAGTTAAAATCATACACCATGAATCATGTAATTGGTGAGATTACAGTGGAGTTATTTAAGGAGCTGAGTACTAAAGAAAGGAAAAAAAGAAAGAAAAATAACCTTAGATTAAGCCTTTTTTCCCCCCTGTAATTCTCTGCTTGTAAAAATTTTATATGGGTGACTTCATAGTTGCTAAAGAGAAGAGATTGTCACGAATTTCACTTAGCTGCCAAACATCTGGGCAAAGCTGTGACCCATGAGGAATGATATTAATGAAAGATGAGCTATGGATTTTATACTAATTTGGGTCCCAATGATGCCAAGGTCAGCTCCTCAGGGTAACAGTACCAAACTATTCATCATGCTTTGTCTTCACAGGAGAACTTGTTCTATGATGAAAATCTGCAGTTCAGTGGACATTGCTCATGACTTAGGGGCTCAAACTTAATCAGATGACAGGGACCAACTGACTTTATGTCTACATACAAAACAAACCCTTCAGAGAAACAAAATCAAAGAAGTGAATAAACTTACACATTCCTCTTAACAATTGTTTTCTTAATTCCAATTAGGTCCAAACATGACATTCTAGTAACTCATGAAATTTTCTCTCAGGAGGATGAGCTTGAAAAATGTATTTTCAGAGACTCCTTCTTGAATTACTGACCCACTACCTTTTGTATTTCAAACTAGAATTCTAGGAAAAAAATGCTCAGTGTAGTGCTCTAGGAAGAAAGCTTTTGACCACTCTGTACACTGTATTCCAATGGAGAATACATTACAATGATAGATTCAGTGATAAAATTATGCCCTGACAATGAAAAGAAAAAAGAAAATTAGAAAATATTCTAGAAAAAAATATATATATGTATACACACACACACACATATATTATTTAAGCAAAACTTTCTATCTTAGAGGAAGATTTGAATATATGAGATTTTAATGAATTTTTACAAACATATTTACATTTCTTATTAACATTTTACAGAAGAACTAGAAGGAGTTAAAATTTCATGTTTTACTGTCTACACATGTAATTGCAAAAGGCAACTATAATAAAGCTTGAGATAAAATGATTTCTTTTCAAAGCTAAAACTGATTATCTTCAAATAAGTCATTTAAGTTTGGGGGAGCTCTGTTTACTAATCTCTAAAGTATAATGCTGTCTTATAAGGTGATATTATTACAATTTCTCTCACTTTTGCCTTAGCTTACAACAATAATAGATGCCTACCTCAGTGTAGTACTTTATAGTCAATGTGGGGACAGGGTCCAAGGCTAGTGGTTACAAAGCTAATTCTGTACTAGCAGACAGGGTCTAGAATCCGTTTGGGACAGAGTTTTCCTTTATCAGACAGCACACAGTCAATATTTCTTTTTTATTATAACATATGAGTTATTCTTATTTAAAATATTTTTTAAAAGTAAACTCAAATTATTTCATAGAAATAGATTATTAAAATCTGCCAATATAGCTATGATTCCAGAACCAGGAAATACACATCCTACTATATAATTCCAAGCACAATTTAAAATGACATTATATATATATATATATATATATATATATATATAGGCAGATAAATCACATAGAATTGAATTTCAAATATTCACCATCAAAGATATATGATAAAACAGATAGAATCTGAATCTATAAAAATTTATACCTTACTTGATATTCCTTTCCATGAATAGTGTTTTTGCATATGTCTAAGAATTATATAAATGACACAGAAGGTGTGTTTTTCTTGACTTTCTGATGTAAGTTCTCCATCTGTGAGACTTTATACAATAATGTTATTAATTTTACTGTAGGAGCAGATATCTATATGTAATTTCAGCCTTGAGTTACTCTAATGTGATTATAGGATTATAGAACTGGAAAGAATTGAGGTAAAGAAATACTTTTTTGTATCATCCTCTTTTATCTTCTCTTCAGTTTTTAGGAGACAGCATTCCATATTGTCAAATGGATAATATACAACTATGCTTAAAATGGATCTTTAAAATTAAATGTTGTCTTCCAAATTAGAGTTAACATCCAGATTGAGTTCTATGGCTAAACAGTTTTTTTTTTTTTTTTAAACATCAGACAGTTCTCTATTCAACAAATTTTCTATGTTTTTTTTTTAAACATCAGACAGTTCTCTAGTCTCCTTTTTGTAGGAGTTGAAGAAGAGGCAGCTTACTAGTTACCTACGTGTGAAAAAAATACCAGCAGTATTAAGAGGAATAATAAAAAGGCATACACAGATCTTTCCTGTCTACAGGTCATAGCCAAAGGCATCCAGAGAGTAGAACAGGCTGTGAATGTAACAAAAGATTCTGGGGTCCAGGGGCCAATCCAGCCCACTGGAGATGCCCATCTGATCAAAGTTCTTGTGCATGTGGTAGTCAGGCAAGAGGTAGTACAGGGACCCCTGGTGGAGCTCCAGAATGGCTGGGGCTCTCTCCTCTACTGGGTTGCCCCCAAAGTATGTCCCAGCAAGATCTACCTTCCTGTCATTGACTCAGTTGTTTTTCTTGTCTTTACCTACTGGACAACTACAGACCAATCTACCCAGTTCAAAGTGCAGAACTTTGTTCTAATGTGGTGACCTGCATTGCCTTCTGGCTGGTGAAGGGCCACAGAACTGATGGGGCATGCACGCTCACCTGCTGCACTCGTTTGCTGAGTGAATCCCACTGGCAAACCTCTAAGAAGAACAGAGAGTTGGGCGCTACCTCCTGCACTGGAGATTCACAGCACCAGCAGTTCTCTGGCAAAACTAAGTCTTCATGGAATATATTATCATGGGGGAGATCTCGGTGCTAGTGACCTTTGGAAAGCTGGCTCCTAGTTGGCTTTTGAATTCTTGTTTATGTGTTCTAGTAAGTCTTTGCTTTAACTTCCATTTTCCGTCTTTTTATACATGCCAGCAAATGATGGTTGAACCCCCTAGCTGTATTATATAGTCCACAAATTGTTTCAATTCCATTATGTTTTTCTTTCCAATTGCTAGATTTTAGCAGGTAAGAAAGCTATTGAATTTTAAGGTCCTCTCAAACCTCTCTGCCTAGGTTAATTCTTCGAATCTGAGTTACAAAGGCTATTTACCAGGCTTTTCCTGTTACCTATATTTTTAGTCCCTTTTGGCAAATTCAGGATTAATTTCCCAATAATATGGGGATGTAATGGTAAGTGCTGGAGAAACTCCATTTTTACTTTAGAAGCAGAGAGCAAGTGAACAATAACAAACAGCTTAAATGTTGTGTTCTATGACTGCCCTTCTTTGCTGACTGGATAAATTTTGTGCTGGGAAGTTTTTTCCTGGAAAAAAAAAATTGAGAAAATAATACTTACCTGGTTGTAGTAAAAGAATGTAAGATATTCAAGAATCACCAATGAGAAAGGCATTGAAAAAAATAACCAAGATTGACATATATATCGCTCTCGGCCCGCAAGAACGACCCGCAGACGAGGTGAGTGGCAAACTTCTTTTATTAATAATGGCGGCCGCCCCAAACCAAGCACTTTCAGCAATATTTATGCACAAAGTTCACCCATTCTCGCCCCCCCCCCATTTGGCCAATCATAACGCCGTGCATGCAGTGTCCTTGTGGACCCTTATGTAACCATACAGGACTCTATTGTTCTCTAGCGGTGATCATGCGTTTATCTCTTGGCTCCTGGTGCTGTGTGCGTCAGCCACGAGCGCACCCACATCCTCCTAAACCAATCATTCTCAGTTCCTCAATCTTCAGGCAGTCCCGTCTACATGACTCCTTACATCTGCTGGATGGCTCTCCACAGCTCCCCCTTTTTTATTGTTTATATGGCAGGGATCGTGCCTGTCTTAGGTTGCCAATCCTCAACACACATGCTTACCCGTCATCGGGTACTCCCCCTGGCCGAGGAGCCCCTGTCTTAGGTTGCTATGGTGAGGGATCAGTCTTACCCGTCTTTGACTACCGATCCAGCATACTTAGCCATATTTTGGGGGGGGAGGTGCCAGCCTCCAGAGCCATCATGGCTTAGACCGAAGCCCGTTGCTGTAACCGTTGTCGTCATACAATTCTGCAGATGCATTTTAGAAGGAGTATTTGAGCCGGAATCATCAAGGCTCTTATGCCTGCCTAGTTTGAGGAAAGAGACTGATTGTTATAACATAGTAACCAAATCGCCGATGGAGCCAAGAGATACTTGGGTGGCGTTCAAGGTGACATTCTGAGCCCACCGCGGTTGATTAGCTGATGGTTACGTATGATGGCTCTTAACTTATATACTTCTGCTAGTATTATTTTAAGTGCACAGGGCAAGAGGCACAAGAAAAGAACAATTACCACTAGTACTCCTACAATTATTCCTACAACATACCATACGTGCGTCAGGGAAGGGAAGTGAGAGAATAAAGAACTTACAAAGTTTTCAGCAAGTTGAGCAACGGTTAGCTGCTAAGGATAAGTTGTTATGAGCTAGCTATAGGGGTGATACAAAGTCCAGCCATATTATGTATGCATCCTATTGACACAATTGACTCTAGGATATCAAGTTGTTCCTGTACAAGATCAACCCTTTGATTTACAATAAGGATCCCAGCATGCAAATGTCCATTAATTTGTTCTTGCGTAGCCAATGCTTCAGCGACCATTCCTGTGACGTTGTTGAGTGCAGCTGCTGTTATTTCAAAGTCTCGTTTATGTCGAAGCAGCACCGGCAGGTTTTCGGGGTTCACCTGTACTGGCATTGGGATATACGTCGGTATCTTGGCTATTACTGCCGAGTCTCCCACCGAGGCGTTCCAACATTCTGATAGCAGACAATTCTGGGACTCACAAGAGAGACTAGATGACTTGTTAATAGTAGAAGCATTAAAAACTATGAAGAGAAAGGGAGCTCTAACACAGACGGGCAATGGTGAGTAACTTATGTGCTTAGCTGAGGTGCAATTGCAAGTAACATTTGTTTCAAATCGAGAGCCTACGTGATAGCTGTATGTACAGTTACGCCATGTAGACCCATTAATAAAGTGAAGGCTTTCCAAGCCTGTACATGCCTGTGCAGCGTTGCAGAGCAGCCACTCGTGTGGTGCAGCTCGCACAATAGCACGTCTTGGCACAGCTGGGCTTATAAGGCGGGGGCCACTCATGGGGTGGCGCTGTGGGGTTAGAATGCGGAAGCAGCGTAACTTCCGGTTTTAATTTCGACTGCGCCACAACTGTGGCTTCCGTTTTTAATTTGGACTGCGCCACAGCTACAGCTTCCGCTTCTGCTTTCAACTGTGCCATAACCTCTCCCTGCATTCTTAGCTCCTCTAATGCTTTTTGTAGTTCCACCTCCTTACTCTCGAATTGCTGTCTTATGGCTTCTAAATCCTGCAATGCCTGGAGACTGGGAGATTCCTCCTTCTTGTTGTTTGCTTCTATCTTTCCTAACTCCCGCAACTCGCTTTCTGACATTCCTTCTGAGCTTTCGCTTTCGGAGTCAGAATTTCGGGAGGAGTCCTTACGGGATTCTTCTTTCACTTGCTCAAAAACTTCCCCTCCCTGTAGTACTGCTCGCTGCAGGGGCTCTCGGGGGGATTGCAAACATACCTTCACCAGGGACCACACGGCGAGAGTCCCCGGGGATGTAGAGGGGTAGCGTTTTAAGTCCTCACCCAGGTGTTCCCATTGTGGCACATTTAGGAGCCCTTCTTCTATAAACCAGGGGGCAATCTCTCCCACTTCTTTCAAGAAGGCCCGGGCCGTTTTTGTCTTTAAGGGCGTACCGTTCGTCTTGAGGACATCTTTTAAGGAGTCCTCCAAGCGAGCAAGATCGTTCCCCATTCCGATCAACTAAAAATCAAATTACAGGACACCCAAAATAACTTACAGAGTAATGTTTCTGAACTTCAAACACTACAGTCTGAATATGATACTCTCCTAGAACGGCATAACAAGATGCTTCAGAAAGCCATGCAAGAATTAGAACTGGTTAGAAAGGATGCCTAGCAAACCACACTAATGAATATGGAAATAGCTGATTATGAGCATTTGATGAAAGAACTGAATCAAAAGTTAGCTAATAAAAACAACAAGATTGTTCCCCATTCCGAGGAAACTTTACCTTATCGTCCCCGTAGAACTTCACAAACAGCCTAACGTCTTATCGTCTACGGGGAACCTCTTATCGTCCCTGAAGAACTTTATAAACAACCTAACCTCCGATCGTCTTCAGGGAACTTCCCTGTCAATAGACAGAAATAGGTGCACTCTTTACCTTATCGTTGCTCTTACCGCGATCCTCGTTCTGCGTCTGGAGATAGGGATCCCGGGTTTCGGCACCAGTTGTCGCTCTCGGCCCGCAAGAACGACCCGCAGATGAGGTGAGTGGCAAACTTCTTTTATTAATAATGGCGGCCGCCCCAAACCAAGCACTTTCAGCAATATTTATGCACAAAGTTCACCCGTTCTCGCCCCCCCCATTTGGCCAATCATAACGCCGTGCACGCAGTGTCCTTGTGGACCCTTATGTAACCATACAGGACTCTATTGTTCTCTAGCGGTGATCATGCGTTTATCTCTTGGCTCCTGGTGCTGTGTGCGTCAGCCACGAGTGCACCCACATCCTCCTAAACCAATCATTCTCAGTTCCTCAATCTTCAGGCAGTCCCGTCTACATGACTCCTTACATCTGCTGGATGGCTCTCCACATATATCCCAAACAATCTTGGGATCTATCTGCTTGGATCTACCCACTTAAAAACTTGCAACAAGTTTGGATCTATCTGGTTAAAAAACTTTGTCCTTATGTGAATTCTTTCCTATGAAAGCCCTTTTATGTGGTTACCATGGGGATTACATTTTATAATTGCCCAAGTATATACTGTTAAAAAAAAATTCAATCGAGTAAAAATTAAAGATGTAATTGACTTTATTAATCGATGCATGAATCAGGCAGCATCCCATCCAGCAAGTAGAGGGAAGCCTCAAAGGGCTACAGAGAAGGAAAGCTTTTTTAAAGGTAGAGTGTAAAGGTCTACTTAACCAGAGCAATTCCATCTTGGATTAAACAGCCATTTTGTTGTTTATGCAGTAAAACTTAAACTGAGCCTGCTGCCCACCCCAGGGGACTTACTTAAAAGCAAGTCCGGGAAACCAGTAGAATATGGTCGACCAGTTCCTGAGAACAGAGCCCAAATACAAGGGCGGGTCAGGCCAGGTGGAGATAACAGAGCCCGAATGCAGGGCTGAGTGGGACCAGGTGGAGACATCCCATCAGTGGGGCATGCATACTGTCTCCCTAGCTACCAAGTCGTGTGGGTTCTGCCTTTTGGGTGCCTTTTGGGCCCAATTCTGACCAAGATGATAAGCTAGTTCAAATAGCTACAATAGGGTGAATTGTAATTCAATTGGCCACCCATGTGTGACCTAGCATCACTGTGCAGCTTTCTCTGTGTGTTACAATCTCATTGGCCACCTGTGTGTGGCCAGGCTGAACCACGTGGCCTTTGCTCTATAACAGTTAATCTGTGAGGCTGGGAGGGGTCGCCCTCTCTGTAAGAGGTGGCCCCGAACGGTGGGTTTGATTCTCAATGTTTGGTGCGAAATTAAGCTTTGCTTGATTTTCGGTTTGTATCAGTCTCGCTCCTTTGATCACGGACCTATTATTGGGGGACCTTTCAGAGAGGAAGTGAAAAAAGGAGTTATTAGCAAAGAATGTGTTGTTTTAGGCACAGTTGCCCTCCTAAGGGGCTTATCAGTAATTATCAGTAATTTCCTAGTGCTGACCAGGAAATTCCCATGTTGACACGTCAGAGGTCACATTTCTGGGAGGTTGAAACTGCAGTCAGGTTAGGTATGAAGTCTTGGTTTACTCACTTGGGATCTTAACCTAAGTCATGCTATTTGGGGCCTGTGTTTTTTGTTTAATTGTTCATGCATTCATTCATTATTTATATTCTTGTAGGCTGGTGTTTGCAGAGGGAGTGGCTCTGCTGGCCAGGGGAGTGGGGAATAATGAGTGACTATTACTGTGCTGAGCCTAAATTGCCCCAAATGAATCCCTATTTACTAAGTCTTCCCTTGGAGGTTGCAAGCCTTTAATAGAGTCACAAGTTCCTTACATCAGACAGATTCTGCCATGTAATAATTTTTTGTCTAGGTGGGGTGACAGATCTCTAGTGTTTCCTACTATACCCTCTTCCCAGAATCTTCTTTTGAATTTCTTTTTAACAAGTATATTTCAAAATGATTATAGCACAGGCATTACAGCTAAATTTCTAGCAAGAATTTGATTGTAGAGGGGCACCTGGGTGGCTCAGTCAGTCAAGCAACAGCCTTCAGCTCCATTCCTGATCCCAGAGTCCTGGGATCAAGCCCTGCATCAGGATATTTGCTCATCAGGGAGTCTGCTTCTCCCCCTGCCTCTGCCAGCAGATTCCTCAGCTGGTGCTCTCTCTCTTGCTCTCTCACTTGCTCTCTCTCTCTCTCTCTCAAATAATAAATAAAATCTTTTTTAAAAGGTTGACTATAGAATATAGTTTAAATTATTTCTCTAATGTTCAGTTTTTAAGATTGCATCATCTTGAGAATGAGAAATTAATTTCTTTTTTAAAATAGTAGGGAGGACGAAAGACACTGCTAATAATGATAAAATCAGCTCCTAGACTGCTTGATATGGTGGCTCAGGAAAGCAATGTGAGGCACAACTCTCTGTGGGGTTGTTGTGGCTCAGACCATAAACACAGAAAGCAGAAGGAGCAGCATACAATTAAAGATATGATGGGTATATTAAGCAAATGGGAAAAATCAATCACAATCGTCGGGATTCTACAGAGGTTGAAGCTCCCTGTTTTGTCTCTACGTCCAGGTTATGAACCCTGCAGTTAAATCCATGGACTATCTTCCCGTACTCCTCTAGGAGAGCTGCCAGCCAATGGCTTCTCTTTGATAAATAGAAAGCAGCTGTTGTCTCAAGGCTGGCTATTAATCTCCTCACAAATGAAAGTAAGTGGGAAAGCTGAGAAATGCTTTGTAATTAGTGATTCATGCACTCCTTCCCTAAGAATAAAAAATCTTTGAAGCAGTTTCTGCTTGGAAGATGGGTAAGTTTTAATTGATACATAGTTACCTTAGGAAATCAAGACATACCAAATGGAGTCTAATCTCAAAAGCTTCTGATTTAGGGTAACTATTACTTAAAGACGTATATTTGTTTGGATTTCTTGTTGTGTTGGGTTATAGAAAAAAAAAAATACAATCCAGTTTATTCTAGAAGGTGCCCACTAACTGAATTTTTTCTTCTTGGTAATTATTTAACTTAGCTTATGGCATCTACTCAGCTGTACTTTAGGGACAAAAGACTTCAACATAGCGATTTAAGTTTTAGGAAATGAATTTCTTGGACATTAAGGTGGGAAAGTGATGTAATGAACACTCAATCTTATATTAGACCGGGTATTATATAAGACTGATGTATCACTGAACTCTACCTCTGAAACTGGTAATACATTATATGTTAATTGATTGAATTTAAATTTTAAAAAAAGTTTAAAAAATGAATTTCTTTGAAAGAAATTGTATTTCTTTCATGTACCTCAAATTGTATAGCAGCCATTGGACAATTCTAGTACTTTCCAATATATTGAATATGAGATTCCTTTCTTTTTGTCATGCATATTATTTAAAGTCATTTATATTATTTTCATATCCATCAATAGAAAAATTAATGATCCAAAAGTTCTCTGAACTTTTGTATTAATCAAAGTATTAATCAAAATAACCATTGTATTAATCAAAGTAACCATCTCTCTAAATGAATTAAGTTAATTATGTAAGCATTTAATAATGTATAGCACATGCTAACAACACAATAAATATATTTTTTTCATTATTTGGTACTTGAAAAAATGGTAAAATCATATTTAGTCCCCAGCTTTTGCCTATGAATCAATGATCATAGCTCTCTTCCTAAACCCATAATCAGAAACTCGGGGCCTTAGATAGCAGAACTTGTAAGGGACAAGTATACAAATGTGTAAGTTGAGGAAACCTTTCCTCTAAATACTTTTAGAGGAATCTGTGTTGATAGAAATCATTTGAGATTAATTCACACTGGAATTTGGAATGCCTTTGTGTCCTCGTAATTTTATCAACTGTTTCTTTGGGTTATCCAAACTAGATTATAACAAAAATATTGATTAATTAAATCCCATAAATATTTAATGAGCAACTACTTTGTGCAAAGCACAGAAGTACTGTTACTACATTTGTGGAGCTTTTAATCCAATGGAAGTAGATAGAAGCTGAAATTATTAGTTATTAGAATATAGGTTTAAAGGAATTCAATGGGAATGTAAGGACAGGGGAGGTTAATTAATATGAATTCACTCAATAATTGGCATATGGTCCTTATTTTTACTATCATTTATAGCTAATCAAGAGACTAAAATTTTTAATTCCATTAAAATTTGATGGCTAGATAGCATTCTAGTGGATCAACTTCCAATGAGGTTTAAACAAAAAGTGGTACCAAAAAAAAAAAAAAATCCCTAGAAAGTACAACAAAAGCTTTAAAATTTGAAAGGTTTTTCCCTTCTTAAAAACAAAACAAAAACAAAAACATCTTAACAAAGTGCTTTGGCATCCAACCTAAAAAAGAGCACTTAAAAAAAAAAAAAAGACAGATCATCTCATCATTTCAGCACACTGTTCCACTTGGAGATAGAAATACTTGTTTCCAAAGCAAGTATAAGTGCAAAATTGCCAACAATTTTTGGGAAAATTAAATATCCATTTGGTATGGAGTGATCTTTTTTTTAAGCCCTAAACTATTCTTTTCCAACATTTTTACAGCACTTACAATATTTCTGATAAAAAATATGTCTCAAAATATATTAAGATGTTCCAGTTAAAATTTTCTTATATAAACCAAAATATAATGTTAGGTAAGTAGTTGGAATATAAGAATAATATCATTTTTCTCTTAATTCTATATATAATTCTACACTTTGTCTTATGAAATTGTATGTTTTTACTGATTACCTGTACATATGTGTGTGTGTGTACACTGTTGTTTTAGCTCATTGATGATATGACTCACTATTCTCCTCCAAAGTTTTGGACCAGTTGGTAAAAAGTTATAATTTTCATGAAATTAATATTGATAAATAAGGAGGAAACAGTGCTTCTACACTGACTTTTATCATCTTCTACACAGTCACTTTCATTAACCCTAATTACAAAAGGTAGAAGGGATTTTGTTTCTATAGTTTGGGGTACTGAGTATCAAGAATATTTTTAGGTTCAATAAGCTTTTGTCTATTACATAAATGTTCTAACATTTCATATATCTAAATGATATAGTTATTATTAAAGTACAATTTTACCTGAAAGGACTCCTAAACATCTAGTAGTTTTGGTCATTTTACATTTTCCAAAGTTAAAAAATGCTGAAATGTCTGTTGGGTACACATATGGAAAGCCGTGAATGCTTCATAGTAAACAAATCCTTAACTATGCAAAGGATGGGACAATCATCCCTGTTTCTCTCTTCTAATGTCATTTTTCAAAGCTTTTAGGCAGCGTGCATGTTTATGGAGGAAAAGGAAGGGAGATCAGCTCATTCTTCATTCACTAGAATATCCTGATCAATTCTTAAATTCCTGAGATTGGCACACAAATTAAATCCTTCTAGAGGAATTGGACATTGATTTCATATGAAGCTACAGGACTCTAATCACAGATCTGTCTTTACTATCGGTAAAATAGTAAAGAGAATGTGGTTTATTGTATACTTTTGGAGGACACGTAAGATGTATTCTAGCTATTCTAATCAGGGCTACTCTTAATTTTAAACCTTTGTAATTTTACAACATATGCAACATGCCCTCTGTGATTGTTAGGATTGCAGTAATTAAACCTAAAAGTCCTGATGTAATTAGGAGGTTGGGTTTTTACTTTTTGTCTTGAAGTTCAGTTGCACATATTGGACTAATCATAATTATAAATTAACCACACAACATGCATGACACTCTCTTAAGATGCCTTAATTAACTATATATATATATATAAGACCATTTTTGAACATGCCATCCAAACCAAGAGCTAGACTATTGCAAAGTTTCTGTTATAAGAAAGGTTGGAAAAGCACACACACACGCAAAAAAATTTACACATAAGGTGAAGGCAGCAAGTGCTCCTGGGGCATCTGAGACAGGAGGTGCCATAACTCTTGAAAGAGGGGAAATTTACTGAGATGAATGCAAACGACCCATCTCACTTTTCTCCTTAGGGCCCTTTTTAAGTCTGGCATGGCATAGAGTGATTGGCTAAAAAGTGGTAGAGGAAAACCAATGTGGTGCATACAAATGTGAAGCATTTGAAAATTTTAGAAAACAGAGAGAGAAAAATGGAATTTGGCCAGGCTACCTCAGCGGACAAAACTTGTGTAACCAAGATCCTCAAGAGAAGCGCTGTGCAGAGAAGGTTGAACATGACATTGTCTGGCTTTCTCCTCGCATTATTTTCCAGTTCTTATTATACACTGAGACAGATACTAAAAATCCTAGTGGACAGTGGGTAAGGTGTTTAATGGGGATTTTGACAGTCTCACAATGTTGAATATTTAGATTTTCTGAAAATAAATTGGAGTTCAGTTGGAAAGTGGTAAGCCTGAAATAGATCAAGCATTGATCCGTATGACAAGGAGGCTCCAATTAACGAAGCTGATTGTGGACTAAGGGGATCTTCCCCTACTGCAGAAAGTAGCCTGAGACACGACTGGGTGAATGTTCTCTGGAGGAAGATATCCAAAGCCTCTATCACGTTTTATAGCACAGTGTCCCACACATGGAGAAATGCTAACAGACAATCTAAGAGAAGGACTAAGAAAAACAATTGATAGCAGAAACAGTTTTAAGATGGTCCAGATACTGAATTTTTCAGCCATGAACTTTAAAATAAATGTAATTAATATATCAAGGAAAATTAATGACAAGATGGAGAAATTTATCAGATTACAGGAATATATATATTCCATATAAAAAATAATCAAACAGTAATATTAGAACTGAATAAATGAATACTATGAAAATAAGAAACTATAGATGAGTTTAAGAGCTTCCTGGAAAAAGTGAAGAGCTGACTGGTAAACATGTTAGTAGAAATTATCCAGACTAAAACACAGAGAAAGAAAACAAATTAAAACAAAAAAGGAAAGAAAGAAGAAAGAATGAAAGATTAAGAGAGAAGTACAAGAGACATACAAGAAATTGTAAAATTTATAACTTAGCAAAAGAATTAGAAGAGAAAGAGAGAGAACTGTTCAAAAAGATAATGGCTACAGTTTTCTTTTTTTACATTAAAAAAAGACATCAAGCCATAAGCCACATATTCAAGCAGCACAGCAAATTTCACTTAGAGTAAGTACAAAGAAAAGCAACAAAATAAAGAGATAAAATTGATCACCAACAATCCCATACTAAAATAATACTAACATGAATTCTTCAGACATAAAAATTATGCCAGATTGATTATGGAAATGTAGAAAGGAAGAGACAGTAATAATAACTGTGGTAAATTTAATGGTAACTAAGGGTAACTAATGGTAAATCTAAATAAATATTGGCTGTAGAAAACAATAATCATAATGCACAATGGAGTTCAAAATAAATGTAGAAATAAAGTGCATGAGAATAGTAACACCAAAGGTAGGAGGAAGAAAAAAAGAGGTATGTGTTCAAATGTTATAAAATTGGGGTGCCTGAGTGTCTCAATCAGTTAAGCATTCAACTCTTGATTTTTGGCTCAGGTCATGATTTCAGAGTCATGGGATTGGGCCCTGCTTCAGCTCCATGCTGAACATGCCTGCTTAGGATTCTCTCTCTCCCTCTGCCTCTCCATAGGTGCTTTCTCTCTCTCTCTCTCAAAACAGAACAAAACAAAAAACAAAACAAAAAAAAAGAAAAGAAAAAAGAAAAAGAAAGAAGTTACACAATTGTCTGGGAAGTAATAATAATACTTATTTTTAGGAGAAGCTAGTAAGTCAAGAGTGCATATTGTGCATTTTTAGGATTACCATTAAACAAATAGGAAAATATTTTATAACAACCTAATAGTTGAGAAAATGAGAAAATTATGATAATTTAGTAGAAAAAGGAAAGAACGTAGAATATGTGAGAAAATAAACAATAAGATGTTATTTATAAATGTAAATACATCTAGTTATATTAAATGTGAACAACCATAATACTCTATCATAAATTTAAAGATAAGGATATATCCCATGTGGAAGAAAAACATGTATTTTTTTATTTTTTATTTTAATTTTAATTCCTGTATAGTTAACCTACAGTGTTGTACTAGTTTCAGGTGTACAATATAGTGATTCGACAATTCTATTCATTACTCAGTGCTCATCGTGTTAAGTGTACTCTTAATCCCCTTCACCTATTTCACCCATTCCCTTGTCCACCTCTCCTCTGGTAATCATCATCATTGTTCTCTGTAGTTAAGAGTCTTTTTCTTGGTTTTTGTCTCTTTTTCTTTGTTCATTTGTTTTGTTTCTTAAATTCCACATATGACTGGATGCATATGGTATTTGTCTTTCTCTCCATAACTTATTTCCCTTAGCATTATACCCTGTAGATCCATCTGTGTTATTGAAAATGACAAGATTTCATTCTTTTTTATGGCTGAATAATATTCCATGCTGTGTACACACACACACACACACACACACACACACACATGAATTTATCCATATATCTTCAATGGGCACTTAGGTTGCTTTCACACCTTGGCTATTATAAATAACACTGCAATAAATGTATGGGTGCATATATTTTTTCAAACTAGTCTTTTTGTATTCTTTGGGTAAATACCTAGAAGTGAAATTGCTGGATCATATAGTAGTTCTGTTTCTATTTTTTCAAGGGACCTCCATACTGTTTTCCATAGTGGTTGCAACAATTTACAATTCCACCAGTAGGGCACAAGGGTTCTCTCTTCATTACATCCTTGTCAACATGTGTGATTTTTTTTTTTTGTCTTTTTGTTAATAGCCGTTTTAACGGGTATGAGGTAATATCTCATCATGGTTTTGATTTGCATTCTCCTGATGATTAATGATGTCAAGAGTCTTATCATGTACCTATTGACTATCTGTATGTCTTCTTTGGAAACATGTCTGTTTAGATCTTCTGTTTAATTTTTAATCAGAATGTCTTGTTTTTTTCTTTTGCCACTGAGTTATATGATTTTTTATATATTTTAATTATTATCTCTTTATCAGATATATGATTAGTAAATATTTTCTCAGATATATGGTATTTTCTCAGATATATGATTAGTAAATATTAGTAAGTTGCCTTTTTCATTTGTTGATTTCCTTTGCTGTATAAGATACTTTTAGTTTAACATTGTCCTAATTTCTTATTTTTGGTTTTGTTGCTCTTGCTCTTGGTGTCAGATTAAAAAAAATAATAATATTGCCAAAACTCTGTCAAACAGCTTATCATCTCTGTTTTCATCTAAAAATTTTATGATGTCAAGTTTTAATTTCAAGTTTTTAATCCATTTTGAGTTAATTTTTGTGTATGTTATAAAATAGTGGTTGTTTCATTCTTTTGCATGTGGCTGTCTAATTTCCAATTTATTGAAGAGATTTTCTTTTCCCATTGTATATTCTTAGCTCCTTAGTCATAAATTAATTAACCATACATGCATGGGTTTATCTGTGGGTTCTCTATTCTGTTCTACTTATCTGTTTTTATGCCAATACCCTATTTTTTCTATTACTATAGTTTTTTAATGTATTTTTAAATGAGGGAGCATAATGCCTCCAGCTTTGTTCATCTTTCCCAAGATTTCCTTCGTTATTCTGTTTTTTTTGTTTTTGTTTTTGTTTTTGTTTTTTGTTTTTTACTTGTTCCATACAAATTTTTGGATGTTCTACTTCTACAAAAAATGCCACTGGAATTTTGACAGGAATTGCATTAACTGTGTAGTATGGACATTTTAACAATATTGATTCTTCCAATTCATGAGCATGGAATATCTTCAATTCCTTTCTTTAATATCTTGCTGTTTTGAATGTACAGGTATTTCATCTCCTTAATTAAATTTATTTCTACACTTTTTTTTCTCTTCAATGCAATTGTAAATGGGAATTTTTTTTATTAATTTTTCTTTCTGATAGTTTACTACTAATGTACATAAATGCAGTAATTTTTCTTTTTCATGTTGATTTTGTATCCTGCCACTTTACTGAATTCATTTCTTAATTCTAACAGTTTTTTGATGGAGTCTTTATAGTTTTTTATATATCATGTCATCTGCAAATAGTGATAGTTTTATGTCTTCCTTTCCATTCTCGATGCCTCTTATTTATTTTTCATCCCTTATTGCTCTGGCTAGGACTTCTAATAGTAGATTGAATAAAAGTAGAAAGAAAGGGCATCTTTGGCTTTTTCTGGATTTAGAGGAAAGTCTTTTAGCTTTTCACTGTTGAATATGATGTGGGCTTGTCAAATATGGCCTCGATGATGTGTAGGTACATTCCCATTTTACTAAGACTTTTTAAAATCATAAATGGATGTTGAATTTTATCAATTTTTTTCTGCATCTATTAAAATGCTTGTATTATTTTTATCTTTCATTTTATTAGTATGATGTATCACAATGACTGATTTATGGATGTTGAACTACTCTTGAGCATCCTTGAAATAAATTCTACTTGACCATGGTGTATGATCCTTTCAATGTATTGTTGAATTCGGTTTGCTAATATTTCATTGAATATATTTGCATCTATGTTTATTAGTGATATTGGCCTATAATTCTTTATTTTCGTGTGTGTGTATATGGCATCCTAGTTTGGCTTTAGTTTTGGGGTTATAATGGGCACATAAAATGAATTTGGAAAGTTCCTCCCCTTCTATTTTTTTGAAAAGTTTGGGCAGGATTGGTATTTTAATTCTTCTTTGAATGTTTGTTAAAATTCACCAGGGAAGCCATCTGGTCCTGGACTTTTGTTGTTGGGAGGTTTTGATTACTGAATCAATCTCTTTCCTAATAATTGGTCTGTTCAAATTTTCTATTTCATCATAATTCAGTTTTGGGGATTGTATGTTTCTAGGAATTTATTCATTTCTTCTAAGTTGTTCAATTTGTGTGTGTATAATTGTCCTAGTTGTGAGGATATAAGATCCCTTATGATCTTTTGTATGTGGTATGATTTGTAACATGCCCTCTTCCATTTCTGAAATCAGAAATAGAAGAAGTTTTTTTTTTTAATGTGAGTTCTTTAAAAAAGTAATTACTATTGTCTGTTCTAGACATTACATTAAAAAGAGAATTAAGTTGTAGCATTGATGAAAAAGAGGAAAGTTTTTCCTAGATAAATATACCTAATGCAATACTCAAAGCTATGAAATCTCAGATTGCTCTGAGCTCCTTTTTTTTAACTCCATTATTAATTAACTGCCTTAACTTATTTTTTCCTAGGAGAAAGTTGAAGAGGGGATAATCATACTAAGGTAAGAGCACAATTGTCTGGAAGTTTGTATTTTTAAAATCAAAGTTAAGATAAAAACTGGTAAATTTCTAACTTTGGTTACCTAAACTTACAATTTGATTTTCTAACCTTTAGGCTTTTTTTTCAGTTGCTACCCTACCATATATTTAAAGTCATTGTAAACTATCATCAGAAACATTTAACTTCTAGCTGTGACAGTGTGCTTTATTTTATTCGATATGATGTCTATTCTAAGTGAAATATAAGACTAAAGTAAGTGTTTTCTTTCTTTGAAATCAGATTTTCATTATAAAGTTGACCTTTAAATGTCCCATTTTGTTAGGCAAACAACATTATTTGAAATTAGTCACAGGTTTCTTGTTTTGTGCAAGCAAAGCTTGATTACAAGCCTTTCTATAAAGCTTCTATTCAGTTTAATAATTCATACCTCTCTGCTTATCAGCTTTAGAATTCTAAAGGAGGAATTTGCCTATAAATCTTTCCCACTGCTGCATTTTATTTTAATGCACAGCAACACAACACTAACATAATTGGTGCAATCTGTTATTTACAGATATGTGGTGAGACGCAGGTGGCAAACTCTTTTTTAGTGTTGTAAGGAAAAGTAAGACCTTCTTCACAACTTGAGTTATGTGAATAAAAATTGTGGCTGGGTTAGGATAGCAGCCATTGTCACTATGGGTGTTCTCTAATTCTTGCAGTAAATCTTTTCCATATGGAATACTTTTCAATTCCACTCTACACCAGAATGCTTATTTTATGTTAAGAACATTTACTTTCTAAAAAAGTAGATCCATAAAGGAATATTGTTGTGTACAATCTTACTCAAGTGTCCAGAATAAGTTGGCTTATGATTTTTGTTCTAATAAAAATCATCTATAAATTCTTTCTGAAATCTAAAACACATACCATACTTTTTGTGCCTCAACCATAACCTCTAAGTTTAAAAGCTTCCAACAAATTTCAGTTTTAGAAAACACATAATCACAGAAAACAAAATTCAACATTGTGGCTTTATTGACTACATATTTCCTCTATAGTTCCATTTATATATTTCCCTTTTTATAAAACCTATGAATGGAATGTTTAATATTTTCTATATCTATTTAATCAAGACCATCAATAATAACCATTTATCAAATTCAGTGATCAAATCTTAGTCCTTGTTGTACCTCTTAGTAGTATTCAATAAATTTGATGACTTTGTTCTTAATATTCTTTTTTTTCACTTGGCTTACTCTGTGCATCTCTCTGATGCATTTTTATCCTCCATCCTCCACTCCTTCTTCATCTTTTTTTTTTTTCAAAGATTTTATGTATTTATTTGACAGAGAGAAATCACAAGTAGATGGAGAGGCAGGCAGAGAGAGAGAGGGAAGCAGGCTCCCTGCTGAGCAGAGAGAGCCCGATGCGGGACTCGATCCCAGGACCCTGAGATCATGACCTGAGCCGAAGGCAGCGGTTTAACCCACTGAGCCACCCAGGCGCCCCTTCTTCATCTTTTTTGTTAGAGTCTCTCTTCTTATCCCTAAATGTCTGAGTCACTCATGCTTAGTTTTATAACCACCTTCCTTCTCTATTTGGATCTTCCTTCCATGTGATTCTATTTGGCTTTATTACAGTTGATTCTCAGACATATAGCCCGATATGCTATAGGACCTTACAACTAAGAACTTGAAAACTAACTTTAATTGTCTGTCTTTTTTTTTTTTTTTTTCCTAATCTGGTCCAGTCTCTATGTAGCCATTAGAGTCATCTTTTAAAACATTAGAGAAGATCATACCACTTCCATAGTCAAAATTTTCTGGTGATTTCTATCACATTTAGAAAAGAATCAGCTTCTTAATTCAGGTCTCAAGGCCTCACTGATTTAATACTAATCATGTATGCCTTCTGCTTCAGCTATGCTTACTCTGTTTGGATCACATGGAACTTCCTGCTATTCCTTAAAACACATCTAGTTCTTTCCTGCCTCAGAGATTTGCACTAGTGTTTCCTACACTAGAATGTTCTTCTTCCTCCCCACCTGACTTCCTGTTTTTCTTCGCCTCCTTCAGGGCTCCACTTAAATATCACCTCATCACAGAGACCTTCCCTGACTACCTTAAACAAAATAGAAAATGCACCACAATTCCACCACTCTGTTTCCTTACTTTGCTTTGTTCTTTTCTTGTATCACTTATTACGACTTTAAGTTAGCAGATGTATTTATTCATCCAGAAGTATCTCCTGATCATCAGGGAGAATGTCCATACCTTGAGAGAGAAAAATATTCTGGAAAATGTTTTTGGAATATTTATCATTAAAACTATCAGATCAGGGATGCCTGGGCGGCTCAGTCAGTTAAAAGTCTGCCTTTGGCTCAGGTCATGATCCCAGGGTCCTGGGATCCAGTTCCCATATCAGGCCCCTTGCTCAGCAGGGATCCTGCTTCTCCCTCCACCTGCCACTCCCCTGCTTGTGCTCACACTCTCTTTCTCTCTCTGACAAATAAATAAATAAAATCATTTAAAAAAACTAGCAGATCAAAAACATGAAGGATTAGCTGTGCCTTGACCAAGAAGTAGGATGATATCAGCTTTCAGAACACACCTACTTTAAGTAACTGTATGTTGATTAAATATATATATGAATAAATACATATAGAATTATCATGAAATGTTCAGTATTTTAAAGAAGTATATTTTCCTTAATTTTTATCATTTTACTATTGTGCATAAATGAACTAATTGTAACATTGTTGATTTCATTTCAATAGCTATTACACACCTCAAATGCCTAGCAAGAGGGTAGGTCTTAGAAGAAAAAATCAGGGGCACTGAGTGGCTCAGTCATTAAGTTTCTACCTTGGGTTCAGGTCATGATCTCAGGGTCCTGGGATCAAGCCCTACATCGGGCTCTCTGCTCAATAGAAGCCTGCTTTAACCTTCTTCCCCTCCCACTGCTTGTTCTCTCTCTTGCTGTTTCTCTTTCTGTCAAATAAATAAATAAAATCGAAATAAAAAAAAAAAAAAGAAAGAAAGAAAAAGGAAAAGAAAATACAGGCTCCTTTCCCTGGGGTGCTCTTCGGGGAATAGGAGAAAACTGTTGAACACAACTGACAACTAATGATATGAACAGAGCTCTAAGAAAACATATATATTTATATACAAATTTTAAAAGACTGTGATTGTGGAGACCTTGATGATTAGGTATAATGAGAACTCTTAATTGCAGGCTTAAAAAGGACTTGCAGTTTCTAAAAAAAATAGTTCTCAATTTAGAATGAGAATTTTGAATTTAAATAGAAACATTTATTTATACAAAATTTTATAAGTATATGTGAACTTATATTTTCAAAACATATTAATTATGGTACAATTTCCCAGTAGTAGCCCAGAAATAATTATGATCTTTCATGGAAGAACTGCTCATTTTTGTAGGCCACATTCAGAACAACTTGGAACAATTGCCCTACTGCTTAAAATCAGGAAGTATCTTGAATTATCTGTTGCAGGTCGGCATCTTTGCTGATGTCTATAATGTACAGAGGAATGATCAATGTACTTAACAACAGATAATTAACATTCTCTTGTTCTGTACAATTCATAGAAGAAAAGTTATTATTTATATTTTAAGTCTATTTTGCAAAATGTGTTTTATGTATACAAAGTGCCATTGTAAGAACAGTCATGACCATAATAAAAGATATCTTAAGGTTTTGCTATTATTCTCATACAACGGTTTCTTGGAAGAATCTGTTTTATTTTTCTAGTTCTTTCAAAAGCAAATAGTGCCTGAGCAGTATGCCTGTATTTCTTCTATTGTGATACTTGTGTCTGTAAGAGTTGAATAGAACCCCCCTTTCTGTAAAAATAATTAGATAATAAAAAGTTTCAGATGAGTTCATATTCCAAAGAATGGATGCTGACATTTTTATCCACCAAATTATCTTAGAACCAATTTGAATGGGTAACATTTAAAATAAATATGGATCATTAATGCAATTTCATCTTTTCACTTTGTCTTTGAGCAGATAAGTTATTAAAATAAGAACTATAAGTAAAAATAAAATCAAGCACAAGGAAAATAATGATAATTGCAGCTATTTAATAAAGCACTTTCTATTTGCCTGGCACTGAATTTGTGCTGTATATTCTCCCGACCCCCCGTTTAAGCCTTGTAACAATATAGAATGTATCTATCGTGTTTATCCCTTTTGGATGGGCTAGCAAACTGAGGCACAGAAAACTATATAGATGCCCATAATAATTTAAGTAACAAGGGCTCTGGTAACAAATGCAGGTGTGTGGACACAAGAGTATGTGCACCCTTGTTAAATTCTCCTCCGTCCATTTACCTTTTCCTTTTGCTAAGAAGGTAATTTTTTAAAAAAGAAAGAATGAGAGAATATAATTAAGACCATGCTTTCATGTTCAGATTGTCAACATGTCATTCTGTGCATTGCCCCATTTTTAGCCATACCATTTTGGACAGATTACTTACCCTTACTCCACCTCAGTTCTTCCCACAAAATGGAGAAGAAGCATACTAGGAGAATAGGAGTATTCTCGTAGGAGAAGAAACATACTACGGGAATAAATAGTGCATGACATAAAGAATTAGTAAGTTAAGGATAATATTTTTCACTTAAATGATTTTTTTAAAGATTTTATTTATTTATGAGAGAGAGTGAGAGTGAGCACAAGTGAGGGGGATTGGCAGAGGGAGAGGGAGAATCTGGCTCAATTCCAGAACCCTGAAATCTGACCTGAGGCAGAGGCAGCTGCTTAACTGACTGAGCCTCCCAGGCACCCCAGGAAATGTTTATTGAGCACCAACAAAGCATGTTGCTTATTACCGGACAGGATATAGCTCTCCTGTCTTTCTGCTTACTATAATCACAATTGTATATTTATTAATGATCTCTATTCTTTCTGCATGTTTTGATGCTTCTGTCTGTACTTATCATATATTCAATAAAAATCTCCTTACTATGTGCTAGCTGCTAGGTACTGAAAGTTTAGAGATCTCTATGTCCAAACCTACTATTAAGACATACCTAGTCATGTCTGGCAAACTGATGGAGTAAGTCTAATTCACATCAATTTGTATGAGGTAAGGACATATCTAAAAGGAAAAATAATACTAAAACCTACTGAGTGTTTAATAATGCCTGTTTTAAATACTGCTCATGTAATCATGCTAGTCAATTTAATGGTACCATTATAATATTGATTTTAGGTATACGGAATGTGAGACCCATGGAGATTGAGTAATTTGCCAAAGATCATTCAACAATTATGATGAGGAGCCAGTGTTGAAATACAGTCAGTAAGGCTGAGAACCTACACTCTGAACCACAATCCTCTATCATTTTGGACCCAGAACAAGATGTCATAATCCAGTGTTGAAAAAAAGTTTTTTTGGATAGTATAGATAATTTGTTCTTTCACTATCAATGGCCCATAGACTTCTACTGAGTTCTAGTGAGAGGGGAGTATGAGTAAAAGCAAAGAGTTTTGTTTTGTTTTGTTTTTTTACTGAAAACTTTATAAGACTGGTATTCATTTGGGGAGCAATTCGATGTCTTTTTAATGAAATGTAGAAGCAAAATGAGAAGTGTATTCTACTTCCCAAACCACAGAATACCACTCAACCTCAACACCTAGAAGACAGCTCTTGGTGTAGTGCCTGGCCGGAGAGCGGTACATGGAATATAGAGCAACAATGTCCAACACAGAGAATGGCAGATGGTTTGGGCCAATTCATCAACAGTGCCCAGGGTGGGGGGGACTACTGCCCAAACCAAGCAGTGCTGGTGTCAGATATGTCAGTAAGAATCCATAGTGATGTGTGGAAATTTAGCAGAGTCAAGAGATGGTGTGGTCCACAGGGAAAGAGGATCAAAGCCACACAAGCGAACAATAAATAAATTTGGCCTCATGGAAACTCAAGTTTGCCAGAAGTGTTAAGGAGCTCTTGCTAAGTGACTCCATATCCACTAGGAGTGGAGGGATTAATAAACCCTGGAGGGATTATTTCAGCAAGGCATAGAAGAGCCATTGCAATATGGATGATGAACATAATTTTGCCAACTTCATTTATGTCTTGGCTTTGGATATACTCAGATTTCCTAAATGAGGCATGGCCCCCTTTCTTAAGAAATCCATGGTCTCTTAAGTGAGACAGACATGCAAAATAACTACTTAAAACATGGCTCTGTGCTTGAGTTCTACACAAAGTTCACCTGGAACTCAATCAGTGACAAGGAGGTTACATTCCTCACTCTTCAACACTCTAACTTGTTCAGCTCTTTCCACCTCACCCCCAAATTTCCTTTTATGATTACTGTGATTGCCATTATATAAATTAAACTTAAATCTTTGTTCACGATAGCAAGTTCATTTTACGAATCACCATTTGCTTATTCTGTTGTTCTGTGCCATGCAGGAACATACAGTCAATGAAATCAATATAGTCAATTTAAAAAACATGTGATAGTTGTGATCTATAAAAGTCACTGCAAACAGTGACTCAATGAATGCTGAGTCATTTATGAAGATACGGGATTAGTTTCCTGTGAGGCTCTGGTCCCATTTTCATCAACCAAATAATACGTAACCTTATTTTGTATGTGTTTCTGCTTAAAGACCCTTATTTAATATGTGATTGACTCATTAACGTTGAGCCTAGAGCCAAGGGTGCTATTGACTCATGCCTGAACAAAGTGGATCCACATATTTGTCTATAAGGCACATCACAGACACCCTATGCTTTGAACAGTAGCTAGCTCCTCAGTACTACACAGGAAGGCAACTTTAAACAATAAAATTACCAAGAGAAAGCACAAACAAGCAAAATATATGGCAATAAATAAACAGCAAAAAAGACACTTGGTCACTCAGGAGAGCTGAAACAAGAGGGCAGAGCCTTGTTTGACCTCAGCTGGAAATGCCTCCCCAAGGACAATTCAAAAGTTTCCTTACTCTGGGAATGCTTGCAAGTGACTTGAGAGTAACTCATGTGTTCAGGGCGGTGGGGGTGGGGGGGAGGGAGGGAAACGTGAGCTCCACATAAATTTGAGTGAGTAGATGAATTTGCAAATATAGAAATCACAAATAAGGAGGATTTACTACATTGGGCAAATAACATCACATAACTGATTTCCATAAAATCTTTTTCACTTAAAATGTGACTCTAGTTGGGATCTTAATAAATAAAATCACATATATTTTAATCCATTAAATGAGATTCTTTGTTTGTAGCTGATAATACATTAGAAAACACATAAAACTCTTAAAAATCTCTTCTTTTGGGGCGCCTGGGTGGCTCAGTGGGTTAAAGCCTCTGCTTTCAGCTCAGGTCATGATCCCAGAGTTCTGGGATCGAGCCCCATATTGGGCTCTCTGCTCAGCAGGGAGCCTGCTTCCTCCTCTCTCTCTCTCTCTCTCTCTCTGTCTGCCTGCCTCTCTGCCTAATTGTGATCTCTGTCAAATAAATAAAATCTTTTAAAAAAACCCTCTTGTTTAGCATGATGTAATAATCACTCATATCTCCCCTAATATGTTACAATTAAGTATATATGCATTATATATGTATAAATTATATATATAAAAATACATATAAAATTTTATATATAAAATTATATATGCATATATAAAAATATATACATATCAATGGCCAACCTATGAGTTGGTACCTTTATCAAAAGGAAAACATACTCAGTCCTTTCTGAGGAAACTGTCCCCCAATATTTTTTTTCTGAACAAATTACAATGACCTATCAGTTTTAATTAGTAAATGTGAAGCTACTGTTCTGGCCACAATTGATTATAGGAAGAATATGTTTGTGAGTCAAAGCCAACCTGTTTAGACAGATCATAGTAAAAGCCAATAGCCAATGAGATGGCTTGGTATAAAACCATCTTTGATGAGGATGGTCCTACTGCATGGTGATAAACTTACCTAGCCATATCATATGTCTTGACAATATTAATAATAGGTATTAATAATAAGAATCCTGGTTTCATCCTATGTGGTTTAATTATTTTTCTATTCCTCTCTCAGCTACCTCATTCTAGTTTTGAAACTCCAGAACTGGTGCTATTATAAAATTGCTAGCACAATTTCCCATTCCATGACATTTTACCACATAGCTTTATACTAAACTCCCATCATCAAAGAGAAACTGTGTCTGTCTGTTTCTGGCAACAGGAACATAGTTGATTATTGCCAAGGCATTTGACTGGCTAAGGTCACACAGGTAGAGGTGACAGTGGTCACAAACCTAATATCTTAACTTACAGGACTTCTGTTCATGCATATCATACAACAGCTACTTACGCTATCAAGATGACCGTTTTGGGACATGCTCCACCTGGCTTTAGTGACAGATTACAATTCCTTGCATGTTAAAAGTCCACCCTAGAAAAGGAACTCAATTTCACTCTTAGATATGGACACCGAATATAAATTATTTTATCTTCATCTATAATTTTATTGAATTTATCTTGTTCATCTAATCCTTTTTAGTAGACGACTGTTAAATCAAAAGAGGTTTAGCATACTGGAATTTTCTTGTGGGAGAAAAGACCCTCCGTCTATAAATGAAGGATAAAATAGTCACAGATAAAAGGAAAAATCATCTTTAACCTCAGGCTTACTAAGTAAAGCCTTACAAGGACAAAACACTTGACTTGATATTAATCAAGAACCAGCTTCCCTAGGCAGGAGAGACCTGAACAGGTTGGACTCATGACATGATGCTTGTGAAGTGTCTCGAAATGCTGTCACCCCTGCTGAGACTCCTGATGCTGCTACTTCTAATGCCAGACCTGCTGTCTCTCCATGTTACCCTCTTGTTCACACCACTTCATGCTCATGTCCAATGAGCCAAAAAACACACTCATAATCTACCTGTTCCAGGGGAATAAAAGCATTTTTAGCAACCAAATTAGGGAATGCTGGGGCTAAAGATCAGTAACCATGATTGATTACACTCTAGCTCTTGCATCTGGAAAGGGGAATCCAGTAAAGATAGAAAGCCATGAATTTGGAGCTAACAGAAAGTCATTCTCTAAACCGTTAGTATAAAATAACAATTGGAGCCTGGCGTCATATTTTAATGGTGGTCATCATTGTATAGATATTCATGAATGAGATTTGAATGAGAAATAGAAAAGTACATCTTGTTTCAGATGGGTAAATGTTTTAAATTGGTTTTTGCAACTTATTGATCTATACACATAGAGATATGCCTATCATATTAAACATTTCTGAAATTTCCTTAACTTCACTAATATTTGCTATTTATGCTGTTATTGAAAAATCAATACTGCGATTATTTTGTATGTATATTTATTATTTAAATGACTTATTCAGCCATCCTAGTTGAAACCAATTAGAATTCTATATTTAGCACGTATTGTGGAATGAACACTGTATAAGACATTAATAATACAATGATGAACAAGATAGACACTACCCTGCTTTTGAAGAAGCTACCATTTAGAGGACGGAGAATAGGATTCATAGAAGAATGTATAGGGAAGATATAGTATTAAGCATAGTAATAGGTGTAAGTGCAAGGTATATGGAATTACCTAAGAGGCATACATTTAGTTTTTTTGAGAAATGGAAGCTTTCCTAGAAAAGGAAAAATCATCACTAAACCCAGGCCCATGAAATGATGTGCCTGAGTGAAGAAATGGATTGAGGAAGTACCAGGAACTGGGTTACCAGTGTGCACAAGTACCACCAGCTGGGAGTAGGGTGCATTCAGAGGAACCGCACGTTCTTGTGACTGGTTGTCACACAGAATGATAAAGTGAGAGGGATAGGGATAAAAGGAAAAGTGGGGAGAGAGGTTGCTGGTGTAGGAGGCTGGAGAGGGTCTGAGTGAATTCATCAGCATTACGGTGTTTTCTCTTTGCCCTGTGAGCCATGAAAAACCAAGAAGAGGTTTTGAGGAGGGGAGGAAGATGCCCAGATTTGATCTTTCGGGTAACCACTCTGGTTTCAAATGTGAAACGGACTGGAGAGCAGCAATGCTGGAAGTAATTAGGTTAGAAGAAAATTGGAGGATGTATTGGGGAAGCCCAAGCCAAACTAGTGGCCATGGAGATGAAGGAAAGGAGACGTTATTTAAGAAATACTGAGGATACAGGGGCATTTGGGTGGCTCCTTTGGTTAAGCAACTGACTCTTCCTTTTGGTTCAGGTCATGGTCTCAGGGTGTGAGATTGAGCCCTGTGTATTGCTCTGCACAGGGCATGGAGTCTGCTTAAAATCCTCTCTCTCTAAAAAAAAAAAAAAAAAAAAAAAAAGAAGAAGAAGAAGAAGGAAAGGAAAAGAAAGAAAAGAAAAGGAAAGGAAAAATACTTCGGACACAGAATGAACAAAATTTGGTGATTGATTAGATTGGTTTGGTCTGGACGGTATTGGATGACTTAACCTTTTGAACTTCAGTTTCCTTATCTGTAGAATCCATATAATAACAGTACTATGCCATGGGATTACTATGAAGGTAAAATAGGAAAAATCAGACATTTCATATTCTATAACCAGAATGAGTTATACCAGGGTAACATCTGGTTGCCCAGTTTTGGCAAAGAGCTGGCACTTTCCTGTAAAGGAGAAATTGCCAAGAGAGGAATGCATTATAATGGAAGATGTCTAGTTTTGTTTCACATTTCATCTCTGTTGTAGCCATTTCTGTCCAATATCCAACTGATCTTGCCAGGTCTTCTTTTGTACTTTCAAAATACTACCCAGATTAGAGACAGAATATTTTTAAACTAAGTATCAGACCATATTACTGCTGGCTTTTAAAATTATTAAAAGGCTGGGGCACCTGGGTGGCTCATTTGGTTAAGCATCTGCCTTGGGTACTTCAGTCATGATCCCAGAGTCCTGGGATCTAGCCTGGCATCTGGCTGCCAGTTCAGTGGGGAGCCTGCTTGTCCCTCTGCCCCTCCCCACCACTCATGTTCTCTCTCTATCAAATAAATAAATAAAATCTTAAAAGAAAATTTTTAAAAAGTGTTAAATAGCCATCCTTAGGATCTTTTATATTTGTTTAGGGTAAAATAATGCCCTAGGCTAAGGCATTGGTATAAGGCCTTTCCAAACTCTGCAGCTTCATCTCAGAATTCTCTTCTCTCTGCTCTATCTCCCACCATTCCAGCTTTCTTTCCATCTTTCAAAGATGACATGGTTCCTACTGCTCATGGTTCCTAGGCCTATCAGAATTTTTGTGCTCTTGTATTTTTTAACTTTTTCTTTAATCCTTCTGATTGTACAACATTGACATTTAAAAGAAAAACAATGAATGCTTATTATGTGCAAAACATTTTTTCTAAATTCTTTATATGCGATACTTTATTTAATATTTATAAAACTCGATGTGATAATTATTATCTCCATTTTAAATATGTAGAAACTGAGGCAGTAAATTTAAGTAACTTATCCAATGTTATGCACATGCTAAGAGATGGAGATTTTGAAGAAAAATAGGACATTTGCATAGTCTCAAAATATCTTCTTCCAAGATATTTATTTCTTTTAAGATTTTATTTATTATTTTAGAGAAAGAGAGAGCACAAACAGGGGGAGGGGCAAAGGGAGAGGGAGAAGAAGATTCCCCTCTTAGCAGGGAGCCCGACGTTGGGTTCGATCCCAGGACTCCATGATCGTGACCTGAGTTGAAGGCAGAGGCTTAACTGACTGAGCCACCCAGGTGCCCCACTCCCCAGATATTTATTAATAAAAAAGGGAATATAGAAGCTTTCAGTGGAGAAACACAGAAAACAATACCTTGATATACTGAATACTGAATGCTAGTTTAACTAAAAGATACTAAATGTTCAAGCTTAACATCATGAGTAGTAAGACATCTGATATGATATAGTGAAAAGAATGAAACATCACATCTTTTGTATTCTTATTCAAATGTGTATAGCCAGTCTAATCATGAAAAGGACATCAGACAGACACAAATTGTGGAATAAATTCTACAATATAGAATTTGATATCTGCCAGCACTCTTCAAAAGCATCAAGGCAAGGAAAGCTGAGGGATCATCACAGATTGGGGTAAACCAAAGAGACATGAAAACTAAATGCAACATGGGATCCTGAAATAACAAAGAAAGGAATTATTGGAAAGACCAGGGAATTTTGAGTAAGATCTATAGTTTAGTCATGAGCAGTACTGTATATTACTTTCCTAGTTTTGATCCTTATACTACAGTTATGTCAATGCTAGCATTAGGGCAAACTGAGGGAAGCATTTGTAGGAACTCTATTTTCATAAACTTTCCATATTTTAAAATTACTGGAATATTAACAGGTGAGAGAGAGAGGAAAAGAAGTCAGAGCAGAAGTCCAATTGGAGATTAAGTGAAACCTTTCACATTGTACTCAAAGATGTAACAGAAGCATAAGTGTTCACATTGACAAACATTCCCTTAAGACATTTTAAAAATCCTTGTTAGTATTGACATGATTAACCAATATGGTAGCCTTCTTTTATCTGGCAATGCCAGAGGGAAAGGTATTCTACCTAAGTGCATTCTTCTGATAACGACAAACACCTAACAATTTCTTACTATAGTGCTCAAGGGAGAGAGGCTCTGAAATTAGAAAAGTTGGGTGTTTCATACTAGTTGACCCTCCTTTGTAGTTTTGAGACTTTAGCCAAATTTTTTAACCTCTTTGAAACTCAGTAAATTGAGAATCATAATTCTGTGCTAATAGATTCTAATTAAATGCAACTTCCCTTATACATTTATATTAAGTTAATGCGAGGCTAACAACTGTTTGAACATATTTTTATACGAAAGTTTACCCTCAAAATGTATTGACATGTGAACACCTTTTTTTGTCCTTGTACTAAGCACTCTGTTACATTCTTTGTGTCTTGTTCCTAATTTTAATTTTTTTTGTCTCTGTTCTTTTGCTATCAGCTTTCTTTTGTCAGAATTGCCAATGTGCTTTTCATCAAAGAAAACATATTATTCAGTTTTGTATCAGTGACAGCACATGGTGAGCTCAAGATTTTGGCAAGTGACTGAGTGAATGAAGAAGCATATAAATGAATGAATGAATTAATACTCCTAATATTTCATGGATTGTGAAACTATTATGAAGAAAATTCAAGGTTCAATGAGGCATTGAAAAATTTTCAGTTATGCTTTTTAGAGGGCTTTTGTGTTTTTTGTGGATCTTTTATTTTATATCAGAATTTACCTTTGCTCAGTATGAAATCCCTATGATAAATAGCAAATATATTAATATTTAAAACTGAGGTTCAACATTATATTAAAGATATAAAAATTCTGTCATTTAATTATAAGCATATATTCGCACATTCTTGGTATTTAAAATATACATGCAGAGATAAATTCTTGAGCTAAAATCAATCACATTAAGTTTTACGGATATGTTTTTTGTGCTACAAAATAAATGATGTATAAGTATCTCTCTCTTTCTCAGAGATACAAAGTTAGAAAGTAGAAGACCAGATTTAGAACTATAATGCAAGTCTTCTCATTGATTTTTTTCCATTACATTTAGTAATTTCCAAAATTTTGAAAGTCAGTAATATGAGAAATTTTTCAGTATGATTCTTGGCTCACACCTGTCTTGATGTGAGCTATCAGCTCCCTGCCCCCATGTTGTGATAGAATTCTTAGTGGAGTAGTCAGACACCTATCATCTGGAAATATGTAGGTTATTTGCTTTCAGTGGGCGGGAAAGGAGCCAGTGTGACCAAGAGTAGGGCCAAGGCAGCCCCTCTCCCACTACCCACCATTTAAGAATCTTTCAGCATTTGCTGGGGTACCTGGGTGGCTTCATCGGTTAAACATCTGAGTCTTGATTTTGGCTCAAGTCATGATCTCAGGGACCTGAGATCAAGCCCTGTGTTAGGCTCCCTGCTGGGTATAGAGCCTGCTTCAGATTATCTCTCCCTCTCCCTTGCTGACTCACAAGCTCTTGCTCTCTCTCCATCTCTTTAAAAAAAAAAAAAAAAAAAAAAAAAATTCCAACATTTGTTACAGCTTTAAACTCAGTGCAAGATTCAAAGGACCTGAAAATGGATTGTTTATGTAGACCATGCCTCAGTGCAGCTTTTATCAACTCTCTCCTGGGCTGAAGGCTCACTTAGTTTACAGTGACTTTATTTTTAGAAAGAAACACTGAAATCTGATATTCTGAAATTAATATTTTATGGCATTCACTCAATTCCCCCCTCTTTTTTGTTCTCACTTCTCCATTTTTGAATCTTTGCTTCCCCAGACTGAATACCAGGTGTCTACTGCATTATATAGTAATAATTTGTGTTTTGATGAAAAACCACTGCCATAGTCTATTAAGAAGGTCATTCTGTTGTTATTTCTGCAAGCTCACGTTCAGATTGGCAGATGAGGAGGAAAAGACTGCTTAGGGTGGGGTTGTGTGATTTATTGATCCCTTGAAGTTCCCAAGCAAGATTGTAAGACAAAAATAAAGAGTATGAGACATGTTGCATTTATCATGCCACATCCCCAATATTAGTTCTTAATACCGTTAAGCATTTTTTATAATCAACTCCATCTAAGCTGATGCCATGAGAATTGTATCTTATACAGGTTACCAAGCAATGCATCTTTTTCCATGAGCCATTGCAGTAAAGTGTAACCATATGAGTCCTTAAGATTATTATTATTATTGTTTTTTATGATATGCTCTGTGGCCATTGTGATGGTTGTAAATAAGCCCATTGTTGTCTTTAAGGCTAATGAGGTCATGCATAGGACTTAACTGGATGATTCCTTCCTTAAGCTCTTCTAAATACTGACAAAATCATCTTTCTAAAATGCAAATCTAATTCTATTATTCCTTTCTTATATCGGTCAATGGTTTTCCATCACATTTAAGATTCAGCTGCCTTGACATGTCAGAGATATTTAGATTACCATTCTGGTTTTTCAGACTCAATTCCCAAAAGTCTACTTGGATTTTATTCCCAAGCACACTAGTCCATAATAATTAATAATAATAGTAGTAGTAATAGTAATTTGCACTGCCTAAAATTACTTGGCCGTTTAATTCTTTTGTTGATCCAGTTATGCAAAACAGTCTCCTAGGCATCTTCCTGATGAAGTTCAGCAGAGCCTTCAAAATCATCTCCTTATAATTGCTTCTTTGAAGTTTTTTTTTTTTCCTACTTTGAAGCTTTTGTTGGGTTGTTTCTGCAGACAAAGCTTATAACAATCAGCTCTGTTTTACTTGGGTTTAAAACTATTTTTACCATTATACTGATTGTACTACATTAAAAATTTAAGTATTTTTTTCAATTCTGCCATATAAATATGTTAATTTTAAGTATTTTCTCATATTAAACAGAAGAAATCTATTCTTTGATAATAGTTGTATCTTATTAACTTTCTATTTTGAATGCCTATTGCAGAGCCTGACACATGGTGAGCTCCTAATATTTTCCCCTTTATCCAACTCTTGAAAATATATATTTTCCATTGAGTTGCGAAACATTTACATATTTGCCATGTTGATTTGGGTCCAGATTGCCAGGAATGCCCCGCAATCCCTGCGCTGATGGACGAAAGAGAGGCGGAGGCAAGGGGGTCAATGCTCAGAGATGAAGACCCTTTGCTCTTCTTTACTCCTGCTTTAATTGGTCATTCAGGATAAGCATAAATCCTTATCACTGTTTGTCAGGTACATGATGTGTTACAAGGGGTCTTACTAGAAATTAGGGCATCTGTTTATGAGAAGCTAAAAATGTGCTAATCTCCATGTTCTACTAAACATAGCCTAAGGGACAATGCATATCTCTCTTAGATCACAGGGTGACCGTTTGGGCTAAGAAAGCTTCTTTGGGAAGGAGTGGTCAGGCAGGCTCCAGCACTCCGAAGGCCTACCCCCTTCTCCAAAACCTTCCTTGTCCCCAGCAGCCTCCGAGTTACATTTTAGCAAGCCAGATACTATGGCTGAGTTCATGCTCTCCATTAATCCCAACACGAGATTATCCAGACTTGGGGGAAAATATCTTAATGACTCTGTAAGCCACTATCTCATTAATATGGTATGTGTTTATTTAACTAATATAGATGTTTACCTACTACAGTGATTTTTTTTTTCTTGAGAAAATTAACAATTAAAACTTGATCTCGAAAACTCCATCTCCCCAGCTGAAGCATTGTACATTTGGTTAACAGAGCAAGGCTCCTAGTTATTACAGATTAGCCTATCATAAAAATACACAAATCATTTTTTCATGATTTCATTATGGATTTTTAAAATTGTGTTTTAATTCCAGTGTAGTTAAGATACAGTGTTCTACTAACTTCAGGTGTGCAATATAGGGATTGAACACTCCCATATATTACTCAGTGTGAGTGTACTGTTTGTGCCCTTCACCTATTAGCCCATTCACCCACCCACTTCCTCTTTGGTAACCATCTGTTTATCCTCTATACCAAACTCCTGATTCTTCTAATGATTTTATCATTGTTTCCATCCCACTGAGCACAATGAGAAAATAGAAAAAGAGATTTTTGAGACAAAGTACTTACGAAGAATGGAATGACTGAAAATGTCTTCAAACTGTGTAATTCCATTGATTCAAGCTGCTACCTCACTACTTTTGTATATCATTGTATAGGTCTATGTGTGTTTTCTAGAAGATATAGTGTATGATATTGATATATACCTGAAAGATTCTTTACCAATTCTTTTATTATGAAATACTAGAAAAAGAACATATCCTTATAGATCTCATCATTTTGACCAATGAAAATGAATTTCTTTATTTCATTCAAATATAAGATAAATTAAATCCAGTGTTTTCAACAATTATCCAAAATGACTTTGTGCACATAAAAGTTATATTGTTATAGTGTTTTGTATGAGTACAACTTATTAAAACAACATATGCTTCCTCTTGAGTCAAAAAATATTTGTGCATATCACAAAGCCTCAAGATTTACCAAATTTTCTCCTATGACTTGAATTTCATCTTATAGCTAATTCAGAAAGTGATATTAAAAAAAGATCAATGTTTATATGTTAGTTTTAATATCTTTGCTTTGTCCCTAGCCAAAAATTCTCATTTTAGCTGCCAACAATTCTAATAATTTTTATTCAAAATGTGTATATGTGATTTTTAAATGTCACTGCAGGAGAGATCACAAAAATTGGCGAGATTTAGACTCACTTGAATATTCTCAAATATAAAATCCATATCTAAAATAAGTAGACAGGTATATCCTAAGCTTTTGGAGTGACAGCTAGACTTAATACAGACTTATCTCTGGTGAATACCATCATTTCATTGTCAAATCACTGTGTGGAGTCTCAGGGACAATGCCATGCCTATCAAAATTCTCCCTGGTTTCAGGTTATTTTTTGGTTTTGTTTTGTTTGATTTAAGATTTACTTATTTATTTTAGAGAACAAGCAGGGAGAGGGGGCAGAGGGAGAGAAAGAATCTCAAAGAGACTCCCCAGTGAGTGTGGAGCCCAACCAAGCAGGACTCAATCTCAGGGCTCTGAGACTACGAGATTATGACCTGAAGCCAAATTACAAGAGTCAAGCACTCACCAGACAGAGTCACTCTGGTGCCCCTGTTTTCTTTTCCTTTCAATTGACTTCAAACTTAACACTATTATCTTTCTGTTTTCTCTTCTTTTTGCTTTTCAGTGTTTCTAACTGAAATTAGAATTTAAGACATACTGCTCTATAAATGGTTAAATGAAGAATATTGCAAAAATAAATAACTCCTAGAACTTATTTTTTTTTTTAATTTTATCAAGGAATTCACTATGTTGGGAGATGGAGCTATATAGTTAGCCCCATCTTTGTAAGCCAATATTCAATCAAGCATTAGTTCAACAAGAAAATAAATTGGTTTCTGAGGAGCAGTAGATTTTGTGTAATAAAAAATTAATAATTCACAGGTTAATAAGGTGACAAGCTAGATGAGCCTCTGAAACTGTTGAGGCACATTATCTTCTCTATGAGACATTAGCTCCAATGGGTTCCCCAAAGGCATAGAAGTACCAACTTTACCATTACTCATGATATATACAGACAACATCTATCCCACCATACCCTCCTTCTCCCCCCAAAAGAAGAAGAAAACTTGAGTAGTTTCAACTTTTTATTTAACTTTAAGAGTACAGAAGTCCAAAATTTCATCACAGAATCATTGAAAATCTGATGTTCCCAGCTGATACCCCATATTGTAATTTAATGTTCCTTCTGGGGCTGTTGCCCCAGTTTGAGATGCATGACATTAAACTATTGCCAACATGTCTACTAATGTTCATAATATTTTGATGAGAATTGAAAAGTGCCACATTTGGTTGCTAGTATAGTTTTTTTTTTTTTTTTGGTTTGTTTTTGATTGATATTTCCATTTGTACTTTCTTACATGTTTCTGCTCCAGGTTTGTTCACTAGCATTCAGGATTTAAACATGGGGTATCTTTTGCAATGAGACACAGTATCACTGTCTTTATAGGAACTTGAAATCAAGTAGTTTTATTAAAAGGGAGAAGCAGCTTGTAGCAGCAGTGTTCCAACTGTAAACACAACACATTACTGATGTTACTTTGTTTCTCATTAGGCTGATCTAATTAGCTATCTTGATAATTTTTTTTTTCACCTGATACATCTCCTATGAATCTGTAGTGTCACAGAAATATAAATCTGCAATAAACAAAGATCATTCAGTTCAGTCCCCTCAAACTTCAGGTGAAAAAGTTGACTCCTACAGGGGGGGGAAATTAAAGTTATTTGCCCAAAGACTCACATTACCCCATAGAAGTAGAGTCAGGTCTAGAAAAAAAACCCAGATACCCTGGTTCCAGTCTGTCAGTTCTCAAACTCAAAAGACCTATCTATCCCATGTATACCTTTGTCTCAGTAGAAAAATAAATTAGAAAGAAACATACATGAATTGTTAAATATGTATACTATTAGAAAACTGGAATTCATATATTTACATGTAAACAATGCAATATAAACAACAACAACCTACTAATTTTATTAAACTTACATTTGTTGTAAGGTAACATAAATTATATAGTGGGCTTTATATTATTTAAAACACAAAAATAATCATAAGCACTTAATTGACTGTGTTAGCTTAAGACTACTATATTTTAACAACCATTAACTGTTTAGTTCACCAGAAGGTAGATCTTTGTAATATGATGAATGGATGACTGTAGAATTTATGCATAATTTCCCAGTCAAAATGGAAAAGATATGCTTATTTATCCAATTGGAATTTTATCAGGAGGGCATTTGAAGTCCACCTCTGGGCCTTTATATTACTTTGAAAATCACTCTTTTTTTTTTTTTTTTCCAGTGTTCCAAAATTCATTGTTTATGTGCCACACCCAGTGCTTCATGTAATACGTGCCCTTCTTAATACCCACCGCCAGACTCACCCATTCCTCCACCCCTCTTCCCTCTAAAACCCAGTTTGTTTCTCAGAGTCCACAATCTCTCGTGGTTTGTCTCCCCCTCCAATTTCACCCAATTCACTTTTCCTTTCCTTCTCCTAATGTCCTCCATGTTATTCCTTATGTTCCACAAATTAAGTGAAACCTTATGATAATTGACTTTCTCTGCTTGACTGTTTCACTGAGCATAATCTCCTCCAGTCAAGTCCATGTTGATAAAAAAGTTGGGTATTTATCCTTTCTGATGGTTGTGTAATATTCTATTGTATACATGGACCACATCTTTATCCATTTGTCTGTTAAAAGGCATCTTGGCTTTTTCCACAGTTTGGCGACTGTGGCCATTGCTGCTATGAACATTGGGGTCCAGATGGCCTTTCTTTTCATTACATCTCTATCTTTGGGGTAAATATCCAGTAGTGCAATTGCAGGGTTAGAGGGTAGATCTATTTTTAATTTTTTGGTAGATCTGTTTTCCAAAGTGGCTGCACCAACTTACATTCCCACCAACAGTGGAAGAGGCTTCCCCTTTCTCTACAACCTCTCCAACATTTGTTGTTCCCTGTCTTGTTAATTTTGGCCATTCTAACTGGTGTAAGTTGGTATATCAATGTGGTTTTGATTTGAATTTCTCTGATGGCTAGTGATGTTGAACATTTTTTCATGTGTCTGTTAGCCATTTGTATGTCTTCTTTGGAGAAGTGTCTGTTCACGTCTTCTCATTTTTTGACACATTATCTGTTTTTTGGGGGTTGAGTTTGGGGAGTTCGTTAAAGATCTTGGATATCAGCCCTTTGTCTGTAGTGTCATTTGCGAATATCTTCTCCCATTCCGTGGGCTGCCCCTTTGTTTTGTTGACTGTTTCCTTTGCTGTGCAGAAGCTTTTTATCTTGATAAAGTCACAAAAGTTCATTTTTACTCTTATAGAGAATTTCTAACTATTCTTTTTTTTTTTTTTAAAGATTTTTTATTTATTCATTTGACAGAGAGAGAGAGATCACAAGTAAGCAGAGAGGCAGGCAGAGAGAGAGGAAGGGAAGCAGGTTCCCTGCTGAGCAGAGAGCCCAATGTGGGGCTCGATCCCAGGACCATGAGATCATGACCTGAGCTGAAGGCAGAGGCTTAAACCACTGAGCCACCCAGGCGCCCTCTAACTATTCTTAAAGTCTTTCTTTTTCAGTGTCACTTTTCTCACTAAATTGACCAAATATTTAAGAAAATTGATTCCATACTTAGAGATCCAGGGAATGTAAAATTATAAAGGTGGATATCATTTAAGAAATTATTATTCACCACCCCATGATTAAGTAGAAACAAGCTAATGTGCATAACAAAAGTAACAATTCACTTTATATATGGATAGCAAGGAGACTCCATACCCACTTAATTGTTTACACTAATTTTTTGAGACATATTTTTGTCACTTGAACCCCCTACCATGAATCTTAAGACCATTTTCATTTTCCTTTCACATCAAATACAAGGAAACACCAGAAAGAAAAAGTGTTTGGTGAGTATTCTATGATTCTATGGAACTTGTAATATTTTCTTGGAGTTACCAAATTCTATTATTATTATTATTGTTGTTGTTTTGCATCAGAGACTAAGTTTTTTTTTTTTTTCTGGAAGGAGGAGTCAAGGTGATTGTTGATGATGAGATTTATAATCGTTCATAGATACTTCATAATGCTTACTGCTAATAAACACATGGGAAAGATGATTAAAATATTTTTCCCTATATTGTTAAATTTCAGTGTTCCCAAACATGCTGAACATAATTTAATTAGACTTCAGATCTAAAATCCAGTTTATAAGAAGCCCTACAGGTAGAAGGATAAGATAACTGACACCTAGAAGGAATACTGAGAAGGAATCAGGCAAACTCAGGATACGGGTTTGGGGTAGTTAAAGAATTACATCCTCCATGTGTCCTCTTTTTCTCCTTATTTTTTGTTGAAGAAGGTTGATCCACCTATGCTCATAGCTATCTATAAAATAATGTAGACCAGAGTGCCTGGATGGCTCAGTCTTTAAGGATTGCCTTCAGTCAGGTCATGACCCTCCGGGTCCTAGGATCAAGCCCCATGTAGGGACTCAGCTGGCAGCCTGCTTCTCCCTCCCACTCCTCCTGCCTGTGTCCCCTCTCTTGCTGTCTCTCTCTGTCAAATAAATAAATAAAATCTTTAAAAAGTAATAGTAACGTAAACCATATTCCATGCCTTGCATGTATCTTCACCATTAAAATAGTGAAGCAGTTATTATTTAACCAATTTTATAGTTAATAAAAATCATTTAGAAAGGTCCCAAATCACATATTTAATAGGTGGTGAGGTTAAAGGTCAAAGGCAATCTGATCTCAAAGTTTATGCCTTTACCAATGACACCATTTTTTCTCAGTATAGTTGATGGGAAAATGGCACCAGGAATTTTAAAGACTTTATTAAATAAAAGGCAGATTTTATGCCTGCTGAATTAAAATCTCTGGAGATAGGGTACAGGTATCTGTCTTTGTTAAAGGCTCGTCAGGTAGGTCTATATAGGATACAATTCTAGTGCTTTGATATGTTAGGATGCTGGAGCTGATGTACTGAATTAAGAATATGCAATTATATTTTTAAAAAAATTCAAAAAGGGGGGGGGGTTGGTACCTGGGTGGCTCAGGCAGTTCAATGTCTGTCTTTGGCTCAGTTTGATCCCAGGGTCTTGGGATTGAGCCCTTCATGGGGCTTCCTGCTCTGTGGGCATCTGCTTCTCCTTCTCCCTTCGCCCCTCCCCCTCAACTTGTGCTCTCCCTCTCAAATAAATAAATAGATAAACTTAAAAAAAAAAAGAATATGCAGATGATGAACAGCTGATTGAGTAGACACAAGCCATCCAGAGGTGATTGGCAGGTATCTTCCTCTGCATCTGAACTTCCACTCTAGAGAAGTGAAAATCCTGACGGTCTTTGTGATTGAAGGCACAGTTTCAATACATCCACAGACAGGAAGTAAAGTCACAAGAGTTATTACTTACAAATTCCATAAATGGGGTTGGGTGGGGAGGAGTGAGCAGTGTCCTGGAAAAAGGGTAGTCGTCTATCCTAGGTCATGAGCCATCTGGAGATAGAGAGCAGGGTAGCAAGGATTTATTACCTCAAAGGTAGATGGGATGGGGTGGAAGTGATTAACTTTTTGTGTTTTTTTTTTTTAAAGATTGTTATTTATTTATTTGATAGACAGAGAGAGATCACAAGTAGGTAGAGAGGCAGGCAGAGAGAGAGAGGGGAAAGCAGGCTCCCCGCTGAGCAGAGAGCCCGATGTGGGGCTCGATCCCAGGACCCTGAGATCATGACCTGAGCTGAAGGCAGAGGCTTAAACCACTGAGCCACCCAGGCACCCCAACTTTTTGTGGGTTTAACTCTAGACAGCACCTCAGAAAAAAACAAAAGTTGTCTTTCTCATCACAGATGGCACTGCACTATAGTGATTCTAACAGAAAAAAAAAAACAAATATCCCAAAAGAAAACACAACAAAACTTGTTCTATTTAGTGCAGCTTAAACACTTACAATAGATCATAAGGCAATGGAAGAAATGAGCTTGAAAGACTTCAGCCATGTTTAAAACAGTTGGCTTTGATTTTATCCACACTCCATTTTTTTTTTTTTTGAAGTATCACCCTAGAATTCAACTGTTTGACCATGACTTTGATACTTAGCTCTTCTTCCTCATTTAGGCTTGATGATTAGAGTAATATTTTTAGTGTCAGAGTTTACGCATTCCCTTTCCAAATTCACTCAACCTCTGATTCTTTCCATTTTTAGCCACTTTTGGATAATGATTCCACCTAGATGATGATTCCACCTTAGACCCACAATCTAGAGTACAAACCTTAAAGCTCATGCTCCTGGCCCGTGTTCTGACCCAAACTGCCTGATAAAGGAAACTTATTGCTCTAACTGTGTCTTCTGTGACAATTATACCTGCAAGTGGGGAAAATTACACCTGTAAGACTAGACAGAACATGCTGATAGAATTAAAAAGGAATGTGGATAACTACTACTGCAGAAAAAGTATTAAAATACTTAAGAGTTTTTCATCCACATATTCAAGAAATTCAACTGTGGCAATGCTATCTGATTATTTCAGACCCATAAGAGACGTGTAGCTTTCTTGAGTTCATTTATTTTTATATATCTAAAAATACGCCATGGAAATCTTCTTCCTTTCCTTTGCTAATAATTTTCCTGTATGAGTTTCCTCATTAATTTCTATTTTAGCCCATGCAGAAGTTAGCTAGAATCCTCGGCAGTGTCTCTTCAAATGCCTGGAAGCATCTGTACTCTGACTTGTTGCCGCTGTTTAGTTCTCACTTCCAGTGTTTATCAGGGAAGAATGTCAGTGGTCAGCACTATCCTTTAACATTACTGAGCTCACATAAAGAAGTAGACATTCTTCTTCTACTCTGCATATTTTTTTTTTCCTCCTGAATCATGGTGTTTCACTTTTCTGTTTTTCCCCTACACATTGTCTCTACATTTTCTTTTTTATTTAAATTCCAGTGAGTTAACATACAGTCAAATACTAGTTTCAGGTGTAGAACACAGTGATTCAAGACGTCTATACAATACCCATGTCTCATCACAAGTGCCCTCCATAATCCCCATCACCTATTTTTTCTCATCTCCCCAACCACCACCCCTCTGGTCACCATCAGTGTGTTTTCTATAGTCAAGAGTCCTGTTTCTTGATTTTTTTCTTTTTCTCTCTCTCTTTCCTTTGCTTATTTTTTTTTCCCTTAAAATCACACGGTGTTTGTCTTTGTCTGACTTGTTTTGCCTAGCATGATACTGTCTTGCTCCATCCATGTTATTGCAAATGGTAAGACTTTTTTATGGCTGAGTAATATCATATAAATACATATATATGTGTATATATATGCCACTTCTTCTTTATATATATATATATGTGTGTTTGTGTGTGTATGCCACTTCATATATATCTATATCTACATATAGATATAGACGATGATATAAATATAGATAGATACAGATATCTTCTTCTTTATCCCTTCACTGGTTCATGAACACTGGGGCTGGCCTCTACATCTTTTTTTCTCATAACCTTTACATTAGAAGGTTATCTCACACATCTAATGAATCCTTAAGACCCAAATAAAGGATACATTGAGGAAAATATAAGCAAAGATGCCATCTCTATGTTCTCATCTTTACCCCTGTCGCTATGTGTCATATACTATACAGAAGTAAATGGCCGTTTGTCTTTCTGGCCAGAGAAAACAAATTTTAGATAAGAATTATGGCAGACATATTATTGAGTTTATGAAAAGGGTTCCATTTTGCCTTTCAACCAATATTCTACTTGAATGGGGGAAAGTTAAACTCGCTGGCCTGGGGACACACTGTGAGGTTATGTAACACACATGACAACACAGGTAGGTGACTACTTTGATGGGGGATGGCGAAGCTGACACCACTCTCAACTTGTGAAGTATGAGGGAGTGTCAGTTGTAGTTAAGAACATCTGAACTCACAGATGTACTCCACCGTGGTGATCAGGGGTATTGCCATTATCCTTCTGCCAAGACTCGACATTTAGAGAGAAAGAAATTGTTCTAAACAGCAGCTCACAATAAAGAACAGTACACTCCTAAGGAACTGTGCTGGGTCATTTGAAGAGCATGGGGATTTTGTTTCTATTTTTTGATTTTTTTTTTTCCAAAAAAAAAAAAAAAAATGATAGATGAGCACCAAATACCAAAACCTAAAAGGAAAACTCAAAAGCAAACACACTGTGTGGACACCTGCAGTTTGGGTTGAGACTCTGAGTGTTTTTGTCTCCACCTCAGGACACACTAGAGCTCCTTGGATATCATCACATTGAACATTTGAACCTACTGAGAGTTATGTCCATTCCTTATTTCTTTTCATTTGAATGAATCTCTCAACTTGTAAGGCACAATGAAAGCAAAACATAGTGTATGCCTCATTTTGTTTGAACTCTATTGTACCACTTTTATCTCCCTTATGAAAAATACATTATTCATTGAAAAAAAATTAATTATTGCCATTTACCCAGATAGAAAATTTGTTACTGTTGATACAATATAAGAACACTCCCATTAAAGATATTCATTACAATTGCTCAAAACACTTAATGTTTCCATTTTACTATTTAATCTTTGATCTAATTTGGATTTAACTCAAGTTCTGTAGGATGAACACCACTGCGCTTATGTTTTTCATTTAAAACTTCTTGTATGTTGTACAACATGACTCTCATTGGTTTGACATATTTAAAGACATTTTGGATAGTAAATATTGTTCCCAAAATAACATAATAGCATGTAAAGCATAACACACAAAACAACAGCTTAAGGACCTGTCTTGAAATGGAACAAATCTGGACCTGGGACAAAAGTTTTAAGTTTTTGACTCTGGCTTTAAGCAATTGATGTTCCAACTCATAAACAGTTCCCTTTGCTGTGAAGCAAGGGCACTCAAAAACCTGATGTCATAGGTTGAACGTAATTCTTTTTTTTTTTTTTTAAGATTTTATTTATTTGAGAGAGAGAAAGAGAGCAAAGAAGGGGGGAAGGACAGAGGGACCAGCAGAGTCTCCCCTGAGCATGGAGACTGACATGGGGCTTGATTTCAGGACCCTGGGATCATGCCCTGAGCCAAAGTCAGATGCTTAACCAACTGAGCCACCCAGATACCCTTCAATGTAATTCTAAAAAGAGTTTTTATTTTTTAAGGATTTATTTATTTATTTGAGAGAGAGGGAAAGAGAGTGGGTGGGGAGGGGAAGAGTGAGGAGAGAGAAACTTCAGCAGAGTCCTTGTTGAGCTTGGAGCTTGACATGAGGCTTGATCTCAGGACCCTGAGATCATGACCTGAGCTGAAACCAAGAGTCGGTCATTCAATCGATTGCACCAATAGGAGCCCCTACAAAGAGTTTATATTTACATGTCCAATTATTTTTCCCTAATCTTTATTAAAACTCAATTTACCTGTTCACCTATAACTTGATGTATTGATCAAAAAAATTTAAAATCATCAGTATTTTCTAAGAGGAGATCAATGCTTATTAAATAAAAGGGTTCAATATGCTCACAATTTTTTAATTTTTTTAATTAATTAGTAATATATGTGTGTCATCTTTTGCTCCAAAACAATATTTAGTGGCTTAAGAATAGTAATTTTTATTTAGATTGCAATTCTGTGGGTTAGCAAGCAGGGCTGGCCTTAGCTGGGTTGTTGCATGGATAGTTTCTTGGATGGGCTCAATCAAGTCTGGGGTCAGCCATCAGGTTAGATGGGAACTAGTTGGCCTAGGATGCACTTCTCCAGATGCTTTACATGGTTTCTCTAACATCAACCAGCAGGCTCTTCCAGGCTTATTTAGATGGCTTCCAGGCTCCCAGAAACATCAAGAATGGAAGCTGCAAAGCTTAAAAATAAAATGTATCAAGAGTGATGTTGTGTAAACCCAGAGCAAGTCACAGACCAGGCAGTATAAGAAATGGGAAAACAAACAAAACTCTACTCTGCAACAGGAATAGTTGCAAAATATTGCTGCCAATTTGCAAACTTCCAGGGCAGTTAGTAAGAGCGCTAAACATCCATTCATAACCAGGATTCAGCATTAGTATATGGGCTGAGAAGTTCTGTTTTCTTTTATTTATTTTTTTTAGATTTTTATTTATTTGTTTGACAGAGATCACAAGTAGAAAGGCAGGCAGAGAGAGAGAGGGAAGCAGGCTCCCTGCTGCTCACAGAGCCCAATGTAGGACTCGATCTCAGGACCCTGAGAGCATGATCAGAGGCAGAGGCTTAACCCACTGAGCCACCTAGGTGCCCCTGTTTTCTTATGTTTCTATATTTTTCAGAGAATTTGGAGGGAGAATCCAGTTCAAGTTAAGTGGTCAAGAATAATAAATTACTGTGCCATTGAAAACCTGTCACATCTTCCCTAGTTACCCCAAACAACAGTTAGCTTCAACTCTTTTTTTTGTTATGTTTAACTTAACTGTGTTTTTGTTATTGTTCAGTAAAGATGATCACCTTCAAACTATGTTATCTTATGGGTCAAATTGTGTTTCTAAAAATTCGTATGTTGAAGTCCTAACTCACAATAATACCTCGTCATGTGACTTTGTTTAGCAATAGAACCTTTGAAGAGGTAACTCAGTTGAATGAGGTTACATTTGTAACTAAGTTAAATGAGGTTACATTTGACTCTAATCCAATATGACTGATGGCCTTATAAGAAAAGATTAGAATACAGGCACACACAGAGACCATGTGATGACACAGGGAGAAAATGGCCATCTACATACAAACCCAGGAGAAATGTCTCGGAAGACCTCAACTTTGCCACACCCAGATCTCAGATAGTTAGCTTCCAAAACTGTGAGAAAATGCATTCTGTTTATTTTTATTAAACACAGAATAGTTTCTTTTCTTTTTTTGTTTTTCTTTGTTTTTGAGGTTTTATTTAAATTTTAGTTAGTTAACATACACTATAGTATTCATTTCTGGTGTATAATAGAGTGATTGAATACTTCCATACAACACACGGTGCTTATCACAAGTACACTCATTCCATAATTGTCATCACCTATTTCTCCTATCCCCTTACCCACCTCCGCTCTGGTCACCAGTTTGTTCTCTGTAGCTAAGAGTCTGTTTCTTGGTTTACTTCCCTCCGTCTCTTTTTTCTCCTTTGTTCATTCGTTTTGTTTCTTAACTTTCATATATGAGTGAAATCATGGGGTATTTGTCCTTTTCTGACTGGCTTATTTTGCTAAGCATAATATTCTCTCACTCCATCCACATCATAGCAAATGGCAAGATTTCATTCTTTATTGTGCCTGAGTAATATTCCATTGTGTATATATACACCACCTCTTCTTTATCCATTCATCACCCGATGGACATTTGGGGTGTCCCCATAGTTTGGTTATTGTTAGATAATGCTGCTATAAACATTAAGGTGCATGCATCCCTTTGAATTAGTATTTTTTGTATTCCTTGAGTAAATACCTGGTAGGGTAATCCCTGGGTCTTTTTTTTTTTTCTTTTTTTTTTTAATTTTGAGGAACCTCCATAGTATTTTCCAGAGAAGCTGCACCAGTTTGCATTCCCATCAACAGTGCAAGAGGGTTCCTCTTTCTGCACACCCTCTCCATCACCTGTTGTTTCTTATGTTGTTGATTTTAGCCATTTTTACATGAGGTGATATCTGATTGTAGGTTTTGATTTGTATTTCCCTGATGATGAGTGATGTTAGGCACCTTTTAATTTATCTGTTGGCCATCTGCATATCTTTTCCGGAAAAATGTCTATTTATGTCTTCTTCCCGTTTTTCATTGGGTAATTTGTTTTGGAGGCATTGAGTTTCATAAGTTCTTTATATATTTTGGATACTAACTATCAGGTAGGTAATTTACAAATATGTTCTTCCATTTCAAAGTTATATTTTAGTTTTGTTGATGGCTTCCTTCACTGGGTAGAAGTTCTTGTTTGTTTGTTTTTGGTGAAGTCCCAAGTAGTTCCAGTACTATGTTGAATAAAGTTTCGCTTGCCTCAGGAGATATATATAGTAAGAAGTTGCTATGACCAATTCAAAAGGTTACTGCCTGTGTTCTCCTCTAGGATTTTAATGGTTTCCTATTTCACATTTAGGTCTTTCATCCATTTTAATTTATTTTTGTGGATAGTATAAGAAAGTGTTCCAGTTTCATTCTTTTGCATGTTGCTCTCCAGTTTTCCAGTAACATCTGTTGAAGAGGCTATTTTTCCCTTTGGATTTTCATTCCAGCTTTGTCAAAGACCAAATAATTGTGGGTTCATTTATGGGCTTTCTGTTCCATTGATCTGTGTGTCTATTTATGTGCCAGTACCATACTGTCTTGATCACTACAGTTTTGTAATATAACTTGAAGTCCGGAGTTGCGATGCCTCCATCATTGCTTTTCTCTTTCAAAATTGCTTTGACTATTTGGGGCCTTTTGTGGTTCCATATATTTTTTTCTAGCTCTGTGAAGAACATTAGTTGTATTTTGATAGGGATTGCATTAAGTGTGTAGATCACCTAAGTAATATAGACATTTTAATAATGTTTGTTTTTCAAATCCGTGAGCATGGAATGTCTTTTCATTTCTTTGTGTCTTCTTCAATTTCTTTCATCAGTATTGTATAGTTTTCAGTGTAGAAGTCTTTTACTTCTTTGGTTAGGTTTACTCTTAGGTATCTTACTGGTTTTGGTGCAATTGTAAATGGGATTGACTCCTTAATTTCCCTTTTGCTGCTTCATTATTGGTGTACAGAAATGTACCAGATTTTTATACATTGATTTTATATCCTGTGACTTTGCTGAATTTGTGTATTATTTCTAGCAATTTTTGGCAGAGTCTTTGGGTTTTCTATATAGAGTATCATGTCACCTGCAAATAATAAAAGTTTGATTTCTTCCTTGCTGATTTGAATGCATTTTATTTCTTTGTATTTTCTGATTCCTATAGCTAGGGCTGCCAGTACTATGTTGAATAAAGTGATGAGAGTGGACATCTTGTCTTATTCCTAACTATAGGGGGAAAGCCTTCAGATTTCCCCCATTAAGGATGATACTAACCGTGGGGTTTTCATATATGGCCTTTATTATGTTGAGCTATGTTCCTTCTAGCCCTTTTTAGAGGGCCTTTATCATGAATGGATGTTGTACTTTGTCAAATGCTTTCTGTTTTCTTTTTTTAAAATCTATTGAAAGCATCAGATGGTTCTTATCCTTTCTCTTATTGATGTGATGTATCACATTGATTGATTTGTGAATATTGAATCACTCTTGCAGCCTAGGAATAAATCCCATTTGATTGTGTTAAATAATTATTTTCATGTATTGGATTCCATTTGCCAGTATTTTATTGAAAAATTTTGCATCCATGTTCATCACGGATATTGGATATTGCACTATAGTTTCCTTTTTTAGTAGTTTTTACCTAGTTTTGGTATCAGGGTAGGCTGGCCTCATATAATAAGTTTGGAAGTTTCCCGTCATTATTCTTTGGAATAGTTGAGAAGAGAAGTTATTCAATATTTGATAAAATTCACCTGTGGCACTATCTGATCTGGACTTTTGCTTATTGAAAGATTTTTTATATTACTGGTTTAATTTTTTTGCTGGTTATGTCTATTCAAGTTTTTATTTCTTCCTGATTTGGTAGATAATGTTTTGGTAGATTATGTTTCTAGAAATTTATCCATTTCTTTTCCACATTGCCCTATCTGTTAGCATATAGCTTTTCATAATATTCTAACTGGTTTGTATTTCTGTGGTGTTGGTTGTTATTTTTCCTCTCACTTGTGATTTAATTTACTTGGGTCCTTTCTCTTCTTTTGTTTTGATAAGTCTGACTAAAGAATACAAATTTTATTTATTTTTCAATGAACCAGCTCCTAGTTTCATAGATCTGTTATATTGCTATTTTTTTTTTCTAAAGATTATTTATTTTATATATATAGAGAGAGAGCATATGTGAGCAGGGGGAGGGTGAAAGGGAGGAAGAATGAGAATGCTCAAGGAGACTCTCCACTGAATACAGAGTCTGATGTGGGGCTTGATTCCAGGACCCTAAGGTCATGATCTGAGCCCAAATCAAGAGTCTGCAGCTGAACTGGTAGAGCCACCCAGGTGCCCATTTTTTTTTTTTTAATTTCTGTATCATTTATTTCTGTTCTACACTTTATTATTTTTCTTCTTCTCATGTATTAGGCTTCATTTATTGTTCTTTCTCTAGCTTCTTTAAGTGCAAGTTTAGGTTGTGTATTTGAGATTTTTCTTGCTTTTTGAGATAGGCCTGTATTGCTATATACTTCCCTTTTAGGACTAATTTTGTTGCATCCCAAAGATTATGGACCATTGTGCTTTCATTTTCATCTGTTTTCATGTGGGTTGTTTTTTTTTCTTTTTTTTTCTTTTTTTTTTTTTTTTTCTAATTTCTTCTCTGGTTTTCTGGTAGACCCATTCATTGTTGAGTAGCATGTTGTTTAACCTCCATGTATTTGTGGTCTTTCTAAATTTTTTCTTGTGGTTGACTTCATTTCATAGTATTGTTATCAGAAAATACACATGGTGTGATCTCAATCTTTTTGTACTTGTTGAGGCCTGATTTGTCAAGACTTAATATGTGATCTATTCTGTTGAATGTCTCATGTGTTCTTGAAAAGAATGTGTATTCTGCTCATTTAGGATGAAATGTTCTGAATAGGTCTTTTCAGTCCAGCTGGTCTGTCATTCAAAGCCATTGCTTCCTTGTTGGTTTTCTGTTTAAATGATCTGCCTACTGATGTATTTGAGGTGTTGAAGTCCCCTACTATTATTGTATTATTATCAATTAATTCCTTTATGTTTGTCATTAATTGTTTTATATATTTGGGTGCTCCCATGTTGGATGCATAAATATTTATAATTATTAGACCTTCTTCTTGGATTGTTCCCTTTATTATGATTTAGTACCCTTCTTCATTTCTTGTTACAATCTTTGGCTTAAAGTCTAGTTTGCCAAATATAAGTATTACTATTCTGGCTTTTTTTTATTTTTTGACCTACATTTGCATGATAAATATTTCTCCAACCCCTTACTTTCAATCTGCAGGTGTCCTTAGGTCTAAAGTTAGTCTCTTATAGGCAGCATATAGATGGGTCTTGTTTTCTTATACATTCTGACACCCTATATGTCTTTTGATTGGAGCATTTAGTCCATTTACAGTCAGAGTTATCATTGGTAGATGTATAGTTAGTGCCATTGTATTTCTTGTTTTGTTATTGTTTCTGCATATTTTCTCTGATCCTTTCTTGTCTTTGTTGATTTTGGTCTCTTCTTTGTACTCCAAGAGTCCTCTTTAATATTCCTTGCAGGGTGGGCTTAATAGTCACAAACTTCTTATTTTTAGTTTGTCTGGGAAACTTTCTCTTTCCTTCTATTCTGAATAATAATTCTTGCTGGTTAGAGTATCTTTGGCAGCAGATTTTTCCCATTTAGCAATTTTGAATATATCTTGCCACATTCTTCTGGTTTGCTTAATTTCTGTTAAGAAATCTCCAAATAGTCTTCTGGATCTTCCCTTGTAAGTTAAGGACTCCTTTTGTCTTTCTGCTTTTAAGATTTTTTATTTTTTCTTTATCATTATACCTTGCAAATTTAATTACAATATGTCTTGGTCTTAGCTTGCCTTTGTTGATTTTGGGGAGTTCTCTGCCTTCTGGATCTTAATGTCTGTTTCCTTCCCCAGACTAGGGAAGTTTTCTGCTATTATTTCTTGAAATAAATTTTCTTCCACCTTTCTCTCTTTTTCTTCTGGGACTTCTATAATATGAATGTAATTACATTTCATGGTGTCACTGAGTTCCCTAAGTTTATTCTCCTTTTCCATAATTCTTCTTTCTCTCTTTTGTTCAGCGTCATTATTTTCTATTATTTTGTTTTCTATATCACATATTTATTCCTCTGCTTCTTCCAGCACTGTGTTTATTGCATAAAGCCTGTTTCCAATCTCATTTATTGCATTTTTCATTTTTGACTGATTTTTTTTTTTTACTCTTTTATCTCTGTGATAAAAGTCTTTCTAAAGTCTTCCATTCTTTGTCAAGCTCAGTGAGTATACTTATGACTATAGCTTTAAATTCTCCATCATTCATGTTACTTATATCTGTCTTGCTTAGATTTCTGAGTGTGGCCTTATCTTGTTCTTTCATTTGGGATGAATTCCTCTATCCTGGCATTTTATCTGAGTCTCTGCATTCTTCTCTGTTAGAAAAGCTCATTATGTTCCCTGCTTCTGAGAGTAATGGCTTTATGAAAAGGAGGGCCCAGTACTTCAAGGAGTATCTCTGGAGTGTGCTGCTTGTGCTCTACTACTGTGTTTTGGGTGCTCTATCCTTCAGGCCAGTCTGCAGAGGTTCTCCTTGCCTGCTCTGGGTAAGTGTTTGGTCTTTGGCCAGAATGTGGAGAGTTTTAAGTAGGTGTGCTCTGATCTGCTTGTGAAAAAAATCCTGGTTCTACTTCTACTAGAACTGAAGTCCCTCAGAACTCTCTGGTCAGAAGATGTGGTATGGGTAGGAGTCTGTGCTGGTTTTCCAAGCAAAGGGCCCACTGCACTGGGGTTGAGGCAAGCCTGACTGAGGGTCAGTCCTGCCAGAGCACAGGGCTGTGGGACTTGGTGTAAGCAGGTTAGGCAGCCAGTGTGGGCCCTGTACTACTTCCACAGGTGGCTTTGTGTTTATGCTGAGAGAATAGGGGAGGGAAATGGCATTGGCCAGGTCCTTAGTCCCGAGAGAGGCATCTCCATGAATGTTGCCTCAACGGGAAGTGCTCCTAGAATAGTGAATAATTTCTCTCGTGTGCCCCAGGGGTTCTTATATTAGTTGTTTCCACACTGTCTGCCCCTGGGTTGTTTGTCTGCATTCTGTCCAGGAGTAAAGCCTTGCCATCAGGGCTCTAATGCAGCTCAGCCTGCTGAACTTTAAAACTCCAACTCCTGTTGGTTGCAAAAACTCATAACAATTACCCCCTCTCATTTTCTAAGCCAGTGGTTTTGGGGAAATGTTCTCTTTGTGGATTGCCCTGTGTGTGCCTCTCTCTCTCATATTTCTCTGAGACCAGGGCTCCTTCCCCTCTGCAGCACCTCTTATCCATTTTTCCCCTAAAGTACATCTTCACATTTCCTACCTTTTTTCTTTTCTTTTTTTTTTCAAGATTTTATTTATTTATTTATTTGACAGGGAGAGAGAGAGAGAGAGAGAGAGATCACAAGTAGGCAGAGAGTCAGGCAGAGAGAGAGGAAGCAGGCTCCCTGCTGAGCAGAGAGCCTGATGTAGGGCTCGATCCCAGGACCCTGGGATCATGACCTGAGCCTAAGGCAGAGGCTTTAACCCACTGAGCCACCCAGGCATCCTTTCCTACCTTTTTCAATATGCTTTTTCCCTTCCTTTAGTTGTGTGATTTTTTTGGTCAGTCTTCAGGTTGACTTCTGGGGTATATAGAATGATTTGGTAGTCATCTAGTTGTGTTCGAGAATAGACAAGCCCAGGGTCCTCCTATCCACTACCATCTTAGCTCCTCCATACATTTCTGTTTAAATCACTCAATGTATACATTTTGTTATGGCAGCCCTAGCAAACTAATGCATGCTCTATGTAACTTCTTTTCTTTTTTTTTTTTTAAAGATTTTATTTATTTATTTGATAGAGAGATCACAAGTAGGCAGAGAGGCAGGCAGAGAGAGAGAGAGAGGGAAGCAGGCTCCCTGCCGAGCAGAGAGCCCAATGTGGGACTCAATCCCAGGACCCTGAGATCATGACCTGAGCCGAAGGCAGTGGCTTAACTCACTGAGCCACCCAGGTGCCCCCCTATGTAACTTATTTTCATTCTTTATTGTTGTTCATAGTTTGGAATACTTCAAAATTCATAATTTGTTTAATTTTAATCACTTGTAATAAAGGATACTGAAAAGCATAACGAAGGATGAAAAATTATAGTTAATGACAAGAAAATTAATATTTTGAGAAAAAAATACTAGTATTATTTTCAATTCAGTAAAGATAGCCATCTCAAAATTATAAAGTGTACCTAGGACTAATAATCGTATCCCATATACAAAATAATTTGCATACATTATTTTAATAACACAAATGAGTAATTAGACACTGTTGCAATTATATCTTGCTGCATAACAAATCCAAAACTTGGTGGCTGAAAACAAAAAAATTAGTATTAATATTTATAATTCTTTGGTTTGACTGGACTCAGCTGGATAGCTTTCTCTGGATTTCACATGCAGCTGCAATGGGAAAACAGCTATGGTTATGATTACTAAAGGCTCAACTAGTCTTAGTAGAAAGGTCCCTTTGTTCTTGCAGCTGACACATTGACTTTCTTTAGCTGCTCTTTTTCTCCATGTGGGATCTCATCTTGTGTATGTGGCTTGAGTTTCTCAGAGCAAAGTGATCCCAGGGTTGTATTTTGGGCTGGTCTCAGCCTGCCAATAACCCTTGTTATGGCTGGGCCAGCCCTTGTGGTTGCTATTATGATTATAACACATGGTCAGCAATAACCATCAGGAAACTTGTGTGTTGGGGGGTGGGTTTATTACTTACAAGTCCTAGAAATAACACAGCACACAAGGGGCTACACAGTGAGGTCACTGGGGAAAGAGAAAGACAAAGACAGAGGCGGAGACAGAGAGAGAGGGTACGCACTTAGCATCTTGCTTATTGGGGTAGAGGGTGGGGGCCTAGGGTTTTGTAGTCTTGCTCTTTATTGGTGGATTATAACATAAGACTGGGAATTTAAAGTGGAGAAAGAAGATAAACAAGTTTTCAGTTATGGAAATAAACCAGGATCTTTAAAACAAAGGAATGTAGGGATGGGGCATGGCCTGGCTCTTTATCTTGCCTGCAGAGGCTGGGTATGATATCTGTGGCTGCCAATTAGCTTATTAGAAGAAGATATCTTTTTCAAGTGGATGCATCTACAATCAAAGCTTAGGTCAGGGGCACTTGGGTGGCTCAGTGGGTTAAGCCTTTGCCTTTAGCTCGGGTCATGATCCCAGGGTCCTGGGATCGAGCCCCGCATTGGGCTCCCTGCTTGGCGGGGAGCCTGCTTCTCCCTCTCCCTCTGCTGCTTTGCCTGCTTGTGATCTCTCATTCGTTCTGTCAAATACATAAATAAAATCTTAAAAAAAAAAAAAAAAAGGCTTAGTTCAGTCACCTTCATCAGAAAAAAGAAAAGCCAAGCAGGCTAATGCTACAGGTGGTCATACTTCTGACACAGTGGTAGGTTTCTAAGAGGAAGAAGAAGTTCACCGCTAAATGAAGATTTCACCCAGAGCAGAGCTGACTATTTATAGAAGCAGTTATAAGGCCTACCCATTTTCAAAAGGGTGGAGAGGGATTCTGTTTTTCTGTGTGGGTGTGGCAGGTTACATTATAGAAAGCATATGGGATCAGAGAAAGTTTAGCCATCTCTAGAACACAAAATACACCATAATCATCCACACCATTTTAATGATAAAGAGAGTGGATCTCAGAGAGAGTAGATGAACTGCCTGATATGTTATAGCTGGTGGGTGGCAGTTGCTACTCAAATTCATGTCCGTCTAGTTCTAAGACCTACAGTTTCCTTAGAAACCATAAAAATGAATGGCTGTTATTTAAAATACACACACACACACAGAATAAACACCATTTGGGAAGTCTTATCTTTATGATGTAATTGTTAGAAATCTACTACACAAATTTTATCCACATATTTCCCTTGTGAAAGTGAAAAAAAATTAATTCCATAAGGATTTGGCTTACATTACATGCAATACTATAAGATTTTTTAAAAATAAGGTTAATATTTTGATCACAGTTTGATAATAAGTATTATTTTGATCTTATTCTGTACCTTGATAAACTATTATGATTAGCTATAATCTGTCTTTAAAAAATTAGGAAGAAGAGAGACATATCTAGCTTATTTGTCTTGGTCTATCAGCATATACTCAGTTTTATGTGACACGGTATTTAGTCAATGATTTGGGTATTTAATTAACCGCATTAACACACACACATATTCAGAAAAATTGTTTGGTAAAATAGAGTTAATATTGCCAAGTATTTAATTTATATTTTGGAAGAAATTCTTTTTTTTTTTTTTTTTAAAGATTTTATTTATTTATTTGACAGACAGAGATCACAAGTAGGCAGAGAAGCAGGCAGAGAGAGAGAGGGAGAAAGCATGCTCCCTGCCGAGCAAAGAGCCCAATGTGGGGCTCCATCCCAGGACCCTGAGATCATGACCTGAGCTGAAGGCAGAGGCTTTAACCCACTGAGCCACCCAGGCGCCCCAAGACTGGCCATTCTTGTTAACAAATGTAATTTTTATCTTGTTACAAAGGTGGCCTTTATGTTCTTCTCAGCTTGACTAAACTTTAGACAGCTTTTTTTCTTACTATAAGCCCTGGCCACAGAACATTTACTTTAGAAAACTTGCAGTTTTTAATTCTTTCCCTACCTCTTAAAAACATAAGTCTTTCATGACCTAACAATAGCTTTCTCAAGGACCTGGGATCCATCCCTTTGTAATGTAATCATCAGGAAAAGCAAGGCCCCTATATCCTAGTCTCTGTGGGAGAGTAGGAGCCCAACTTCCATAGTACCAGTTAGCAAATGCAAATGACATAATCACATTGACCAACCCTACTCCTCAACTCTTCCAGTATTTTTCCACTAACTTACCCCAGCACTTAAGAAACCTCCTGTCTTTTATTTCACAGGGATTGAGTTCAGTCTCTCACCCCTATTGCAATAATATTGAGCCCCATTGAAATTGTCTTGAGTAAAGTCTTCCTGTCCTATTTAACTCTGCCTGGTACAATTTTTTCCTTTGACCCTTGAAATAAGTTTGCTGTTTGTAAGATATAAATTTAATTATACTGTTTTCACTAGTATCTCTTTGACCTCTACAAATAGAGTCCTGGAAACTTGACATTAGTCTTCTTCTTTGATACCAAATGGAAGCAATTTTTAAGGTGCTTTGCAGATATGTAGAACATGATTTAAGTACTTCAATAATAAAGATCGTAATGACAATGATGTTGATACTAGATAAGGAAAAGTATAAGGTACGTGTATAAGGCATAAAACAGTAAACACATAAACATATTGTGTTTAAGTTCAAATGTCCAACAGCTTACATTATCTATGCTGCTATTTTGAGAGAGGTAACAAAAAACCATGTATATATATAATCTCTATAAAAAGAGATTAAAGTCATGGCAAATTGCTAGTCATATACCAATATGTTAATATTAAAAGATCACAGTGGTTCTACTTACTAAAAAAGTGAGTGGGTTTTTCTTTTCTGTTTTCTTATGAAAACGCTTAGTGAAATCTATACTATTAAGTAAAACTGGAGAAACCATCTGGATTCAAAGGATTTTATATTTTGGGGCTGATCTGGCAAGAGTGTGATTGACAAAAGAACTTACTTTTTTTTTTAAATTTTTGTTTAATAAAAATTGATTGTGCTTATTCCAGCTTCATGCCATCACTCTATTGCAGGAGCTGAGGAGGCATTTCTTGATAAGCTCTATTTGCAGCCACTTACAGGCTTCAAAAGTGCATCAGCCTGAAATTCATCATCATTTTTCTCCTCACTCCTAAATGAGGATTTTCAGTGAAAATTTGGTGAAATTCCATTCTCCATTTTTTGAGGTACTGAAGCAATAAAATTAGATATTTTTCACCTGCACATTGTTTCAGGTATAATTTGGAGTATTTTCCTGGTGAAGGTCATTGAAGAAAATTCTGGTGTAAGCATAGTTCAAAAATTGGAAAAAATTTTATTTGATATTATATATTTAAAACCTTCTCTATTTACATTGGATTTTGAAGTTAACATAAAGTAAAAATGTAGCAATTTTGGTTGATTTTTTAATGAGAGTGTCTGTATTTGTCAGTTCTCCTATCCTGTTCTTTTTTCCCTTTTCTTATGGTATGTAAGATTCAGTAAGAATCATTTTATTTTTCCCGTTATAATCTAGAATAAATGTTTCAACACTATATTGGTTAAGCTACCTTAAAGGCAAATTCTATATTAAAAATAAATATGTTCATGTGATTTTTATAACTTTCCATATCATACATGTTATCATGTAACAAAAAGGTCACATGACTTTATCTGAATTCCATTAGTTCTATTAACCAGTAGATTTGGATCTTGAATGTAAAGGGAATTCTTGAAAGTAAAAATGTTTTCCTTTATTAGAATTAGAAAATTAACAGCCACTTAAAATTTGGGAAAATAATCAAATAAAAATAAAATGAAAAAATAAAAATCCCCCAAATCCCTACACCTATACATAGCAATATAAACATAACATTTCAGGGTGCTTGGGTGGCTCAGTGGGTTAAGTCTCTGCCTTAGGCTCAGGTCATGATCTCAGGGTCCTTGTATTGAGCCCCCACATCGGGCTCTCTGCCCGGTGGGGAACCTGCTTCCCCCTCTCTCTCTGCCTGCCTCTCTGCCTACTTGTGATCTCTTTCTCTGTCTATTGAATGGATGAAATCTTAAAACAAAAGCAAAAAAGCAACAGATAGCATATCTTAGATAGCATATCTAAGTTAAAATTAACTTAGACACACACACACACACACACACACATATCATTTGTGACAGGCTAAAAAAAGACTCCCCAAAATATAACCACATCCTTATCCCTTGGAGCTTCTGAATGTTACTTTACACGTCAACAAAAGAAGTACTTTGCACATATGTTTAAATTAAGAATCTTTTGATGAGAAGATTATCCTTAGTTATCCAGATGGAACTTAAACACAATCACCTATATACCTTCTTGCACATGAAGAAGGAGATGGAAGGAGTAGACACATAGAGAAGGTGACGTGACTATGAAAGCAGAGATTAGAGCAAAGTGACTATAAGATAAGGAAGGCTGACTACCACCAGAAAGTGTGAAAAGCAAGGAGCAAATTCAACCCTAGAGCTCCCAGAAGAAGTGTGGCTCTGCTGACATCTTTATTTTGACCCAGTGAAACTGGTTTTGGACTTCTGACATCCAGAACTCAGAAAATAAATTTCTGTTGTTTTAAGTTTGCAGTAATTTGCAGTAATCTAAGAAACTAATATAGCATATAATTATAAACACATTATATGTAAAATTTTGTTTTCTGCTATTGTCATTTTTTTACTTTATAGTCTCCTTTTCACTAGTGTGTAAGATTTATATATATTGCACTCTAGTCACTGGTAATTACAGATCCTTATGAATTTGTGATAAGAAATATATGAAAAAATTAATAATTAATTATAAATATATAGTTTATTATTTTTCACTTTAGATGGTTATTTGCGATTTCATGTTATAGAATATTTTTTAAAAGGCTGTGGTCTTTTACAAATTTTTGCTACTCTTCATAGTGTTGTATTGAATATATTTATGTTTAATTTATTTCTTTATTTGTCATTGCTTTCCCTAGGATATGCAAGTCCTTTCGTGTCTGTGCATAGTTTATTCATCTAGAAGAGGTAAAATTTAGACAAGATGACTCCTAAGATCACTTTCCACTACTGTATTCAAATTATTATTTTCTAAGAAATAGTGGGAGATGACAGAAGTTGGAAAGTAAAAAATATTCAGGATAGTTAAAAAAAAATATGCATACAGTCAGGACATGATTATTTGACCACTATGTGTCCTTTTAGAAAAAATATCTAGGAGTAAACACTGCAAGGTGATAGAGAGAATGCTAACAGGACCTAGTGATTTTGATGATGTTCTAAAGACTTTCAACTTTGAGTTAAATTAGCAGTTTCATGTTTATTTTAGCACATTAGTTTGTGAAGTAAAATTATCATTTATTTCTCAAACCTTGCCTGCTAAAGTACTTGTGTTAAGAGATCTGGAAATCTGACCTGAGATGTGGCCCTTAGCTCCAAGTAAAGAATTCTTTTGAGGTCTCTGATAGATATTTTTTTTAATTCTCTTGAAACTGGTATTCTTGCCATGTCTTTGTCTTTTCCATCAGTCATACAAAATTTAACAGTTCAGCTGTTGCTTCCAAAAGGAAGTAAAATATGGTGATATAGCCTGGTAATTCATATTGACTTAATAAGTTTTGCACAGCAGAAGTCTCTCTGTGTGTCTCTCTGACTCTCTGTCTCTTTTTCTCTCTTTCTATGTGCCTGTGATTTCTGCCAATTCACCAGCTGGTAGCTTTTCATGGGTCCTTAATCCAAAGTGATGTGATGGTGGTCCCTTTGTTGTAGAGTCTTGGAAACAAAGCATTACACTGATTTTTTTTTTTTTTTTAAGATTCTATCTATTTACTTGACAGACAGAGACCACAGGTAGGCAGAGAGGCAGGCAGAGAGAGAGGAGGAAGCAGGCTCCCCGCCGAGCAGAGAGCCCGACACGGGACTCGATCCCAGGACCCCGAGACCACGACCCGAGTGGAAGGCAGCAGCCTAACCCACCGAGCCACCCAGGCGCCCCAGCATTATACTGATTTTTAAAGGTGTGCTACCTCATTACAACCCAGCATCATTACAAGAATGAACCTAGGCTTGAATCTTGTGAAAATGACCTCAACTCCTTAGAGGAAAAATATAGTATGGAAATACCATTAAGTAGATTTTAAATGTTCTTGAGGTAACTTGAAATGCTTCACTTGCTTTTAAACCATTGCAATTATGAACGGACTCTAGATCAAAAGTTTGAAGAAAATAAAAGATTAAGAAGTTCTCATTTTGGTTTTTCAGATGGAGAGAATCTGCAAATAGCTCACACTGATGCAACAGAAGGGGAAGCAGTGAGTACGTTTCTTCCCCACCTTAAGTGATATGACAGATCTTTTTATTTAGGAATGAACTGCACTTTTAGCCATATAAAACCTCTCTGCTTGTCTTATTTTATAGCTGTAATTTATTTTTAGTAATTACACATGTTAAGCAATGAAACTATAGTGCCCAGAAATCTCTGACATTAAAAGGATTAATTTGAGACTTAGTATCACGCTGTCAAGCTAGCAGGCTTGCAGATCTGGTTCCTTAGTCTGGCTCTACTAGCTTATTCGTTTTTGTGGTGGTGGGACATGGGGCACTTCATCCTTGTGAAAGAAGCAACACAATTCTCAAATGAATCTTCCATTTCTCCAGCTTGTACAGATTTTGTTAGGATGTGTGTGTGTGTGTGTGTGTGTGTGTGTGAGAGAGAGAGAGAGAGAGATGGATGGAGAGAGAGCATACCTCAAGGATGAACGTTTAAATGGCTGTCAGTGAGAGCCTGCTCTTCCTGAATTTCTCTCCCAATGGGGCACGATTCAATACTAGCATTTCACGTGGCATTGCATTTTTCTTACACAAATGAAGTTACATTTAACCTTACAGATTGGAGCAATGGTGACTGCGTTTACAGTTGTTAGGAAGGCACACTTTTTTCTTTGGACAGTTGGGAATTCAAGGCAAGAAATACATGAGGCAGAGCAAGTATATTCATTTCCTGGGGCTGCCATAACCAAGTACCACAAACCAAGTGGCTTCAATAAGAGGAATTTATTGTCTCACAGTTCTGGAGGCTGGAAGCCCGGGACGAATGCATCTGAGACTTGCTGCTGCTGCTGATGATCCTGGGGACTATGGGAAGAATCTGTCCTGTTGCTCTCTCCTACTTCGGGTGGCCTGCTGGCAATTTTTGGCATTCTTTGACTTGCAGATCTCTGCTTTCACTTTTAAATTACGTTATCCCTGTGCATGTATTTGTCTTCAGATTTCCCTCTTGGTTAAGAACACTTTGTCACTTGGACTAGAGAGTATTGTTACTCCAGTATGACCTGATCTTAATAAAGCACATCTTTTTGTTGTTGTTGTTTTTAAGATTTTATTTATTTATTTGACAGACAGAGATCACAAGTAGGCAGAGAGGCAGGCAGAGAGAGAGGAGGAGGCAGGGGGAGAAGTAAGCTCCCGGTGAGCAGAGAGCCCAGGACCCCGGGATCATGACCTGAGCTGAAGGCAGCGGCTTAACCGACTGAGCCACCCAGGTGCCCCTAATAAAGCACATCTACAACAACCCTGCTTCCCGGGATAAAAAGGTCAGGTTCTGATGTTGCAGAAAATAATCAGACCCGCGAGAGAGCAAGTGACATTCAGAGAAGTAGGAGAACTCAGATTTATTTTATGCCGGCGGACCCAGATGAGCTCGTGCTCGAAGTTCTGGGCCCTGGGCAATGGGTTTATAAGGCTTTCATAGGGGACTGCAGGCAGGCAGGCAGGTTCCAAGGACTGTGCTGACTGCTAGTAGGCAGGATTAAACTGGGGGAGCGAGGGCTGCTTTAGGTGGAACAGTAGTGCAGGGAGCCTATGGCAGGAAGCCTGTTTACAGAAGCAGAAACGTCTGGTTATCTCTTGCTCCCAGTAGGGCTTCTGGTTCTCTCCAGCTTATTGTCAGTAACTTCCCAACTTCTGGGACCTCCTGGCCTGAGCCTGCTCTGGGTAATTTTCTTTTTCACTGGAGCACTGGGGAGTCAGACTTCACCATAATGAATTTGGGAGAAACACAATTCAACCTATAATGGAAGTATCCTCCCTGAGTTTAGACATCTTTTTGAAGCTCCAGTGTAGGCAAACTCAACAAGATAAAGGAATAGAAAATATCACTGGTAGAATAGCAGATGTCTATGGGAAGTGACAATGATAACACTTTCGGAGACTATTTTCAAAGAAAAATTAAGAGGAAGGTACAGAGACTTTCCATATGCCCTTGTCCCCCAGACATGCACGGTCTTTTCCATTATCAACATCTGCCACCAGAGGTGTATTGGCTGTAATTGATGAACCTACAAGTCTCGTCATTATCACCCGAAGTCCATAGTTTACCTCTTCACTGTTCACCCTTGGTGTTGTGCATTCTGAGGGTTTGAACAAATACGTAATGACATGTATCCATTGTGATAATATCGCACGGAGTATTTTCCCTGCTCTAAACACCCTCTGTGTTCCACCTGTTCATTCCTCCCACTCCTCACCCACTGGCACTTACGAACCTTTTTACTGTTTCCATAGTTTTGTGTTTTCCAGAATGTTACATAACTGGAATCATAGAGTCCAGAGTCTTTTCACATTGGATCCTTTCACTTAGCAATATGCATTTAAATTTCCCCTGTGTCTTTTCATGGCTTGAGAGCTCGCTCGCTCTCTCTTTCTCTCTCTTTTTTTTCCTCTATGTCCAACTCAAACCTATGACCCAGAGATTAAGAGTCGTGTCCTCTTCTGACTGAACCTGCCAGGTCCCCTGTGAGAATTCCGTTTTTTTTTTTGTTTTTTTTTTTTTTTTAAAGTGCTGAATAACACAGATTTATCCAGATGTACCATTTTTATTTACCCATTCATGTCCTGACACCTTGGTTGTTTCCACATTTTGGCAACTGTGAATAAACACCCATATTCAGGTTTTTACATGAATTTAAGTTTTCAATTCCTTTGAGTACATATTGATGAGGGAGCAGAAGTCTAGCTGAAGACAAAGCACAAGATGACACCTTTCGTCCCCCTCCCCCCCCCCCCCCCCCCCCCCCCCCCCCCGCCACACACACACTCCTGGGTGGAATTTGTGTGACATTCCTCCAGGAAACTTCCAATTATCTTAATGTTAATGCCTTGCTAGAGGGAAAAACAACCTTAGCTTGGCAATGGCAAGGCCTCTGGGTATCCTGTGAGTCTTTACCATATGAAAATCATTTGAAACCCCCCTTTGGCTTAATTTCCCCAACTCCCAAATAAGTAATCAGTCACCCCTCACAATCTGGAGGCAGCAGCTCTTTCTGCCCATGCATACTGTCCCTGCTTTAATAAAACCACGACTGCACCAAAGACCTCTCAAGAATTCTTTCTTGGTCATCGGCTCCAGACTCCACCCCATCAAACCTCGCCTACATTCCAAAACTACATCAATATCAACTAGCATAATTGCTGCATCTTATCAGAAGAGTATGTTCAGTTTTATAAACAAACACCAAACTGTCTTCCAAAATGGTTACCATTTTGCATTCTTACCAGCAATGATTAGTGTTATTTTTGTTCCATAATCTTGTCAGAATTCAGAGTTGTCAGTGTAAGGACCTATTTAGCAAGAGGCTTTCATTAAAGTTAAACTGTCCCTGCTTCCCTTCCCTCAGGGGATTTACTTGGAGACAAGTCCCAGAAACCAGCTCCAGGTAACAAAGCCCAGATACAAAGGTGGGGCAGGAGGTGGAGACATCCGATCAGTGGGGAGGATGCATACTATCTCCCTGGTTACCAAGGAGTATGGGCCCCACCCTTTGGGAGCCTTTTGGGTGCCAATCCCAACCAAGGTGATAGGCTGGGTCAAATGTCTACTAGGGTAAATTGTAACTCAATTGGTCACCTAGCATCACTGTGGAGTTTCCTGTGTGTGTTACAATCTCATTGGTCACCTGTGCATGGCCAGGCCCCACCGCATGGCCTTTGCCCTTAAAAACTAGTCTGTGAAAGGGGGTGGGATTATGGACATTGGGGAGGGTATGTGCTTTGGTGAGTGCTGTGAAGTGTGTAAACCTGGTGATTCACAGACCTGTACCCTGGGGATAAAAATATATGTTTATAAAAAATTAAAAAAAAATAGTAACAACAGACTTAGTTTTCTTAGTCGCTCTAGATTTGCAGAAAACGAGAGAAAGTAAAAGAGTTCCCATGTAACTGCTTACTCTCCTTCCACCCCTGGGTTTTCCCTGTTAACATCTTGCATTGGTATGGTCCATTTGTTACAACTGTTAGCCAATATGGATACACTGTTATTAACTAAAGCTCATAGTTTACCATTCAAAAAAAAAAAAAAAAAAACTAGTCTGTGAAACAGAGAAGTGTCGCCCTCTCTTGTAAGAGGTTTGTCCCCAAAAATTCGGTTGGATTCTTGATGCTTGGCATGGAATAAAGCTTTGCTTGACCTTCGCTTTTTATCAGTCTTGCTCCTTTAATCACGGACCCATTATTGGGGCATAACAGTCAGCATTTCAGATTTTGGGCATTCTAATAGGTGTGTAGTGGTATTTCATTGTTGCTTTAATTTGCATTTTCCTGACGACCTATGATTTGGAGTCTTTTTTTCATATGCTTGTTATCTGTGTATCTTCATGGTGAGGTGCTTGTTAAGGACTTTGGATCATATTTATTTATTTATTAAAAAGATTTTATTTATTTATTTGACAGACAGAGATCACAAGTAGGCAGAGAGGCAGGCAGAGAGAGAGAGGAGGGGGGAAGCAGGCTCCCCGCTGAGCAGAGAGCCCCGATGTGGGGCTCTATCCCAGGACCCTGAGGTCATGACCTGAGCCGAAGGCAGAGGCCTTAACCCACTGAGCCACCCAGGTGCCCCTGGATCATATTTAAATCATGGTTTAAACTTTCTTTTTGGGGCACCTGTTTTTACAGTCCCTTGACATTGTCTTTTGCAGAGCAGTCTTTAATTTTAATAAGCTCAGGGTCATCTTGATTTTCTCTTATGCTATCTCCAAGGAATTTTTCAATTTGCATTTCACATTCAGATCTATAATCGTTTGAGCTTATTTTTGTGAAGGGTGTAACATCAATGTCTCGATTCCTCTTTTTTTTTTTTGCATGTGAAAACGCTCAGTTTTGTAGCACCATTTGTTGAAAACACTTTTTTTCTGCTGCATTGCTGTGCTCCTTTGTCAAAATTACTTGACCATATTTATATGAATGCTTTTCTATTATGTTCCATTATCTTTTTTTCTTTTATTTTGTCTTTCTTTTTTTTGGACAAAATCACATTGCCTTAGTTATTATACCTTTATAGTAAGTGGTGCAGTTGGATAGTATCAATTTCCAACTGTGGTTTTTTCCTTTAATATTGTATTGCCTATTTTGGTCTTTTGACTTTCCATGCAAATTTTAGAATCAGTTTGTCTATATCTACAAGATAACTTGCTGCTATTTTGATTGAGATTGCACTGAATCTATAGAGCAAGCTGGGAAGAATTGTCATCCTGACAACACTGAGTATTCTTATTCATGAAACTCTCCATTTACATAGTTCTTCTTTGATTTCTTCATCAAAATTTTGCAGTATTTCTCACATAGATCTTGTACATATTTTGTTGGATTTATATCTACATATTTCATGCTATTCGGATACTAATGTAAATGACATTGTTTTTTTTTAATTTTTATTTATTTTTTTAAATTTCTTCTCAGTGTTCCAGAATTCATTGCTTATGCACCACACCCAGTGCTCCATGCAATACGTGCCCTCCATAATACCCACGACATTGTATTTTTAATTTCAAATTCCATTTGTTCATTGCTGGTATACGGTAAAGTGATTGCCTTTTGTAAATTAACCTTGTGTCCTGCAAACTTTTTAGTATTATTGAATGTTGCAGAGTTGGCATTAATTCCTCCCTCAGCCCTCCAGGTAATATTTAAAATTCAGGACAGGTATGCTATTACCAAGTTCATTTATAAAATTAATTAATATATGTCAATTTAATTCAGGACTGGCATTTGAAATAAATTCTCCTTACTTTGATGCTATCATTCCTGATTTTGTGTGTGTTTGTATGTGTGTGTATGTGTATGTGCTTGTAGCTTTTGTGGCTTAATCCCCCCCCCCCCTTTTTTTTTCCTTCCCATTTACATGGCTTTGCCTGTAGCACATTTTCTTTCTTGATGTTAGGTCTTTTATTTTTATTCTTCTGAGACCAGTCACCAAATTGCACATCTTTCCCCTGAAAACCTAGATTCTCATTTAGTGAAATTCCCCAAGGAAAGAGAACTTTAGTTACTTATTTATTTATTTCTATTCGTGAAACTGCTTTCCAGATTTCATTGATTCTATTCCTTTAGTCAAAGTTTCACATAACAATTCTCAAAGTTCCTTTGACCTTGTCATATTTTGAAACCCTTAAATTTTTATAACATGCTTGAGAAGATAAAAATGCCTAATGAACGATCACAATAGTCTTCATCACGATGCCTTTCTTTGGAATTGTCCTCTTTCCTTCCATGGCTTAAGACTTCAGGAGTCAAGGTTTTCCTACATACCATTAAATGAAATTGCTTTTACATGAAGAAAACTTCTTAAGCAAAATTCAAACCATTTTTCTTGGTATTTTCTGCCGTGCATGACCATGAGTCTTCCTTTAGTTGTTTATTGTAGAATTATAGTATGTTTCCCTTTGTCATGTAATTGAAAACAATATTACTGTCACTGTCAACTTTGCTATATGATAGAACATACCACCATGAACTTCATTTACTTAAGTTTTCTGAAGGGCTCGGTATATAATGCTTCACTAATGAACAGATAGAAGAAGTCCTAAGAAACACAAGTAAATAATCTGAGGTAGACAGTTTGCCCCAAATTGCTCTACTTATTATGCACATATATCTGTCCCTCTAAGAAACATGAAATTAAATATTCTGAATTACTACTAACATTTTAAGTCACCTTTTTAGCATAGCTATTGTAAATACTAATAAAGCTTCCAGTGAAGTAAAATATGTCTTTGTTAGTTTGTATATCTCTCAGTTCTATTAACGTCTAATAGCCACATAGCACAACAGCCTTGGTTCTTATTCCATGACTTCTATTGTCATTCACAACTCTCACTAGACTTAATGTTAGAGTTCTAGAACTATGAGCTTGTATAGAGGCCACTTCGACAGCTAATTTCCCTCAGTCTTTGATAAACTCTTATTGAGCCTCTTAAAATATGTCTATAAATTCCCTTGGGCCCTACTCTATGCCTATTTCAGATTAAGTAGGGAAGGTGGTATATTTGTTTTGAGTATTCTTTTTTCTACATATTTAAGTTCTACTCTTCTCAAATATAAACTAGCTATTTCGATTGTGTGTCAAATTGTCATTTATCACATCTTCAATTCAATTCCATTTTATATCTCTTCCCTGGTCTGTAAAATTATTGCTTATGACACCACTTATATCTGGAAAGTTATTTCTACGGACATAAAAGTGAGCAATCTAAAGTACAATTTAGTTGTTTTATTTGCACTAGGAATAAGTTGTATAGTCAACTCTGAAATTTACGCCCCATACAATTCCTTGAAGTGTTCATATTTATTATTTTATTTGTAAAAATACAGCCTTTCAGTATTAAAAAATATACCTACAGTAAGAATAATTTGCATAATTTTAAGATTTGTTTCCCGAAGTTGAGTTGATCTTATTTATTTTTAAGGAGTCTGAAGAAAACTAACCTCCAATTTAATTCAGATAAAAGTATTTTACTTCAATGATCAACAGTCATCTAAGCATCTAGTTCCCCCTTTTCAATAAACATTACATGTATCTTCTATAAAACATTTCCATTCATTCCTCCAGTCTTTCAAAGACTTTAATTTCATTTCTGAGTTTTTTGCTATCATTTTCCATCACCCACTATACCCCTAAACTTTTGGAAATAGTTTTTCTCCCACTTTAGCTTTCATAATTTAGTTCGTGTGAAATTTTCAAAGGGTCTTGAGAAGTTGTGATTATTTTTGAGTTGTAGCTCCAAAATTCAGTTAATTTCAACCCACATAAGTGTTGCAGGATCTTTAAGCACAACAGTCAAGAAAGAATCCTTGAAACCTTTTACAGTTTAACTTGGTAAGTTTATGTAAATAGCATGGGGACAGGCCTTGTGGGCAGAAAGTGAACTTTTACTGGATGAACTTGGTGATTTATATGCTTAGTGCTCAGGAGGGAGAGGATGTGCAGGGAGTATTAGATCATAAGTGTTTCTTCATATTTTATACTTGTAAAACTACTTTTTCAAGATTTCTCTGGTGCTTATCATTCAGTTCAATATTAGCTATAGGTGAGATTTATAGACATTCATGAGTGTCTTTAGGTAATGTAGCAACCAGTGTGTATTTGATCCTTATTGAAACTATGCACATTCTAGGTCAACCTTCTAGACTAAAAGTGAATATTTTCTGCTTCTATCCCTCATCGGAAGTAGAAGTAGAAAATATAGCTATTGGGCATGCTATGTGCTTCTTTTTCATCTTTTCCCTACCATGATGATATCTAGAGTGAATATTACGAACAACAATAAAAAAAAAAGAGGTGGGGGGAGGAAAAAGACAAGTGTAAACTAAATAGGTGTATTAATTAGGTGTATTAACTCATGTGTTATATTCACTTTCTTAATAAAGTTCTAGAATGCTCATTTTTTAAA